>NC_133538.1:132167227-132478060 GCF_048544455.1 Silene latifolia
AGACCGTAGTTCTGGCCTGGTTTTTTAGGATTAAAAATTGGAAATGTTCTGAAAAGGGTGTGCAGTTGTGTCCTTGTAAATGGACTGCCTACGTATTTGCATGTGTGTGAAATCAAACCAGATCGTAGTTCTGAGTTGAAAATTGAAGATGTGAAAATTGAATGTGTGTGGGGGTGTGGCTGTGTCCTCGTAATAGGACTGCCTACATATTCGCGTGTTTGCGAAATCAAACCAAATCGTAGTTCTGAGTGTATGCCTAAGCTAGTTGTTAGGACCTTAAAGTGTGAGGGTCACGACAGTAAATGCCGTTTGGTGACTCGAAAATTGATTTGACAGAATTCCTCTTTGATCATGAATCGAAGAGGTGTAATTTGTGAAAATGTTCCTTATCATGTGAGCACACAAAAAAGTGGACCCTAAGGGTCGACTAGGTATGTCCCGTTCTCAGTAGCAAAACTGATAAGGCTTGTCGCAACCCAATAAAAAAATAAACCTAACCGGCCTAAACTTATGCAGTAGAGGTAAGCAGGGTATCCTATCCACAGGCAGGCGGTCACTATCTACCTGTTATCTAGTCTGTCTACGGTCACAAAATGAGGGGTTTTGATTGAGTTGTTTTAACTAAACTAATGAACTGAATTAAAATCAATAAGAGAAACAGCAAACAAAGATAGCAAAGGTGTAAGAGAGATTGATCAAATAGAGAGAAAGATGCCAGGATGTCGGTTCACCATGATATTATGCAAATCAGCTAAAGGTAAGGTCAGTAGGTCTGATGTGAGAAGTGTAGTAGAAAGGTCCTTCCGGTCCGCTATCCGCCCTAGATTCTTGCTAAATAGCTTCCGCTCTGATTAGGGTAGTCTATTGTTCATAACAGGTCTGTTCATTCCAATCTTCCGATTTAGGTCTGAATTTAACCGGGTTAATTAGATTAGTTGCGTGCACTCAACTTAATAATTACTGTTATATTGCTATAAAACAATTCTCACATTAAAAACCTACTAAACTAATTAAAGCATCATTGTTTTACTATCACGGCTCCCCTAGTTCTAGCAATAGGAAAATTAGCTACTCATAATGATAAATAAAACAACAACGATTGAAAAAACTGTAATAAACATGGTCTTAATAGGAATAAAATGGAATTGCATAAACTTAACAATAAATCTAATAATCAACAGCAATTAAAGAACAAGAATTAAAGTGTTGCAAAAGAGAGATAATACTTTGAATCAAAGAGAGTAGAGAATTACACAATTCGAAAATCAGGAAAATAGAAGCAAGCAACGTTGAACCGAAAGATTACTGAATAAATGAATGATTAAAAACTGAATGATTAAAAGATCCTAAAACCTAATTAAGTCTCTCCTATTTATAGGAAATATATTTTATTAACATAAATACGATACTTAAGATATTAAATAAACAAGTTCACACAAGAAAATCCCGCATCAGGTCTCAAAGTGTTCGATCGAGCACTTTGATACTTCTCGATCAAACAACTCCCAGCAAAAACATCTCGATCGAGTATAAAAACTACTCGATCGAGGACCACTAAAAAGGCACCTCTCGATCGAACACAGCAGGGGTTCGATCGAGGACTGTCCACCATCCAAAAGATCTCGATCGAGCAGACAAGTTAGCAAAAGCTCTCGATCGAAGGATATGCCACTGAACCAGCATAGGACTCTTGATTTAGCTTCCAAGACGACTTCACGCATCCCAAGACAGTAGTATTCTCGCTCCAATTCTTCCATCTACTAAATGCGAGCTAAAGGGATAGTAAAAGGCTCAATTTTGCTTCTTTCAGGTCCATTCCTGTAATCATAGATAAACTAACTAAAGTAGACTATTCGGGGCATTCCGTAGCCTAAAACTACGGGAATTGCATAAAAATGCGTGCAAATAAGGCTTAAAAAAGACTATATAAAATGCACGCATCAAATCTCCCCAAACCAAACCTGTGCTTGTCCCCAAGCAAACTATATGCAACTAACTAATGGAACGCAATAAAACTCAGAGCTATCTACAAATCGTCCACTTAAACCAATTTAATGCAAACAAACTAACACTTGTAGCAAAAACTGTCAAATGCAAACGAGTTATAAGATGTTTATAATAAAGCTGAACCGTCGACCTTACAAGACCTTTAAAAATAGACTCTCACGAGTCACTCTTCCCTCATGAAGCAAAGGGTAAGCAAGTATATGGTAAGAGAAGAATGAAAGTATAGTCGCTCACCTAGACTACGACCCACATAAACATGCATGTAATATAGTATGATAGACAATTCTAGCTACCTTACACATATATTCCAACCAAACAAGGTCCCGTCACAGCCGAGTGCTCACAAAAGTTTGGAAAAGTGAGGTTATAGGTAAGAAGGGGCAAAACATTTTGGGAATGTGGACCTATAAGCCAAGCTAGTGACCTAAACAAAACCAAACAACAACATTCACTTCTAATCCATCAAAATTAAGCACAAATGCCTTTGATTGGCATAAAAACTCACTAAACCGAATGATAACAACTCCTCATAAGATAAAATAAGAACATAGTAGCAAAACCGACATCATCCAATTTCTTTTTTTTTTTCTTTCTTTTCTTACTCCTTTTTTTTGCTGTTTTTTCTTTTCTTTTTTTTTTCTTTTTCATATTTTTTCATTTTTCTTTTCATTTTTCACTTTTTTTTTTTCAAATCTCCTTCTCCAAAATACCAACTCCCGACTTTCAATACAAACCAAATTGGGCACAATACACAATATACCCACAAAAACAAACTAAACTAGCTTGACAAGGCAGGCTAAGTTTGAATGTAGTTAAGGGGTCAAAAAGGCAAATTTGGCTAAATGTGGAGTAATGGGTAAATTGGAAGAAAAGGGAAAGTAAGTGCCTCCCTGCATGTGACACCAACCACTAACCCGAATGTATGCATGCAATAAGCAATTGAATTTCATACTTGTGCAAATTAATGTTACATGTTATGGAAGGAGTAACTACTCACAATCCTACATGAAATGGTCATGAATGACACTAGTTGTAAGGCTCTAAAATCTTAGAAATTATGAGTAGGTTGCCAAAATTTCAGGTGAAGTCTATACGTTCAGCTAAATTTTAACATAAACTCGTAGATTATGCAAATGACTATGTTAAAAAGATATTTAGTTTTTTTGCAAGGCTTAAGTAAAAGGACTAAATGTAGTGCAATTTTATCATTGAAAAACATCGTTCCGATTCAACCTAAATACAGTAATAAACGTGAAATTTTTGATTTTTTGGAATTTTCTATTTTCTTGAATTTTCAATTTTTTGAATTAAAAGACAATGCAAACAAAAATGCAATAAACGTGAATACAAAACAAATACAAATGCGGAATCAAAGTGTGCATTACCCTCCCCAAACCAAAACAGACAATACCCTCATTGTCCTCCAGCATACACCAGCAGAAAATAGGGGACGGGAAAATACAACACAAATGCAAATAAATGAAATAAAATGAAAGGAGATAAAAAGGAATAAAGAGCAAAAATACTCACAATATATAAAACTTCCCCAAACTAGCCAGCAAACTGGGGAAGTGAGTAGTCAGCAGCTACTCGTCAGCACCCTCCTCGTGAACCACCTGAAAGGTGGGGTCCTCCTCCTCCTCTCCTCGGCTCCTAGAAAAACCTCTAGCATCTAGCTCAGCTCTGATCCTCTCCTCCCTCTCGGTCGTATCCTCCTCGCTCTCAGGCTGAGGGTACCCCTCCGCCGGGTACCGGTAAAAGGAAGGGTGTGGCCAGCCAGCTGGAACTGGACGACCTCAAAGCATGTGATACTCTTAAAGAGGGAATAAGGCTAGAGCCTGATCCCGCTACATCTGAGCAAACCTCCTACACATATCTAACAGTAAAGCATCACGACGCCCTTGGTCCGTGACCTCAGGCGCCTCAAAAATAGGAAGTGGTACAAAATTAGCCGGTAAAGTTGGCTCAGGGATAGAGGGTGTGGGTGTGGACACAGACGAGGGTGTGAGCCCAGCATGTGTAGGGCGAGACCCCTCTCCTACTTCCCTAACAGTAGGGGAAGCCCTTTTTCGCTTCCTAGAAGCGGTAGGAGTGAAGTCAAGTAGGTAAGAAGGTGGAGGTGCTGGTAGTCTACCCATCACAGTAGTGAAAGGCGAAAGACGGGGTAGAGAGGGTGAAGGTAAAGTCACGGATGGGGAAGTGCCTATTTTCCACGTCCTATGGTCAGCTGCTAACCATTTCATTGAAAATATGACTGAAATGTCAATGACATTACCCTTATCCAAATAATGAAGACCACGGGGAAAGTCGGGGAAAAGACGCCGGGCAATGCGAGACACTAGCCCACCACATGCTATCATACCCGATACTTTTAACCCGAAAGTGTTAAAATGCTGAGCTGTCATGTAGGCAATGTTAAAAACAAACGGAGTACCGCTATCAATGTTCAGGTACCCGGCTAAAATGGACAGCTCAGTATTATTAACATTGTTAGGCTCATAACGACCAAAAATAGTTTCTCCTAGCAGACGGAGAAAGTAGCGGGCGGGGGGTAAGTGGACGTGGGCACCACGTCGCTGACCGTAGGGGATGTGTGACAGTTTAGCCCATATCTGAGGCATGAGCTTCATAGGAGGCTCAATGCAACCATCACTAACTAAGCCTAATTGTTACTCGAACTCAGCTAATGTCCAAGAGAAGGTGGTGTTAAGCAGACGGAAAGTGATGCAAGTACTCCAATGGTCAGCCGCATAGGCCGCAGCGTGAAATTCGAAAGAGGTAAAGAATTCTAAGGCCAGTTCCCGATAGGTAAGCTCTTTCAAAGTGGCCAATCCCGACATTCCCGTCCCGTTGAGCAGGTCAACAACGGGCATTAAAACTCCTAGTTTCTCTAGAGAAGGTCGACACAGGAAATAGGTTGAGGTCATGTGACATTCCATCAAATTTAAAAAACGAGTGCGGTGGGACGGTAACAATAATCGTACCTGCGGAAACTCAGGTAGAGCTTCCGTAGAAGTGTCAGCAACGTGCCTAGAAGGGGCCCGTAAAGCAGCAATACGGGAACCCGTGCCCATCCTAGAACGCGAACCAGCAGCTGCAGTGACAGTAACAGTGGCAGCAGCAGTAGTGACAGCAAGAGTAGTGATCGTAACGGGTATCGACACAGCAGGGGTTGACACCACCGGAGTAGTAGCTGTAGCAGCAACAGCGGTGGTAGCAGCAGGGACAGTGGCGGCAGTAGAGGCCACTGTCTGAGAAGGGGTCAAAGTCGACGTAGAAACCGTCGACATTGGCTTTTCGACTCCGGCATCTTTATCACGCTCCATAATTGAGAGATCACCCAACAAAATAATCAATAAAAACAAAATAGGACTTCAAATTAATCGAATTATTTCGAATTTTTCGCAAACCCTAATGTCGAAAATCCCCCAATTTAATCGAAATTTTGAGAAGCAAATATGGGGCAAATGGTTTAATTGATGATTAATGTTTATTTGGGTAATTTAATTGGTAAATTAAGGGAAGAAAATGGAGATTTTGGTTAGGAATTTAGAAGTATCGAAAAATTGGGGAAGAACAAAATACAAGCAAATGAAAATAGAAAGAGGAAAAGAAGTATTCCCTCGTCTATTATGCGTCCAAACTGCTCGATCGAGAAATTTGCAGTTGCTTGATCGAGAACTTTCATCCTCAATGTGCTCGATCGAGTGCTTTTTCTACTCGATCGAAAACCCTTAAAATATGCTTGCTCGATCGAGAGGTGGGAAAAAATCGATCGAGGACTTTTGCTTGGGCATTTGCTCGATCGAGAACATAAAATTTTCGATCGAGGGCTTTCTTCTTGGCACGCTTCCCAATGATTAGTATTTCTCACAAAACCTGCATAATACGCAAAAATACTTCCCGCAAAAATATCAAACACAAAAATATGCAGTCTATATTCGTCCTCAGCTAAATAAATCTATCTAAACTAATACTATAGTCTAAAGCAAATAACGAAAAAAAATGTCTAACGGAAATTTCAAATTACAAAATGTTACAAACGGGATAGTGTCCCGTTTCATCCTCTAAAACAATTAAATAGCCCGAAGATGGGCTTCTGGCTCAACGAGGTCGCTTCAGCATTAGTGACCTCCGTCTTCGATCTCCAAACAACTAAGCCATCGGATGGGGAACAACATTTCTCGTAATCCATAACCTTCCTCTTTTCTTTGTCAGGCTTTTTCTTTCCATGCCCCCTATGATCTTTAGCGTCATCAAGGCTAGGCTCCAATTGCAATGCACGAAGTCCGGCAACGAGATATCCACTGTCCATTCTGCCAAGTCCTGCAGAAGCAAAAACAACAGAATGGTCATCCAATTTACTCCCAGACTGGGGCGGAGGTGTCATAACAGCAGTATACGACTCAATAACAGTACTAGAGAGATCCTCATCAGGGTCTATAGAGGGAATAGCGTTGCAGGGCATGACTTGCATAGGCGCCCTGCGAACACTTGACTGGGTGAAAGTCAAATCCTCCCCACCAACCTGAAAGGTCAAAGTCTTATCCCCGACATCAATTATTGCATGAGCAGTATGCAAAAATGGTCTTCCCAAAATAATGGGAGTGTATAAGTCCTCGGGTATGACTAAGATTACGAAATCAACGGTAATAAAGAATTTCCCGATCCAAACACGGACGTCCTCTAAGACTCCTAACGACCGTGATAATGAGCGATCGGCCATCTGTACGGTCATGTTGGTGCATTGAAATTTTGTCAAACCAAGTCTTCTTGTGAGAGACAGAGGTAAGACGCTTACGCTAGCTCCTAGGTCACATAAAGCATTATCAATTAAATAAGTTCCAATATGACAGGGAATTGAGAAATACCCTGGTCATCCAACTTCGGTGGAGTCTTATTCTGAAGAAGTGCAGAGCACTTGTAATACCCCGTAATTTGATAATTGTTGGACCATATAAATATATGTTTATGTTTTGATGATGTCAAGTGTACTTGATATTTTATATACTCGTTGCGCGTAATTGTTTGTTTTGTCTTTTAGATTAGACTTACTAAATTCAAGCATTAAAGAATTATGGTGGAAGTGTATAAGAACATATTATGATCAAGCCCTCAATCAAGGATCAAGATACTACAAGCTATTGAATTATTATTCAAACTTTCATGAGAAGATGAAGCTCATTTAAAGATTGATCAGGCTTGAATAACGAATGACCCTACATTCGAAGATCTCCTAAGAAGAATAGAATAGTGTAGGTTGTTATCTCGTAATGGTAACGTAAGAATGCACTTCTTAGATTGGTAAAGTTATAGCCTCACAACTATAATATTGCTTATATAAGAACTCAATGTTATAGCTCTTCTACTATAACATTGAGATGTGAAGTTTATATAATACACGACAAAATTGGTTTTAAATTGTTTTTAGAAAACTGTTTTTATTCTTTTAAATGTTCTTAGTAGAAGTATTTATTTTACGAGGAAGCTTATGTTCATATTGAGTGTGGTTTTATGTTAAGCTTATAATTACTGATTATGTTGATTCAACTTATGAGTTGAGTCATATTACTAATTAGGGTTTCTAATACTACACACTCTTAAACCCTAAATCTAACCGAATGTCAAGCAAGGGTTTTCATGAAAAACGAGGCCTATGAGCCTATGGATCTCGTGTAAACCTAATAATATAAGATAAGTATTGTTAAGATTTTATTCTCTAGAATTACCTTAACATATCTTTTATATTTAGCATGATATGGTTATATATGATAAGATATTTTTGTTATGGAAAAATCTTATCATATCTTAAGATTTAAGGAAAATATAATAGAAGAATTATTGATAAAATTATCTTTTAGTTATTCTCTATCATTTCCTAAGATTTTAAGGATAGAAATAATAAGATATGATTTGTTTACATATCTTATATTTCGGCCATCTAGGGTTTCGATGAAACCGTGTGCCTTGCTTTCCTTTGTTCTATAAATACTCTACACTTTGCAAATATAAAGTAAGACCTTTGAGCATAACTTTGATTTATTTTCAAAAATTAAAAACCGTGTTTTAAAGCAAAACCGTTTCGTTATTTTTCAAAAATGGTTGTGTGATTTATAAACTTGTGCATTCGTTCTTTCGTTATCGTTATAAGATAATAATGCTTAATTGATTTCTTACTCGTTCATTAACGTGAACTTTTAGTAGAATCATTAGTGCTTTCTTATTATCGTAAGTTAGTCACTTGAGTATTTAACGGTACTCACTTGAGTTACAACTAGGGTTAGTTGTACGAGTTGGGTTAGTAACTTTGTAATCCGTAGAAAGGTACTAAATTTATTAATCGAGAATAGTGGACGTAGGTTTCGATTTGTGAAACTGAACCATTTCAAAAATCATGTTTTTCTCTCTCTTATCTTTCGTTTGTTTCACTTTATTTATGCTTTGTCTTAATCCGTTAATTAGTTGATTAGTTAAAATTTAATCAATAAACTTTAAATAATTAATTATATACTTACAATAATCGAAAAAGTGGGCTAAGTTTTTTTTAATCCTCAATTCACACCCCCCCCCCCCCCTCCCCTCTTGAGTATTTCGGCTATTGATAGACTCTTCAATTGCTATCAGAGCCTCGTGCTCTTGATTGCCTAACCACAAAGAGGCTTATTTGTCTATCTTTATTTATGTTATCGTTTTATATTCCACTTCATATCACGTGATAAATGGATTCCAAATACCTCAAGTGTCCCGTCTTTGATGGGAAGAATTATGGTTTATGGAAGAATATGATGACTCACTATGTGAAGGGTCATGATTGGGAGTGCTGGAGGATTATCCAAAATGGACCGCATAAAATTTTTGTTGCATCCACTGAAGGCACTACCTAGGAGAAAAAGGAAGAGGATTATGTCGAGGCTGACTACAAGAAGGCCGAAAACAATTCTAAAGCAATAAGCCCATTGCAGAATGGCATGACTACTACAGAATTTGATCGCTTCTCTTCTTGCTCAGCGGCCAAGGAAATATGGGGCGGCCTTGAACTAGCTTATGAAGATACTTCCATTGTTAGGAAGCACCGCATAGATCTGTTAATACAGAAATATGAGCTATTCAGTATAGAGCTAAATGAGTCCTTGGATAGTATGTCTGCACCTTTTTCAAGCATCATAAACAAATTAAAAAACCTAGGAAGAAAATTCGATACCGAGGACATTGCAAGAAAGGTTCTTAGGAGCCTAACTAAAAAGTGGCGCGCCAAGGTCACTCACTGCAATGGAGGAATCGAGAGATCTTGCGAATCTATCTTATCAAGAACTCATTGGTGCCCTCATGGGCCATGAACTTACTCTAAATGCTGATGAAGCAGAACCGAGTAGAGGTAAAAACATGGCTTTGAAAAGCGAGGATGTCAGCACCGACATAGAGGATGAGACCGTATTGTTTGCTCGTCGTTTTAAAAATAGAATCTTTCGAAACAAGCAAACAAAGTCTACTGCTAATAACAACAAGTCTTTTAATAAGAAAGCAACAGAGTCTAAATCGTCATTTGCCAACAGAGGTTGCTTCAAGTGTGGGGAATATGATCATATGATCAAGGATTGTCCCACATGGGAGAAAATGAAAGACAAGACAAAACGTGAGAAGATAAAGAAGGAGTTCAAGAAAGTAATGATGGCTTCGTGTTGGGGAGATCTTGACTCAGAAGATGATGAAGGATCTGAAGATGACGAAGTAGCAAATCTTTGTCTCAGCAGGGTCAGTCTTGACCTAATCTCTGACAGCGACGATGATAGTACAGATTCTCACTCAAATCACTGCTTTCTAGGAGAATTAGATGAAGATGACGATGATGAGGTTAGTTATCTTGAACTCAAAAAGCGCGTTAATAAACTATCTAGAAATGGCGTAATTGAATTCTTTGAGCAATCCCTCGACAAATGTCATGACTAGAATATGGAACTAAAGGATCTAAAAGAACAGATTCTTGATATTGCTGAGGAGAATCATATTCTAAAGGCAAAAGCTAAGAAGTTGAAATCTAAAGTTACAGTTGATAAAGCTACAACATTAGAAACTGCTAATGCTGAGAAGAAGGAACTAGAGTCTAAAGTTATAGCTAATGAAGCTATAACCTCAGACCTAAAGCTTAATATTAAGCATCGTCAAGCCAAAGTTATAGCTAATGAAGCTATAACTTTAGAACTTAGAAAAGCCAAAGAAATTTTAGAGTGTAAAGCCACATCTAATGAAGCAGTGATTTTAGATCAAAAGAAAGAAATAGATTCTCTCACAAAGCAATTGAAAGAATCTAAAACTGACATGATCAATGTTAAGAAACAACATTCGGATGTTGTATTTATTCTTAACAAAAGGTTCCAAGACTTTCGTGACAATTTCAAGAAGGATAATGACGTAGATCACACGAAATGTCTTGAGGAAATTAAAATTCTAAAGGACTTACTCCTACACGCAAGGAAAGTCCATAACAAATGGGAAGGTAGCACCAAAGTTCTAAACTTCTTAACCGAACAATCTGACAATATTATGAAGATGGATTTAGGACATGAGTGCTACAGCCGTAGAGATCATTCTAAATGAAAATAAACACCTTCTGATCATGATTTCAGAAAACGAAAATATGCTCATCTTCCTGAATACATGATTTGCAATTATTGTGGTCATACAGGTCACATCCAAGACAATTGTGTTAAATGTGTACATGATATACGAAAAAAAATACCAAATTTGTTAAGACCGTTGACACAATAGTTGAGCATGATGAATCCCCTGTAGATGAACCTAACGAAGAGAGGAATAATAAATTTCGTTGGTTCTACGACATGGCTTTTGACTACACCAAAAAGCCTAGCACTTCACAAACTCCTTGTCAACCCAAACAAAATAGACCAAAATACAAGGAGACTAGATATGTGAGACCCAAGGAGTCTCCTAGACCTAGAAATCTTCCTAGATAAAACTACCCAAAGTTTAGAAGTACAATTGTTAGATAAGTTTGGGTACGAAAGGATTTAGTATATAAAGTAACTAACCGTAAAGGACCCAACTTAGCTTGGGTACCTAAAAACTGTATCTAATCCTTTTGCAGGTAATGGTGAAAGAAAATAACCAATGGTATCTTGACAATGGATGCTCAAGACACATGACTGGAGATGAGAATTTATTTCTTTCACTCAAACCTTACAATGGAGGAACATGACTTTTGGGGACAACAAGAAGGGTAAAGTGATTGGTGTGGGCAAAATTGGAATCTCTAAATCCCATGCAATTAGTGATGTTTATCTAGTGAATGGTCTCAAGCATAATCTACTCAGCATATCACAACTATACGACAAAGGTAACAAGGTTGTGTTTCACTCAGATGTTTGTCGCATTATAATTGAAAGTACTAGTAGTGTATATCTTAAAGGCCATAGGAAAAGAAACATTTATATGGTTGATTTAAATGTTGTGCCTACTAAGTCCTTTTCATGCATGAAAGTAATACTTGATGATCCTTGCTTGTGGCACAAACGTTTTGGTCACATTAGTTCACCTATTTTGAATAAACTCAAGAGTTGGGACTTGGTTGAGGGACTACCTAAAATCAGGTTCGATCAAGAGAAGATGTGTGACCCTTGTGCCCATTGCAAGCATGTAAGGTCATCCTTCAAACCTAAAAGAGTGGTAAGCACGAATCAAGCCTTAGAATTGATACACATGGATTTATGTGGTCCCATGAAGGTAAGAAGTAGAGGAGGATCCAGGTATGTCTTTGTCCTCGTAGATGACTACTCAAGGTATGTATGGCCTATCTTTCTTCATTCAAAAGATGAGACTTTTGATGAGTTTGTTTGTCTTATGAAACTTGTTCAAAATAAATATGAGACTAACCTTGTCTCTATTCGTACGGATCATGGCACCGAATTTGATAATAAAGCCTTTATAGAATATTGTAGAGTTAATGGTGTAGGACATAACTTTTCTGCACCACGAACTCCTCAACAAAAAGGTGTTGTTTAACGTATGAATAGAACACTAGAAGATATGGCTCATACAGTGCTGTTATGCAGTGGTCTACCTTGTAATTTTTGGGCTGAAGCCATTAGTACTTCATGTTATATTCATAACCGTGCTATGATAAGACCTATCCTAAAGAAAACCCCTTACGAACTTCTAAGAGGTCGTAAACCTAATATCTCTCATCTTCGTTGTTTTGGGAGTAAGTGTTTTGTTCATAACAATGGCAAAAATAGTTTAAGTTCGACCCTAGAAGTGATGAGGCTATTTTTATAGGTTATTTGGATCATAGCAAGGCTTATAAGGTCTTCAATAAAAGAACACTCTGTATTGAAGAAAGTATTCATGTTATTTTTGATGAAGATAATGTGTTTGATAAGCCCTTACATGATGAGGAAGAAGACATGGATGAACCTGACTTTCGTCTTTCCAGAAATGATTCTCCAGAATTGGAAATTGAGGACAAGGAGATTGAAGGAACAAATTATAAGCTTGATCATTCTTCAAATGAGAAAAAGAAGAAAACTAAAGTTATAGTTGATGATACTATAACTTTGTCTCAAGATAAGGATTCTCAACCCAATGTTATAGATGATGCTACTATAACATTGAATCCAAATCAAGGTAATGAGTCTGAAGTTATACCCGACTCAACTACAATTGAAGTTGGGTCAAGTTCAAATGCTGAAGAATCAAGTACTTCAACAAGATGGAAATACAAGAGTTTACACCCTATGGAAAGCATTCTTGGTAATATTAAAAAGGGTGTTCAAATGCGACGATCCTTGAACAATTTCTGCTCTTTCTATTCATTTCTATCAACAATTGAACCATCGAATATTAAGGAAGCTCTCGAAGAATCAGATTGGATTATAGCTATGCAAGAAGAGCTTCAACAATTCGAAAGGAACAAAGTTTGGCACTTAGTTCCTAGACCCAAGGATCGATCTGTAATTGGAACCAAACGGGTGTTTAGAAATAAACTAGATAATGCCGGGGTCATAGTTCGAAATAAGGCAAGATTGGTGGCACAAGGTTATAGTCAACAAGTAGATTATGACGAGACCTTTGCACCTGTGGCTCGTCCTGAAGCTATTAGGCTTCTGATAGCATTCGCAGCTCATAAAGGAATGAAGCTCCTCCAAATGGACGTCAAGACAGCGTTTCTAAATGGGTATTTACAAGAAGAATTTTTCGTAGAACAACCTTCTGGATTGATGGATAACAAATTTAAAGATCATGTCTTTAAATTAGACAAGGCTTTGTATGGATTGAAGCAAGCACCAAGGGCCTGGTATGACAGATTATCGAAATTTCTACTTGACAGTGGATTTAAGAGAGGATCCGTGGATAAAACATTATTCCTAAAAACCGAGGAATCTAATCTTTTGGTTGTTCAAGTCTACGTCGAGGATATTATTTTTGGGTCAACTAACCGTAATCTATGTAAGTATTTTTCGGAGTTGATGACTTCTGAATTTGAGGTGAGTATGATGGGAGAATTGAAATTCTTCCTAGGTCTACAAATTCAACAAACTAAGGAAGGCATCAAGATTCATCAATAGAAATATATTAAGGAGTTAATTAGAAAGTTTGGAATGGAAAATTCCCATGCTATGTCTACTCCAATGGTCGCAGATAAGAAATTGACTTTAGATGAAGACGGTAAATCTGTTGATGAAACAACTTACCGAGGAATGATTGGGTCATTGCTATATTTAACTGCAAGTAGATCGGGTATCATGTTTAGTGTATGCGTTTGCGCGAGATATCAATCATCTCCCAAAGAATCGCATATGACGGCCGTAAAAAGAATCTTACGATACTTATTGGGACGTCGAAACTTTATCTATGGTATCCTATGGAATGCCATTTCGATCTTGTTGGATATTCAGATGCTGATTACGCAGGATGTTCCTTAGACAGGAAAAGTACGTCAGGTGTTGCCACATTTGTTGGACCTTGCATTATTACTTAGGGTTCAAAGAAGCAGAATTCAGTTGCCCTTTCAACAGCAGAAGCCGAATATATTGCAGCAGGACTGATATGTACTCAATTATTATGGCTTAAGCAACAGTATGTGATTATGGTGTTAACGTAGGTTATATTCCTATTTTATGCGATAATACGAGTGCTATTATAATTTCCAAAAACCCCGCAGAGCACTCGCGTACTAAGCACATTGAAATTAGACACCATTTTATACGTGACTAAGTTGAAAAGGGGAATATAAAACTCGAATTTTGTAGTATTGAGAAATAATGGGCAGACATTTTGACAAAACCTTTAGCTAGCGTTTTAAGACTTTACGGTTGGAAATTGGTTTAATTGGTGGCAGCTAAGCTTCTATAAATGTTTAATCTCTCCATGATTGATTAGTATGAGATAAGATTGTATGACTGTGTCCGTATATTCCGTTGCATTAATATTTTCGTTTTATAGAAATTTATTTATCGTATATATTAAATCTGCATCTAAGTCATTATGATTCATACAAACTTATTCTCTTAACAAAATAAGATACACCAAATCTTTTATTCACCAATTTCTATCCAAATTTATTTTCCATATTATTTTTCTACCAAAATTATTTATTTCCAATGTCCTTATGCGACATATTTTCCATATACGTCTATTCTTTGTGTTCCAAACCTATATATAAATCTTTTACCAAATTAGTTTCCTAATTTGTGTAAAGCTACTTCTAACCCTACCCTAGATTCCCACCTATATCTACCCTCTAAACCGTGTTCCTTAGTCAATATCACCACTTTCTTTTTGCTTTTAACTTTACCAAATTTATACTCCATGTCCATCATCATCATTCCTCTCTCAACCATGTCTCATCCACATGCAAACACTCGTTCCTCCACACGAAACCAACACCAACCACGACCATGCAATCAACCACAACCACCATCATCCCATCAACCTGTTTCTTCTACTTTCACTCCAAAAACCCAACACCCGTCATCACCTTCCACTTTGTTTCATGGCCGAGATGAGTCGGTCTCCGAGGGAAAACGAAGATGGTTAAATAAGGGGAAGAATAAGGTTGTAGCAGACGATATTGGGGAAGATAGTGAACCCGAGGTTGTTATTCGAGATGGAGTTTCGAGGACTCTGTTTCGAGAGCCTTCAAAGAGCGCAACCAAAGCCGGTTTAAACCGTGTTCGCATGATAAAGAACGAAAGCAACTTGATTTCTCGTGTCTTACAATACTCTATTCATGGCGGATGGTATTATCCCAAATCTAGGTTGTCTAATATTATGTCCTTAAAATTCTTTGTGGATTTTCTTGATTTCCAAGGGTGGAATGATGTTAGTCGATTCTCGGGTCCAACATACCCTATTGAAGTTGTTCAGTTCTTTGCTTCGGTCAAAGCTAAAGGGAGAGTGTGTTGGAAATCTATATCACATTATATAACATATTCTTATATGTTTCAAATTTATTTAGTCATAAAATAAATTGCAAATCTTATGCATGCAAACTAAAATAGATAAATGAAGAAATCATTTTCTCACCATATGAAACTCGGTCAAATGGGCACCAACAAGATCTCCTTCTTGTTAGTTCTTGAGCTTTCTAATATTGGATGAACATACATGACCTCAAAGTAGAAGCCCTCCAATTAGTAGCACCCAAGACTATCCCTTAAACCCACAAACTAATATGTACTAGATATTTATATTGTGGTTTACCTTAAAATTGATTACTAATAGTCATATATTACATTGATAATTTTAGTAATCTTTTGAACAAATTTGAATCAAAAATTTATCCTTTTTTATGAAGATTAAAGAAAGAAATAATTCATGAACTTTTGCATGTGTTTTGAATGGTAGAGTGTGATAATAATAAAAGAACAAAAGCCCTCTCATTAGTAGAGAGGCCACACGGTTTGGGTGAGGCAAAAAGGGACCAATATTGGTCCTTCACTTTTCTTTTTGTTCTTTTCTATACCTTAGGCTTGTAAGGCTAGTAGTAGGTTAGTGATCATTAGCTTATTTTATCTCATAAAATAATTCACCCACTAACTCCCTTTACACTCTTATTTCGGTCCATCTTTATAAAATGGACTACCATTTTATTTTTGTCAATTTGTCATTTGTCACACAATATATCACATGTAGTATGATATATGTTACTAATTAATTAAATGCATATTTATCACATAAATATCATTTTATAAATTAATTAAATTACATTCAATAAACTGACTAGTGATACTTGATCACATAAATAAAATGGGTCATATAATTATAATTCACAATATCTTGTAATTATAATCAACCATTCATTCTTATCTTTATTGTTTCTCAAACAATAAACAATTTTAGTAATAAAACATTTTATTTACTAAAATAAATCTTATTTAATCCCATTACAATAAGATATCAATATTCTCTCTCACAAATTGAATTGTTCAATTTTAAGGAATTAATTAATTTGTATCGGTATACAATTAATTAACCTTTTCAATTAAGAGAATCGTCCTTTAGGTGTGACCTCAAGGGATCAACTGATCACCACCGTCGCACGACAGTAATCTCAAACTCTAGCCAGCCAATTATTACTGATAAGTGTGGACCAGTTGACTATATATATTTTGTATCATCCCTTCCGTATTCTTGTAATGAGATTTAATAATGATATTTAAATCATGTGATCGCACCATTGTTGAGGACACATTTCCCAACAATCTCCCACTTGTCCTCGACAAGTGTGCGTCACCAATTCTCTTCTCCTATTACTATCTCCAACTCAATGCAAGGTTTCTTTCGGGTCGTACTTGCAAGTGATCATATCGAGAGTGGTTTCCTTGATCTGGAGAATAACTGATTGACCGGAATTTATCCACCATGGATACCTTCCGAGCGTGGCCACGCATTTCCAGTTCATTACTCCTCGAGTAGCTCTGAGATATTGTTTTAACCCTGATAAGGGGGTGGAAAATTCCTATCGCACTTATTCCCTTCGACTAGCCACAGCCATCATAACCCAAAATATGCCCATTTGACCCCATTTACGAAGGTCGTAGTAACACAAATCAAAGTTAATCTGAAACTGTGCCATATTAGGCGAATAGTCTTTAGTCAAAAGAATCGACTCAGTAGAATACTATAGTAGCTCTTGCCACGACCAGGCTATATAAATTTGCCAGAACACTATAAGCGGTCACTGCCCGACAAAGTGTTCCTAACAGTCTGCCTATGTGATCGACTAGTCATCTCACATGATTCTATGGCACTTGAACTTGCCATCAGTCGCATCACACTCTAGTCACTTCGAGACGTCACCTCATACTAGCGACTATGGGCTAATACTATGTTAATCCGGGTTCACTTTAACGGGGTTCAATGTTGTCTCTACAACACGTTTGGATGTAACAAAGTATAACAAAAGAGTTTTAAAGTAAAACTCGAACGACAAATGTGATTATCACATATGAATAGTCAATGCCTGATTACTATTTCATGTTCTATAATCTAATTTGATCTTGAATGTAGTTGTTCATCTCAATTTAATTGAAATGACATGACTTATCATGTTAAGCCTATGAGAAGGCTTTGGTTGGTAGGTTTTATCAACTTCTTGTACCTCATTCAACCTTACTACATATTCGTTTTCCTTTGTAATGTATACATTTGCATCACAAAATTCTCTGAGTACGTGTCGAGATCCAATCAAGACATAGGCCCTCTAGCCTAAGAATAGCTCCCACTGTTTTCACAGTGTGCGGGACTCATCCTCTTGCATATCTCATGATTTCAAGTGTACTCAATTTCCGTTGTAAACATTTCTCATTGTTCTTTATTGCCTAGAACAATTCTAGAAAATCTATTTCTTAATTAACATAGCCACAATGGTATCTTAACCATCCTAATATGTTTTGATTATGGTTTTGTCAGAAACCATGTGCAATCTCAATTGTCAATTGTCACTTGTGTAACACCCTTACACAAAATTGCATCATAAACACTTTGCTTTACTTCCTTAATGCTTCTGCAAGCACTTAAGGGTAATCTTTATGGCTTACTTGGTAAAGATTACTTAAATTCGATTTTGAAAACAACTCATCATACTCAAAGTATATGAAGTGTTATACATCATTACTCATTTAACTGATCCGGCAGCGGAAGCAAATGAAATCAATCAAATATGTTCAATTTAATTGAATTAGTCATGAATCTTATCAACATAAGACTTCTTATTGATGCTAATATCATGTGGATTTATCTTCATAAAACCGGATATTCAAGATGTATTATAATACTCCAAAAGTCTAAAATCATTCGCAATGATCAATATGTCATCCACATATAAGACTAATAAAATTTCCGTAACTCCCACTAAACTCCATGTATAAACACAACTTCTGGACTTATCGAGAAAAGTTTTATAACATGATCAAAACATTGATTCTAACTCGTTGATGTCCTACTTAAGACCATCTCTTAAGTTTCACATTATCTTAGGATTGCAAGAATCTATAAAACTCATGACATGTATTGAAAACATTCCTTCTTTTGAAGAAGTGGGTTTTAGATTCACATGCTGTATGCGTATCCTCATAATGAAATACAATCCCTAAGAAGATCCAAATAGACTTAAGCATTTCAATTAGTGCAAAACCCTTTGCAACCAATCTTGCTTCGAAATCTCTCTTTATTAGTGCAAAACCCTTTGTCACTAATCAAGCCCTTTTGTTTCGGATTTTCATGGCTCTAAGCCTTGTATTGAGTTGTGACTTAAACACTCTTATGTAAGTCATATGTTCATTACTTTCTAGAAGTAATCAACTTGAATCAAACAATTTCTTTTGTAAGTTATAAGCTCTTTACTTTCTTAAAAGTAGCATGAATTCATCATTTTTAACAAGTGACGAATTTAACCTCCTAGGTTTTGAAGAAACAATGTCTTACACAAAACGTCTCATGTAGCCAAGAAAGACCAATTTCTTGCGACATAACATTCTCTGTGGCATTCTTTGTGGCTCTTGAATAATTTCTCCCACTCTGTCTTCTAGAAATAAACTTGTATTTTAGAAAGACAGCTTCACGAGCGGCAAACCCGTCGTACTCGTGATAATTGAAAAGGGAAAAATGAGCATTTGTTTCTTGTGAAAACTTACAAACATGGTACCCTTACCATTTCATATCTCATATGATTCGATTTAGTGAAAAAATAATTTAGACAAAAATGATAAAATCCCCAAAAGGATCAAGTAACTCAAAGTAACTTGATTGAAGTCCAAACCATATCGAATAGCGTTTGATTTCTTATCCAACCACACATTATTCCATAATGCGTGCTAAGAGAGATTAACTTGTGATACTATATCACATTTCCTTTGGCTTATATCAAAGTCTTCACTTTGATAATCCCATCACGACTAAATCGTGATTCCTTGAACTGTTTAAACTTCTTCAAAGATTTTTCTATTTACCTTATTAAGTGAACATATTAGCGTCAACTTAAATCATTGGTAAAAGAAAATGATCAACCTATTTTGGATCGATGATTTACAACCTCGATCTCCTTTTCAACCAAAAGGCACGAGACATCTTGCTTTGAATACAAGATACGCATATACCATTAACAATCTAATGGTTTCAAGAGTGCTCGATAACTCTTTGCGTTCATCATTCCAAAATTTAAGGTTTAATCTTGGGTTACCAATTTGAATCTTACATCATCTACATGATATATCATTATAGTTTGGTTTAGAATATAATCACCTTGATAATGGGCTAGCCATACATCAAATCGTGGTGTATAGGGTCACAAAAGTGAAAACCTCTTTTGTATATTAACAAGTTTATATTCTTATTTAGAGTTTATGCACTTAATAGTCATAATTAAGTACAACTTTAAATCCAAAAACTAGATTGAGTACACAATTACTCTATCTCTCGACATTATTGTTGCTAGTCGTCATATTCTAATCATCTTATGTGTCGAATACAATGATTAAAACCTCCACCGGTTTCTAATATTGACGAAGTGGTACTAGTAAAATTTATGTTTAATCAAATAAACATTTAAAGAAGAAGGTCCCATTAGATGTCCCACAACTAACTTGTTGATTCTTCAATAATTTGGGGTAGTTTCCTTTCTTGTGTCCAACATTTAAGACAATGGAAACTTTATTGGTTGGGATTGATAGGTTTAGTATCGTCATTTCTCAATGACTTTACTTTTAACATTACCTTGTATCAATTCCATTATTATCTTTACTTCTTGAACCTCGTCCTCATCTTAACGGTTTAAGAGAATGCTCCCACTCATTTCAATGAGTCTTTCTTTGAGAAGCAAAATTGAATTCATGAAGATTACTCTTCATTTGTTCGTTTTAGTCTTAAGACTTTCATTGAAGTGGTTGCGTTATTTTGGTCAATTACGAATTCTGAAAATCTAATCACCAAAACAATTTATCGCTTCAAGGTACTTAATTCAATTAAGTATATGAAACATAATCCATTGTAAGTAGAAGTGTTAGTCAAGAATCAAAAACCTGTTTGATAATGAATAACTTTAACCTATACTCTTTACAAGAGATCCTTAGCAATGGTTCGTTTGAGGTTTTAGAAGCAAATTCAAATTTTGTTTTTAGTTACGATGTTTTAATGGAGATTTGTATCAAAATCGAAATGATATCGTATATGAATTGTGGTAAAGAAATAGAACAATATAAAAACGGAATAGTGGAAAACTTAACATTTATCGTTTTATTAATACTTGTAAATAACAAGTAAAGCATTTACATAGTGACCTCTACCCAACTATGATAAATGATTCCGAGATCCAAATTCATATTAACTTGGGCACGGGATAGCCGATGGAACCCTTATCAATATAACTCGGTGGACTAACTCTTTAATCGATTCTACTTTTAGAACTCTCGGTCGATAAAATTACTCTAATATTTATCTATAGCCCGGAACACATGCGGCTACGGTCGCGAATACTTCCGTTGAGCTCAATCCAAATTTCGAATAAATGTGTCCATGATCCAAATCCACATCAACTTGGGCACGGGATAGCCGATGAAACCCTCATCAACACGAAGTCGGTGGATAGACATTTATCACCCACTTCCCCTACGTAACAAGGTTTGTACCCCGGGATGGCCGAGTGCACTCCCTCATGAAATAGGTTTTCATGGTTTCTACTTTTTGGTAAGGCTATGTCTCAATTGTTTAATTTTAGCGAGAGGTCATGTCAATTTATTATCTATCACGTTTTAAGTGAACTAAAGCGGTGAACTACGATAATTCTAATTGACACGGTCGATAAACTCGATTATATGATAATGCATGTTTTAGTTATGGCGATTTAGCGATGCATGCAACATATAAATAAAATGCAAAGCATAAAAATAAATCCTAGTATGGCCTTCCTAAAATAGAAAAACTATTTAACTATTACATATTCGGAAACCAACTCCATTGGTCCCTTGAACTTCGGTTGAGGCACGCATCTCGAGGTAACACCGTCTTTAATGGATTTCCTTCTTGAGTGACACCGTCTTCAAGGAACTCCGAAATAAATAAATTTCATAACAAATTACATAATTTCCTATTATACATTTGTAATTAAAATAAAAATAAATCTATTAAATTACAAAACGGTGATACGAGATCACAATAAATTACAACCGAATCGATATTCCCATACATTTCGGGTAATACCAATTAAAAACTAAGGTCATACTAAGTAAAATTACATAATTCAAAAATTACATAAAATAAAACTATGACAATCATAAATAAAATGCAGCATTATAATATGTATGAACATGCCCAATTTTATGCTAAATCGCCTTTAAGGAGCCAATATCATATATTAAACGGTTTTTACGGATTTGCGTGATTCAACTTTATAAAATCACAATAAATTACATAAAATCATATTTATGCACAAGTTAATTACCCTAACTTCTTAGGACTCAAAATTAGTCTTCACTAACCATTTGACCATAATTAACTCATATTTCTTAATATTGTTCATAAAAGGACTCAAAATTACAATAAAAATGCTATAAACTTCAAATAAATCACAAAAATTTCAAATAAATTTGAAATTTGAAATTTAAACTCATGAACATTCTGGAAAAAATACCATGACACTCATAATGTTCAAAAATTTAGGTTAAAAATTTCGAAAGTTATCGGGAAAAACAATGTTGCGGTTTATCGGATTTATCAATAAAAATCATAAAAATATGAGAGAAATTATATTCATCAACTTTTCAATTTTAGATCTGAAAAAGATAATAAAATGCAACATGTGACGTTTTTCCTTAGTCATGAAGTATGTTTTAGCAATTATTCACTAATTAAGTCACTATTTATGCTATTTTTCATCAAAAATCCATAAATCATGCATGAAGACTTCATTATAGCCTATTATTTTACACACATCTTGTAAAATTTCATGTGACAACATACTAAATTTCTATGACCAGATTCGAAATATTTCTCATATTAACCTATTTATCATTTAAATTCGATTTTTAACATGAAAAATCCATATTTCGAGCATAAGAACTCATAAAATTATGAAAATTTCCAGATCAACTAAAAATAATATATGTGAAAACATATCCAAACACCACTGGAAAATTCGAAGTTTAGCTAATTTTCATCCAAAAATGACATTTTTATCATAAAAATCACATTTTAATGTCAATATTATATAAAATGAACAACTAAATCCATAAATTAAACCAAAATATCCTAAAACATTTTAGGACCAGAAACTTTAAGATGCATAATAAATTTCGTGATATTTCATAATAAGCACAAATTTATAAGTTGTGTTTGTTAATCATATAACTCGGAAAAACAATAACCGATTTGCATGCAAACAACCTTGTGCTCTTGATACCGCTTGTTGGAAATCTATATCTCATTATATAACATATTATTATATGTTTCAAATTTATTTAGTCATAAAATAAATTGCAAATCTTATGCATGCAAACTAAAATAGATAAATGAAGAAATCATTTTCTCACCATATGAAACTCGGTCAAATGGGCACCAACAAGATCTCCTTCTTGTTAGTTCTTGAGCTTTCCAATATTGGATGAACATACATGACCTCAAAGTAGAAGCCCTCCAACTAGTAGCACCCAAGACTATCCCTTAAACCCACAAACTAATATGTACTAGATATTTATATTGTGGTTTACCTTAAAATTGATTACTAATAGTCATATATTACATTGATAATTTTAGTAATCTTTTGAACAAACTTGAATCAAAAATTCATCCTTTTTGATGAAGATTAAAGAGAGAAATAATTCATGAACTTTTGCATGTGTTTTGAATGGTAGAGTGTGATAATAATAAAAGAACAAAAGCCCTCTCATTAGTAGAGAGGCCACATGGTTTGGGTGAGGCAAAAAGGGACCAATATTGGTCCTTCACTTTTCTTTTTGTTCTTTTCTATACCTTAGGCTTGTAAGGCTAATAGTAGGTTAGTGATCATTAGCTTATTTTATCTCATAAAATAATTCACCCACTAACTCCCTTTACACTCTTATTTCGGTCCATCTTTATAAAATGGACTACCATTTTATTTTTGTCAATTTGTCATTTGTCACACAATATGTCACATGTAGTATGATACATGTTACTAATTAATTAAATGCATATTTATCACATAAATATCATTTTATAAATTAATTAAATGACATTCAACAAATTGACTAGTGATACTTGATCACATAAATAAAATGGGTCATATAATTATAATTCACAATATCTTGTAATTATAATCAACCATTCATTCTTATCTTTATTGTTTCTCAAACAATAAACAATTTTAGTAATAAAGCATTTTATTTACTAAAATAAATCTTATTTAATCCCATTACAATAAGATATCAATATTCTCTCTCACAAATTGAATTGTTCAATTTTAAGGAATTAATTAATCTGTATCGGTATACAATTAATTAACCTTTTCAATTAAGGGAATCGTCCTTTAGGTGTGACCTCAAGGGATCAACTGATCACCACCGTCGCACGACAGTAATGTCAAACTCTAGCCAGCCAATCATTACTGATAAGTGTGGACCAGTTGACTATATATATTATGTATCATCCCTTCCGTATTCTTGTAATGAGATTTAATAATGATATTTAAATCATATGATCGCACCATTGTTGAGGACACATTTCCCAACAGAGTGTTGCATGCGGTGGTTAATATGTCGACATCGCCGTCACCATTGCCAACTTTTGCTCTGCTTTAAAGGTTCCTTATGATGGAACCGAGATCAACCCGAGTCAAGAATGGTTTAATGTGAGTGATGATCAACAATTGATTATTAAGAGGTATTTTGATGAGCTTGCTTCCGAAAATAGCAACATCTTAGTTCGTCCTCTCTCCCCCCAAACTTAAGTTCTTTTTGAACTTTTTATGGAACACAATCGTTCCGAAAAGGGGAGGACATGACAAAGTGTCTAGCTACGAAGCTATTTTCTTGTATTTATAGTTAGAAGGTCGGAAAGTGAGTTTGGCTAGTCTTGTGTTTAATCGGATTGTTCAAACTAGCATTACCGTCACTAAAGCGAAGTATTGTACTACTCTTTATCTTCCTTACGGTATGTGGGTTTCGAGATTATTGGAAATTAAGGGGGTTGTGAGTCGGGAAAGCTATGGTGTGAGTGCTAAGGACTGTATGTGTGACCGTGTTATGAAGTTGATGGGGCTCGGTATTGAAGGACCCGAGTTGGTATTTTCTAAGGGTAATGATAAGGGTGTCAATGAGATTGGGATGACGGCTATGGAAGCAAAATTGGATGCGTTTATGGGGTCCATTATGGCCAAGTTAAAGGAGCAAACCATAGTTTTGGATACGGTTGTGTCTAGTGTTGGGCAGCCGGGGTCCTCTGTTGGAGGTGTGAATGATGCTCAGGTTTGTGCTTGGATGGAGGACATTAAGACTAGGCTTGAGGGTTTAGAAAGGGGATTAGTGACTATCCGTGAGGAAGTCTTTCACCATGGTGATCGTCTTTCTTTTCTTAATAGTCAAGGAGGTGCTTTGGTGAAAGCCGGGAAGGTTATGAAGGCGGATCAAGCATTGACTTTGGTGGCAACAAAGGCTTTGTCTTTGAAGGTTCTCAACTTTGAGACCAGCCTCACCGCTCAAGCTAATCATGTTCACAGTTGTTTTGATCGTCTTGATTCGTTAGAATTTCGTACTCGTCGTGGCTTTGTCAATCCTCACAACATCCGTCACCCTTAATCCTATCCTGCACCTCCCCTGTTTTCGTCCTTCCCTGTTTACATTGCTTTCTTTTGGTGTATTTTGCCTTCATAAACTAGCTTGTTATTCGGCCTATTTTGGCATACTACTTGTTATTCGGCCCGGTATCTCTAAACATGTGATTTTCATTCGGCCCATTTGGCTTTAAAGTATGTTCTTTTGGTTTGTATGATACAATAATTTCGTAACTGCTTATGGTAGTTTACGGTTTATTTGTTTTTATTACTCGTCTTTATCTCTTGTCTCATCGTATATTATTCTAGTCATTTTATGTTTGTTCTTATCTTTTCGAGGATGTCAAGAGGGCGAAAGAACGACCATGGTAAGCATTTGCCTAAGCTTGCTCCTTGTCATAACCAATTGTCTCTTGGGGTCTTTAAAGTTTTGGTCTTGTATATAATTGTTTGATCTTGCGTTAATCTTTATCTATAAAGATGACGGTATTATATTGAGGGGGAACTATATACTTAGTCACAATTTTAGGAGACTTTCCATCATCAAAAAGGGGAATTTGTTGGACCATATAAATATATGTTTATGTTTTGATGATGTCAAGAGTACTTGATATTTTATATACTCGTTGCGCGTAATTGTTTGTTTAGTCTTTTAGATTGGACTTACTAAATGTAAGCATTAAAGAATTATGGTGGAAGTGTATAAGAACATATTATGATCAAGCCCTCAATCAAGGATCAAGATACTACAAGCTATTGAAGTAGTATTCAAGCTTTCATGAGAAGATGAAGCTCATTTAAAGATTGATCAAACTTGAATAACGAAGCAGCCTACATTCGAAGATCTCCTAAGAAGATTAGAATAGTGTAGGTGGTTATCTCGTAATGGTAATCTAAGAATGCACTTCTTAGATTGGTAAAGTTATAGCCTCACAGCTATAATATTGCTTATATAAGAACTCAATGTTATAGCTCTTCTACTATAACATTGAGATGTGAAGTTTATATAATACACGACAAAATTGGTTTTAAATTGTTTTTAGAAAACTGTTTTTATTCTTTTAAATGTTTTTAGTAGAAGTATTTATTTTACAAGGAAGCTTATGTTCATATTGAGTGTGGTTTTATGTTAAGCTTATAATTAGTGATTATGTTGATTCAACTTATGAGTTGAGTCATATTACTAATTAGGGTTTTTAATACTACACACTCTTAAACCCTAAATCTATCCTATTGTCAAGTTAGGGTTTTCACGAAAAACGAGGCCTATGAGCCGTATGGATCTCGTGTAAACCTAATAATATAAGATAAGTATTGTTAAGATTTTATTCTCTAGAATTATCTTAACATATCTTTTATATTTAGCATTATATTGTTATATATGATAAGATATTTTTGTTATGGAAAAATCTTATTATATCTTAAGATTTAAGGAAAAGATAATAGAAGAATAATTGATAAAATTATCTTTTAGTTATTCTCTATCATTTCCTAAGATTTTAAGGATAAAAATAATAAGATATAATTTGTTTACATATCTTATATTTCGGTCATCTAGGGTTTCAATGAAACCGTGTGCCTTGCTTTACTTTGTTCTATAAATACTCTACACTTTGCAAATTTAAAGTAAGACCTTTGAGCATAACTTTGATTTATTTTCAAAAAGCAAAAATCGTGTTTCAAAGCAAAACAGTTTTGTTATTTTTCGAAAAAGGTCGTGTGATTTATAAACTTGTACATTCGGTCTTTCGTTATCGTTATAAGATAATAGCGCTTAATTGATTTCTTACTCGTTCCTTAACGTGAACTTTTAGTGGAATCATTAGTGCTTTCTTATTTACGTAAGTTAGTCACTCGAGTATTTAACGGTACTCACTTGAGTTACAACTAGGGTTAGTTGTACGAGTTGGGTTAGTAAATTTGTAATCCGTAGAAAGGTACTAAATTTATTAATCGAGAATAGTGGACCTAGGTTTCGATTTGTGAAACTGAACCACTTAAAAAATCGTGTGTGTCTCTCTCTTTTCTCTTTCTTTTATTTCGCTTTATTTACGCTTTGTCTTAATCCGTTAATTAGTTGATTAGTTAAAGTTTAATCAATAAACTCTAAATAATTAATTATATACTTACAATCGAAAAAGTGGGCTAAGTTTTTTTTTAATCCTCAATTCCCCCCCCCCCCCCCCCGAGTATTTCGGCTATTGGTAGACTCTTCAATAACAATTATGAGAATAAATAATGTAATTTAAATAATTAATTAATTACATTTCTAATAATAATTGCAAGAAAGACGTTAATTAAATAACAAAGTAAGTAAGTAAGTAAGTCGGGTTTTTAATATCGTAAACCTTTAATAATAATAATAATATTAATTAATTAATTTGAATAATGAATATAATTTATAAATAATAATGGAAAGTAATATTAATAATTAATAATTAAATTATAATATTTATGTCATGTGACGATTTGTGAAGAAAGTATAATCTGGTTCTGGTTGATTTAATTATTCGGATTCTTGTTGAGCTGCTCAGTTGGAAATTTGCTATCAAGGTAGGATAGCTACTCAATCACTTTAATGTTTACTTGAATGATATTATCTGATTGTATTGGTTGAATTATTTGGAATTGTGATGGATGATATATGATTGTTGGTTGGTTGCATTGAGATGATTTAATTATTGACTACCTCAGCTCGTAACTGAGATGATTATATTGATTAGTGGATTCCTTAGCTTCGTGTCTGAGATGGTAAGAAATTGTGTTACTCAATTGGTTTCATTTTCATATCATGAGCACTTGCATTGGATACCTCAGAACTGGTTCTGCAGGACATGTTTCTGGGATGATGAGACTACCTCAACTTCAGTTTGGAGGATGAGACTACCCCGGCCAGGGATTGGCGGGATGAACGGGGGCGTCGGAGGATTGATCATGAGCATACATTGCATTTGCATTTAATATTGTTCTTGTATTCATTTATTGTTGTTGGTTGGCTATTCTTACTCAACCTTGGGTTGACGTGTATTCGGTAAACACCTGTGATGAACCATAATGGGGAGCAGATTTGACAGGTACTAAATATTAGCTGACTTGGGAGCTTATAGGAATGCGTGAGGACTTGGCCAGTCTATCTAGAAGTCTACACCACATAGATTGTTTAATCATTTAATTTATTTCCGCTGCGAGTTGTATCTTATTTTATATTAAATTTAGTTGGTTAATTTGTAATAAACAGGTAATCGCTAAAGATTTAATTAATGTACTTTGGTTTGTTGTACTTTGTTATTCACTACCTCGGGAAACCGAGATGGTAACAGTCCTATTTATCTGGGAATATCTTGCTAAAGGCTCCTAAATAAATGGGGATGTTACAAAGTGGTATCAGAGCAAAACAATCCTCGGGCCTAAACCAATGAACAATAATGAATGTAGGATGTGTCTAATAAAATGAACCCCGGGTAGAAACTGTTAGGAGCCCCTCTTAGTGCGGTTAAGAAGGATCCCTTAATTCGTACTCTGGCCCTTTCAGTTTTGAACCGGTTACCTTGAGAGATGTTACAGTGTGGGGTAATTTAAAATGAATATCGTTTATTTGTCTTAGGAGTTTTGTTTGCCTTGTATGATTATTGTTTTCATTGATGACTGCGGTTACGGGGACGTAACCTTGCTTTTAAGTATAGGGGATGTGATATAATTTTAAGCATTGGTATATGCATATGGTTATGGGAAAGTGTGTTGATATGTATTTGGGAGGCGTAGTTGTGATTAATATGTGAAGAATGATGGATATAAGTGAGATTGTGAAGAATGAAAATTTGGTTGATTTCTCATATTCTTACCTTTGATTGCTTTGGCTGCCATTTATTTCCTGTTTAATATTCTTGCACGTAATTTTTATGTGTGGTAGCCTTATGAGTTAGCTTTAATATGCCGCTGATTTCATACTTAAATAATATAAGGTTTAGGAGTAATAAATATTTTAGTAGAAAGTGGTCAGAATATTCCTGTACAGTTATGTGTTCGTCCCATGTTTTTGTAAAAATTGTCATTTAAAACTTACTTATTGTTTAGGTATAATTCCAACTCCACTTTTTATAAAATTCGTATATGTTTCTAAATTGATAAGCCACGTTGTAAGAAAATATTTTGACATTTTATAGTGATTTTTACAATTTGACTTAAGTTTCTAACAAGTTGTTGTAAAATTTCTGTTTCGGCCAAATAATTTGTAAAATGCATTATAAATTGACCTTATGGATTTTTGGCTTGATTCTTTCTCTCATGCATTTTTAACTCTCTGTATTTTCTAAAAAGTATAAGTGCTAAAGAAGTAATTATGTTATAATTTATTAATGATTTTTTGAAGTTGTAACATGTTTCGTTATCCTTGAAAATGTAAGTTTTTACACCTTGATATTTTGATGTTGTAAATTATATAGAAAATATGTCTAGTGATATGCGGAATGTGTTGTCCTAAGCCTATATATATGTTCACATTAATTGAATTCATGTTTAAGTTAGATATCATTATTAAGAAAAGATTAACTAAACAATTATGCGTATTTTGTTATAAGTTATTATTTATTCTGGCAATGTATTCGTCGGTAGTTAAGTAAAGTAGTTGAGTTTAATAAAGTTAGTTCGACTATACTATATAATGTGGTTTTGCTATTTAGAAGTAAATTAAAAATTGTTGTTCTTCATTTATCCATCAATCAATATTGTGTTAAAAATAATAGTTGTCTTATATGTACTAAGTGTTCTTGAGAGGTTGCCATAAATGGTTTGTCTATTCCTGTTGTTTGATATCCCGAACTTCAAGGATGAAGTTTATTTTTAAGGGGGAGGAATGTGATATAACAAATGTTTTGAATTATTATTGTGATACCTTGTGATAAGATTGGAGTGGTTGATAATCGTAAATGGATAATTGCGTTATCATAAGCTGGATGGTGCTCAGTTGTGTGGATGTTTATAAATGTTGTTATAGTAGTTATGGGCGAACTTTGGGACGAAATTCATTTTAAGGAGGGAAGACTATAATACCCCGTGATTTGATAATAATTATGAGAATAAATAGTGTAATTCAAATAATTAATTAACGACATTTCTAATAATTTTTGCAAGAAAGAAGTTCACTAAATAACAAAGTAAGAAAGTAAGTCGGGTTTTTAATATCGTAATAATTTAAGAATAATAATAATAATAAATATAATTTATAAATAATAATGGAATGTAATATTAATAATTAAAAATTAAATTATAATATTTATGTTAGGTGACGATTTGTGAAGAAAGTATAATCGGGTTCTGGTTGCTTTAATTATTCAGATTCTTGTTGAGCTGCTCAGTTGGAAATTTTCTATCAAGGTAGGATAGCTACTCAATCACTTTAATGTTTACTTGAATGATATTATATGATTGTATTGGTTGAATTATTTGGAATTGTGATGGATGATATATGATTGTTGGTTGGTTGCATTGAGATGATTTAATTATTGACTACCTCAGCTTGTGACTAAGATGATTATATTGATTAGTGGATTCCTCAGCTTCGTATCTGAGATGGTAAGAAATTGTGTTACTCAATTGGTTGCATTTTCATATCATGAGCACTTGCATTGGATACCTCAGAACCGGTTCTGCAGGACTTGTTTCTGGGATGTTGAGACTACCTCAACTTCGGTTGGGATGATGAGACTACCCCGGCCAGGCATTGGCGGGATGAACGGGAGCGTCGGAGGATTGATCATGAGCATACATTGCATTTGCATTTAATATTGTTCTTGTATTCATTTATTGTTGTTGTTTGGCTATTCCTACTCAACCTTGGGTAGATGTGTATTCGGTAAACACCTGTGATGAACCATAATGGGGAGCATATTTGACAGGTACTAAATATTAGCTGACTTGGGAGCTTATGGGAATGCGTGAGAACTTGGCCAGTCTAACTAGAAGTCTAGACCACATAGATTGTTTAATCACTTAATTTATTTCCGATGCGAGTTGTATCTTATTTTATATTAAGTTTAGTTGGTTAATTTGTAATAAACAGATAATCGCTAAAGTTTTAATTAAAGTACTTTTGTTTGTTGTACTTTGTTATTCACTACCTCGGGAAACCGAGATGGTAACAGTCCTATTTATCTGGGAATGTCTTGCTAAAGGCTCCTAAATAAATGGGGGTGTTATAGCACTCCTCAGTCAAAGCCACCGTCTCGGTTTCATCTACATTCCTCTTAGGTAAAAGTATTTCTTTCATAAATAACGAGTAAGAGGGTACCTGGGTGAGTAACTCAGCAAACAGAATGTTAACTTTAAGACTCTTCAGAAGATCGACAAATCTGCCGAATAGTTGTTCTGCCTTTGTCTTCCGTAGTCTTCCTGGAAATGGAACTTGGGGCTTATAGGAATTAACCTTAATTGCAGAATTATCATCCAAATTAGAGTTAGACGACAATTTATCATCCTCAGCAGCAATAGTGCTCGATCGAGTAACATCACCACTCGATCGAGAGGTTTTTCAGCATTTTTGCTCGATCGAGCAGTTTGGGATGCTCGATCGAGAGACCTGTTTTCTGCAGTGCTCGATGGATCACTATTTTCTCCTCGATCGAGCATTTCTTCAGCAAATTTACTCGATCGACTATTAAAAACTGGTCGATCAAGTGCAGAACGTGAATTAATCACTTTTTCGTCAAAAGACGCCTTTTCATGAACAGCAGCTTCAACTCCCGAGTCTGGAAATTCAGCATTCTCAGTTGGCATTTTGGGTCCCTCATAAGAAAGACCACTCCTTAAATTGATCAAATTTACCATCTCATGTGGTTTCTGGTCAGGTTGTGATGGTAATTGGCCCGGTTGTCTCGAAGCTTGCTTAATAGCCAATTGAGCTAACTAGGTCTCAAGCAATTTAATAGATGCATCTCTCGTTTGTTCATTTTTATTTTTTTTTTGCATCTGAAGTGCAAGTGTTTGCACTAGTGACTTCAGCTCAGCTATGTCATTATTTCCACTAGAAGAGGCACCTTGCTGATGCGGCGGTGGGAAAGAAGGAGTCTTTTGAAAGCCTTGTTGTTGATTCTGATGGGGTGGAACATAAGTTTGTTGTTGCTGCGGCGGAGGTGTAGGATTCAACACATTCTGGCTAGACCGCCTCAAATTCGGATGAACTCCAGCTTGATTGTTGTAATACGAGCCTCCTTGCTTGAATTGTTGAAAAGCAAAGACTTGCTCCTTCTCAGCTAAATACTTCACTGCCCTATGGCCATCAGCACCACATCTCTAACATGAGACGGTCTCTTGTCTAGATAACAAGTAAACCGTCTGTTGATTTCCCGCAGCCTGTAATTCGAATTTATCATATCTTGCATTCATGGCTTCCTGTTGAGCCACAAGTGCACTATTGTCTCCAGCAACTGTCCTAGTACCACTTCTTGGATTCCCATAATCAGCATAATGGGTAGCCATCTCCTCTATAATATTCCAGCCCTTATCATCATCAATATTCTTCTGAAATCTTCCATTGGCTGCAGCATCTAAAACAGCTCGGTGGTCATCACACAACCCATTGTAGAACTGGTTGCACAAAAACCACTGGTCAAACCCGTGATGTGCGACAGACCTAACCAGCTTCTTAAACCTATTCCATGCTTCATATATGTTCTCAGTCGGATTCTGTTTAAAACTTATATTTGCCCTCTCAATGTATTAGTTCTCTGTGGAGGGTTGTATCTCTTGTAGAAGGCAAGAGTTATGGTATCCCAATTATTAATCTCAGCTGTAGTCCTATCCAAGTCAGTCAACCACTCCCGACCTCCATCAGTAAGAGAAAAAGGAAACAAGACTTCCTTAATCTTCTCTTGTATCACTCCCTTTGTAGCAGGAATGGTAGAACAATAATCTGTGAAGAACTCCATATGCTTCCTCGGATCCTCACCAGCTACTCCTCTAAAAAGGTTTCTCTCCACCAGATTGATATAAGAAGGGCGAATATCAAAGGTACTCCCCTCATTAGTTGCAAGCTTGAAACCCTTAGGAATAGAATCAGTTGTAGGCTCAGAATGACTAGCAATATTAGGCATCTTTACAGGTTTAGTAACGGTTGCAGAAATAGAATTCTCTTCCTCTAAAGACTGATCTTCTGCAAAAGTAAAATTTTCTAGAACTGGTTCAAGAGAACTCAAGTCTTCCTCTCGACGAATCTCTCTCAATAAGTTTTGTCTACGGCAACATGTCCTCTCTGGTTCAGGATCAGCTGGTACTAACTCGGACCTATTGGACCTGGGAATAAACAAAACTAAGAGAAAAGAATAAGAACTGTCTCCAGGAATTGGAAAATCCCTTGAGACTAAAACAAACTAAAATAAATAAGTAAATAAACTCCCCAGCAATAGCGCCAAAATTTGATATGGCTTGTCGCAACCCTATCAAAAATAAACCTAACCGCCTAAACATATGTAGTAGAGGTAAGCAGGGTATCGTATCCACAGGGAGGCGGTCACTATCTACCTGTTATCTAGTCTGTCTACGTTCACAAATTAGGGGGTTTTGATTGAGTTGTTTTAACTAAACTTATGAACTGAATTAAAATCAATAAAAGAAACAGTAAACAAAGATAGCAAAGATGTAAGAGAGATTGATCAAATAGAGAGAAAGATGCCAAGATGTCAGTTCACCATGATATTACGCAAATCAGCTAAAGGTAAGGTCAGTCGGTCGGATGTGAGAAGAGTAGTGGAAAAGTCCTTTCGGTCCGCCATCCGCCCTAGATTCTTCCTAAATAGCTTCCGCTATTATTAGGGTAGTCTATTGTTCATAACAGGTCTGTTCATTCCAATCATCCGCTCTAGGTCTGAATTTAACCGGGTTAATTAGATTAGGTGCGCGCACTCAACTTAATCATTACTGTTATATTGCTATAAAAAAATTCTCACATTACTAACCTCCTAAACTAATTAAAGCATCATTATTTTACTATCATGGCTCCCCTAATCCTAGCAATAGGAAAATTAGCTACATACTCATAATGATAAATAAAACAACAACGATTGATAAAACTGTAATAAACATGGTATTAATAGGAATGAAAGGGAATTGCATAAACTTAACAATAAATCTAATAATCAACCGCAATTAAAGAACAAGAACTAAAGTGTTGCAAAAGAGAAATAATACTTTGAATAAAAGAGAGTAATGAATTACACAATTCGAAAATGCGGAAAATAGAAGCAAGCAACGTTGAACCTAAAGATTACTGAAAAATGAATGATTAAAAACTGAATGATTAAAAGATCCTTAAACCTAATTAAGTCTCTCCTATTTATAGGAAAGATATTTTATTAACCTAAATACGATACTTAAGATATTAAATAAACAAGTTCACGCAAGAAATCCGTCCTCAGATCTCAAAGTGTTCGATCGGGCACTTTGATACTTCTCGATCAAACAACTCCCAGCAAAAACATCTCGATGGAGTATAAAAACGACTCGATCGAGGACCACCAAAAAGGCACCTCTCGATCAAACACAGCAAGGGTTCGATCGAGGACTGTTCACCATCCAAAAGATCTCGATCGAGCAGACAAGTTAGCAAAAGCTCTAGATCAAAGGATATGCCACTGAACCAGCCATAGGATGTTTGATTTAGCTTCCAAGACGACTTCACGCATCCCAAGACAGTAGTATTCTTGCTCCAATTCTTCCATCTCCTAAATGCAAGCTAAAGGGACAGTAAAAGGCTCAATTCTGCTTCTTTTAGGTCCATTCCTACAATTAAGATAAACGAACCAAAGTAGACTATTCGGGGCATTTCGTAGCCTAAAACTACGAGAATTTCATAGAAATATGTGAAAATAAGGCTTAAAAAGATTATATAAAATGCACGCATGAAAAGCATTCGAGGACTACGTGTCTGGGTCAGGGTGAAAATGGCTTTGACATTATCAAATGTGGAGCTTGGTAATAAGAGGTTTGTTTGTCAGATAAAGATCTGGAGCTTAGGGTCACGACGGTAAATTCCGTTTGGTGACACGAAGGTTGATTGGAGAGAAATACCTCTTGATCATGAATCGAAGAGGCATAGTTTGTGAAAATATTTCTTGTTACGTGAGCACACTAAAAAGTGGACTCTAAGAATGAAATGTGCATGTCCCATTCCGGGGAGCAATGTTTTTTGAAGACTTCGTATCTGGGTCAAGGTTAAAATAGCTTCGGCATTTTGGAATCTGAAGCTTGGTAATAAGAGGTTTGTTTGACAGATAAAAATTTGGAGCCTGTATTTATGGTGTTCGGGCCGATGGGTTATGACTTGTTTTGTGGTGCGAAATGGGGTCTCAGGCTTGATGTGGCCTGAGCATGAAATGGTTGGTAAATAATTTGGGATAAGAATCCCATGTCTGGACCTTAAAGGTTAAGGTGTGATATTACGAGCTTGAGGGAAATCCTCAGAAGCCTAGATAAGTCTCCTTGTAACAGTCTCTAGAAGGACTTAGGGGTGAAGTAGTGTTATTTGAGGTTTTAGTGTTTGGTGTTTTGGACTCATCGGTCCGGTATTTGGTGTGTTGGACTCATTAATCCTGGGCTTTTGACTTGTTGGTCCTGGACTTGGTGTTTTGGACTTACTGGTCCGAGATTTTGTGTGTTGGACTCGTTAGTCCTGGGTTTTGGACTTATTGGTCCTGGGATTTGGACTTATTGGTCCTGGACTTTGTATTTTGGACTCATTGGTCCGGGATTTTGTGTGCTGGACTCATTGGTCCTGGGCTTTGGACTTGTTGGTCCTGGACTTGGTGTTTTGGACTCATAGGTCAGGGATTTTTATGTTGGACTCATTGGTCCAGGGTTTCTGGTGTTGTACACATTGGCCTGAGGTTTTGGTGTTGGACTCGTTGGTCTAAGGTTTGAAAAGTGAAGGTTTTTAATTCCGTCATTTGAGCCTTTGTGAAGATAACGAATTTGAATTCCGTTAATTCATTTTCTTGAAAAGTGGCGGTTTTTAATTTCGTCATTTGAAATTGTGGGAAAATAACGAATTTTGAATTCCGTTATTTCATTTTTTGAAAAGTGACGGTTTTTAATTCTGTCATTTGAAATTGTGGGAGAATAACGAATTTGAATTTCGCTATTTTGTTTTTTTTGCTTGAAAAAGACAGTTTTTAATTCCGTTGTTTGGAATTGTAAGAACATAACGAATTTTGAATTCCGTTATTTCATTTTCTTGAAAAGTGACGGTTTTTAATTCTGTCATTTAAAATTGTGGGAAAATAACGAATTTGAATTTCGCTATTTCGTTTTTTGTTTGAAAAGGACGGTTTTTAATTCCGTTGTTTGGAATCCTGAGAAAATAACGAATTTTTAATTCCGTTATTTCATTTTCTTGAAAAGTGACGGTTTTTAAATCCGTCATTTGAAATTTGTAAAAATAGCGTGTCTGAATTTCGCCATCTGTTTGTTTTTTTTTTTTTTGAAAACTAACGGTTTTTAATTCCATCGCTTGAAGTTTGAAATTTGCGAAAATAGTGAATTCGAATTTCACAATTTTGCTTTTGATTTGAAAATGACGGTTTTTAATTCCGTCGTTGAAATTTGTGAAAGTAGCGAATTTGAATTTTACTATTTTGTGTTTGTGATTTGAGAATGACGGTTTTTAATTCCGTCGTTCGAAATTTTTGAAAATAACGAATTTGAATTTCACTATTTTGTTTTTGTTTTGGCTTTCGCTTTGGCTTTGGTTTTCGCCTTTGTTTTGGCTTGGATTTATTGCTTCTTTGCCGTACGTCGTTCGAGGAAGGTGATGGTGCAGACGGGGATGTACTCGTTGGTGAGAGGTTGATACTTGGTGATGGGATGTTTTTTTGGGGAATAGGCTTGCCTTCCGTTAGTTATCATGAACAAGGAGATGTTCTGGTTTGTTATCTAGGTTCATCGTAGAATCCCTTTGATAAAAGCTCGTTCGAAATTGGGTGCTAATGAAACGTTTCTATTGCCAGACATGGAATGGGTAAAGAAATGGACGCGGAGTTTCGGGTCCTTTGCTTACTCAGTACGGAACGTCACTTGAGTGTACGTACTCACGTTAAATTGGAACATTTTGTTTGTTTTAACTCAATTCTCGAATCAATTCTCGTTGTCAACGGGAAATGATAAAGGTATATGATAGTTGGAAATTGTGCTTTTATTTAGATAAATAAGAGGTTAGCATAGACTAGATGAATACGTGTGACTCATGGGGACAGCCGCCAGTTTGTCACTTAGGAATAAAAGGACAGACACTAGGACAAATATTAGAAAGCTTAAGACTCGGACTCAGACTGGGACTCAATCGTAGATACGGACTCCTAGTCATCACTTTCCTCCTCGAAGGTCTCCTTTGCATCATCTAGCGGCTTTAATGTTTGGTTTTGAGCATTGACCCACTTAAGCACTTCATTCTCGTTGTTTGGGATGATATGAGGACAATAGTCCATGAGGGTTTCATCTCCTTGCAGAATGAGATGTTCATGAGGGTTGTTTTCATCACTTGGTTGGCCTAGGGATGAAGCTATCAGTTCATGGTTGTCGATCATATCTTGAATAGCATGTTTCAGTTTGAAGCATGTTTCAGTATCATGACCCTTTCCTTGATGATATTGGCAATAGGCACTGCCATCCCAGAAACGGGTTTTCATGCATTCAGGCGGGTCCAAAGTGGGCCCGATTAGTTGTAACTTCCCTTCAGTCGCAAGCTTTTGAAGAGCTGCGGCATAGGTTGTGTTGAGGTTGGTGAATGTCCTTTGAGAACGTTCAACCTTGTTGTTTGACTTGAGACATCCAGGAGGATTGTCTTGACTGAGAGGTGCGACTATGATTTTGCCAGCTTCAATCATATCTTGAATGGCATGTTTGAGTTTAAAGCAGGCTTCGATGTCATGGCCCTTGCCTTGATGGTATTGGCAATAAGCATTATCATCCCAGAAACGGGTTCTTTTGTGTTCAGGTTTATCCGGAGTTGGACCAATGGGTTGTAGCATTCCTTCTGAAGCAAGTATCCCCAGAGCGGTGCCATATGCTATTCCTAGATCTGTGTAAACCCTTTGATGTTTTCCCATGGTTCCCACATTAGTGTTTTTGGGGACGTTTTTGTGAGTTTTGTTTTTGTCAACCCTGAGCGAAAACAAGATTTGGTTGTTGTTAATGGGAAGTTTTTGGGATGTTGCTTAGTATTTTGAAGGGGATTTTGGTGAGGCAATTTCGTGCTCTTTGATGGTGGGTTCATGGGTGTGCGAACCATTAGATGATTCCTCATTTTCAACAGCTATTGGTTGGTGAATGAAGGGTTGGTTTTCTCCTTTATGGTCAGGTTCATTTTCGGGTACTACCCAACCTTTTCTACAAATTAGCTACCCGAGTGTTCAAATCATCGATATCCACTTGCAGCTTTGAGAATATGCTGTTGATGGAGACGGAGAGCATCATTATAGGGCTTTGTATGCCATCCTCATCGATTGCATGAATTTTCTCATTGTCAGGAGAGATGAGATGAGAGCAGTCTAGGAAGGATTTGTGACTGTGTCCAATTGGGTTTTCTGGAGGGCTGTTTTTGTTGTTTGTTGAGGGAGGTAATGGTAACTCGCCCTTTTCGACCATATTAAGGATGACGCCTTTTAGGGGGAGACACATGTCAGTGTCATGTCCGCGACCTTGGTGATATTGGCAAAAGTGGTTTCCATTCAATCTTCGACCTCGCTTGTTTGGTAGAGGGTCCGGAGTTGGACCAATCGGTTTTAGCTTTCCTTTAATTTGCAGATTGGCCTTTCCAAGGCTGTGGCATAAGGCATATCCAAATCAGGGAAGGACCCATGAGGTCGTCTGGTTTTGGTTGGTGGAGCACCTAAGGAATTGGCTTCAGTGGTTTTGGTTGCTTTCCAACTAAGGTTGGTTTTATCATTAGCAAGTAGTCGGCTTTCAAGGAGCTTAAACCTTTGCTCAATATCAGAAGAGGAAAAATTCCCGGTAATCATTTTGTTCTCAACTTGGGAGAGACGAGTGCTCAAGTTTTCCACGGTAACTAGGAGTCGAAGGACCATGTTGTTGGTTTCGGCAGAAGTCGTGGCGGATGAAGGTTGATCAGCTTCTTGAGTTTATGGTTGGCGATCGATGGCTCCCAAGGGATTCCTATTTGAAATAACGATAGGCGTTATAACTTGTCTTGGCAAGGAATCGCACAAACAAAGGCAAGTATGACACATATGTACAAAAGGCTGCTATGTCGTGAAGACGCGACGGTGTGACTAGGTTATGAGTTTATTAAAGATTGTGAATGACCTCTTGTGTTTGAACTCTTGGTGCATGACTTTCAACTTAGACCCGAGTCTCGACTTTGGCATAGTGATGCCTAGACGGACGACTTCTGACGGGATTTGGAGGTTTGTCGATGGAGTGACGTCGTTGGATAAGACATGTACACAAACTTGACCTTTGACCCGTAATGTAGGGGAAAGACGGGTTTGACACCCGAGAGGTTTTGACTCTGCTAACGCCATTGAACAAGTCACGACAATAAGGCGACACGACCTAGACCAGAAGGTAGGTATTAACTTTGGCGGAGACTCGACGTTATCTAGACGACTTGACTTGGAATCGACTTGACTCTAATCGACTCGAGGCTGAATCAGAATGGTGGATTAAAATTTTCGAAAACAGAAATTTTCAAAAAGATTCATTTGTCATTTTATGGACGGCTTCCGAAGAGTAGGGATCTTTAGAAGGTCGGCCAGTTGAAAGGGTTGTCTTAGTTTTGTTTTCAAAAAACGGTTTAAGTTGAGATTGCGGCGGCTCGGAAAACAATATGTTGTTTCCGAAGACGGTTTTTGAAATTCCGAATCACGGATTTGAAAATTGAGAATTGAAGAATTTGGAATCGTCATCACAATGGCCATGAAAACGGTTAAATTTGTTTTCAAAGAATTTAAAATTGGGTTGAAAATTTGAAAACAGTTAAATTTGTTTTCAAAGATTTGATTTTGAATTTGAAATTTGAAAACGATTAAATTTGTCTTTAAAGATTTGATTTTGAATTGAAATTTGAAAATGGTTAAATTTGTTTTTAGAGATTTGACTTTGAATTGAAATTTGAAACGGTGAAATTTGTTTTCAAATGGTTTGAAATTGGATTTGAAATTTGAAAACGGTTAAATTTGTTTTTAAAGATTTGATTTTGAATTGAAATTTTAAAATGGTTAAATTTGTTTTCAAAGATTTGATTTAGAATTGAAATTTGAAAACGGTTAAATTTGTTTTCAAAGATTTGAAATGGGAAATTATGAGGATTGGTTTCGTCATTATGACGGGTTAGAAAACCGTTTTAACCTTCGAAAGACGGTATGCGAATCAAAAATTGTGAGAATTGAAATCGTCATTACGACGGCTTAGAAAAGGCAAATTTCATTTCGAAAATGATATTTGAAATTTGGAAAGTTGCATGGGTTGAAATAGACATTACGATGGTTTGAAAAACGTTTTTTTTTTTAAAACTGATTTTGAATTTTGAAAATTCGAGGGTAGAATTCGTCATTACGAAGGCGTAAAAGGGCGCTTTGAGAATGCAACGGTCAGAGAGAGACCGGGGTTTGAAACGACCATTATGACGACGCAAAAGGGTATTTTAAAATGGTTTGTGAAAACGAAGGTTTGAAATCGTCATTAGAACGGCATGAAAAGGTGCATTTGAAATGGTTATAAAAGTCGGGTTTTGAAATGGGCACTATAACAGCATAAAAAAGGTTCTTTGAAACGGCTGTAAAAAATGAGTTTGAAAATCGTCATTACGACGGCATAAAAAGGCGTGCCTTTTTGAAATGGTTATATAAAACCGAGTTGGAAAATCGTCATTACGACGGCCTAAAAAGGGGTGCAACGGTCGGCGAAAGACCGAGGTTTAAAATGACAATTATAATGGCACAAAAAGGTGTTTTGTGACGGTTGTAAAAACCGGGTTTGAAAATCGTCATTACGACGGCCTAAAAAGGTTTTCAACGGCCAACAAAAGACCGAGGTTTTAAATGGCCATTATAACGGCGCAAAAAGGTGTTTTGTGACGGTTGTTAAAACTGGGTTTGAAAATCGGGTTTGCAATGGTCGGCGAAAGACCGAGTTTTGAATGGCCATTATAACGGCGCAAAAACGTGATTTGAAAATTTAGAAATGACACGGAAGGACTTATGATCACATAACACATAAGCATTCGCGGTTTCATTATAATGCTGACACGGGTTTTAGCTTAATAAGGGTGGGTTACACACCAAGCGATCAATCCTCGATTTTTGAGAGGGATACCAATCCAAACAAAATGTGTATGGAGGGTGCCCTAGCCTCGTGCACGAAGGAAATGAAAGGTCTTTGACGAGACAGAAATGTGTAACGTCAATGGTATGTTTGACTCAATCGGGATTAGAAACGCGGGGATGAGAAAACTCACGCCAACGGGACGAGTCAATTGGTGGAAAAAGTTATGTTGTGGGCCCGGACAAGGAACTCGACTTATGACCGTAATATCAATTAATGGACTTTAACCACGACCTCTTTCGAGTTTCACCTCTAAGGGTCACAAAGACACAAGTATCCCAGTTTTCCCCAGCGGAGTCGCCAATCTGTGGACATAGCCACCTGCACGCCAAACCAATCTGTAGACATACAGCGGTCTGAAAGCCACGCTCGGTGGCGTAAAAATGCTTTTGACCGGATCGCTTTAGATCGGTCGGTTTTGTCTCAGTAAAGGTCTTGAAACGATGTAGAGATGTTCGGAGTCGCCACCAAACATTTGTGGGATGCTTGGAACCCGTTCGAATCCACTTTATACCTAGGTCAATCAAGGCAAAAAGCGGTGCTTTCCATAGGTACTAAAGATAAGGACTCGTCCCCCTTTAGGATCCTATCGCTAAAATGACTCTCGTACGCCCTGGATAAGGCCATCCACTATCCAAAGGTTCTGAGTAAGGGGTGAGGGTACGTATTTGTAAGCCCTTTAATCGGACACCCAATCCCGCCCGCGTTAGCGGCCTCTACTGATCGATCGTGGTTGTTTAAGTGCGAGAGTTGATAAAATGGTTTAAATGCATGAATGTGCATCCAAAAGCTTAATCTAACATGTGAAAGTTTCCTAAGTCGGTTTATTTATCCATGTACCAAGAAAATGGTGTCGAGTTGGATTTAAGTTGATTTGCATGCGAAAACGGAAATTAAACATCCATTTACCAAATTCGGGTTATGATGCTTAAAAGATCCATTTATTTGAAAGAGTGTGTTTAAAACACAAAGTATAAAATGCAAACTCGTCAATCTGATCCAACACATATTCGGGTTAATCGTAATCCGGATCGTCCTAGACAAGTGCTAAAAAGGAAGCAGGAGCAGCGCCAAGCAGCCCCATTAGGGCGCGAGCCTATTGGTGAGGGAAAGGGCTCTGCCCAGGTTTTTAAAAGGTGGAAACAGACATTGGGGCGCGAGTGAAACGACGAACCAAGGGGTGTCTTCTGGTTGTTAAAAAAAAGGTTGTTTAAAATCGTTTTTGTGATTAAATGATTTGCATGACTCGGAATAATTACTATTATCTTAGTAATAATCGTTGTCGGATTTGCATGTTTGAAAAGTATAGTTTATAAATAAAAATGTAAAATGCTTGATATGAACTAATATATTAAGTTCATTTTTTGTAATTAGTCAAGTTTGTCATCAAACTCGGTAAACCGACATGGTATAAGGAACCAAGGATGATTATGAATTATAACTAATATGTTTACAAATGTAAATAAATGAGAAAAATGGCAAATAAAAGAAAAAAATTTCCTATAAAATGTAATTAACCAACTAATATCACCGAGTCACGGATTAAACCGTCATGGCATATGGAACCAAGGGTGATTATGATTTATGGTTAAAAAGTTTATCATAAAAATGATTTGGAACATTTGAAATGGCAAAAACCGATCGCAAATAAGAAATGAAATAAAGAGGAAAGACGAGAACAAACACGGTTGGATTAAGGCCTGAGAGGGCATTGAGGCGCGAGCCGCCCTGCTACGCAAGTAGCCTCTATCTCAGGCCAAAATCCGGTTTTGTCTCGTCTAACCTTTATTTGAATTGTGTTATGCGTTTTTCATGCTTATAAGCTCATAAAAACTATAAAGATATGAAATAAATGAGATATTTACACCCTCAAACTTACGTATTATGATGTTTGCGAGGTAGACGACTTTAGAGATGGTTTTCTCATTGTGACTACTCGCGATCAAAGACGTTTAAATGAGTGCCTTAAAAAAGGATTTTGTTTTGAAAATGAGTTGAAAATATGTTGATGAAAAACATGCTGATTAGTGTTGAGTTGATCGAATGGGTCGGTCCAATGCACGACGACGGTACCAAATAAAATGTGTAAGGCTTGTGTTTTCGATCGGTAGGTCGAAAACACGTGTCGATTTTGTGACTTAGGAAGTCGAGTCTAGAAGTTTAAGGGAGATGTGAGGGGGCAGACGTCCGGGTGAAAATTGTGGTGTGATGGTGGGTATTTATAGAGAATTGTTGGGTGGCAGGTTGGCTGAGTTTGCTTAGAGGCTAAGCAGAAAGCCTAAAGAGGCGTGAGCCCCCCCTGTTATACAATGGGGTGCCTGTCCTTTTCAATTTGGACGTAGCCTTTGCTCTATCCATTGTTTGGTTGGTTTGATTTGTGGTATTGAAATATGATATCCTGTAACAATATGGGCATCTAATAAGATGATTTTTGGGGTAGGTACTTTGTGTGCTTGACTCGGGTTTGACCCGTGTTGAGTCGGGATTTGAATTTTGAGTCGGTTTTTGGCCCGGTGTCAGTTTTGACTCTAATTAGTGTCATTTTAATGAAAATGATGTGATAAAACCATTTATGGCATTATTATTGACATTCGAGACTCGGGTTGACTCATATTGACTCGAGTTGCGGGTTTACGAGTCAGGTTTGGGTCCAAAGACGGTTTTATCTCTAAATAGTGTTATTTTAAAGCAAATGAAGTTATAAAACCGTTTCTAAAATCACTTTTCATATCCGAGTAAGGCATTAAACCGTCTCATGTATAGCCAATCCACGCACGCATATCAAACACACGTTATATTCCGATCATCATCGGGTGGTTTTCGGAAGGTGCAGATATTTGGTATCTACAGGTCTTCTTGTTGAACAAGTGGTTCCGAGCAACCTTTAACTTCCATGCTTTGAAAGATTCCCCTATCTTTTTTTAGGTAACCATTATGTTCTTGGGGGACAGTGTGAGTTGCCTGCATATATGGTGAGCATATTTGGTTAGTTTTGGCTAATAGCACATAACGAATACTAAGTTAATTTCATCTTACTACATTTATTATTTTATATACATACTTTTATTCTCCCCCATAGCTTTTCCTTCTGGTCTTTACTCAACTGATCGATACGCGGCAAACCGAGAGGCACATACTCTCTTACACAACAACCAATCTAACTCGCAAATTTTGCAGCAAAGATACCATCTGGCAGCCCCGTTAATTGATCTATTGAAGTTTATTAGGTATCCCTCTCTCTATTGCTTCTAGGGAAACCCTATGGCTCCTTCGCCCAGTATCCGATTCCAAATTATTCTCATCACCTGAATCTTCTTCGTTTGAGTTTTTCCCATCTTTTCTTTCCCGCTTTCCACCCATATCTAAACCAGAAATTAATAAACTACTAACTTTAAGCATTAAGTCGACATAGCAGGAGCACCGTCTCAAATAAATGATCACAGAGTATACTTAAAAATATAGGTGTTGTTTAACACACAATATACTTAAAATAATAGGTGTTGTTTAACACACAATAAACCTAAGATAATTAGGGGATAATATAACAACTAAAAAATAAAATAAAGACATTAACTTAATGAGACAAAGGAGTAGGGTTTATTATTGCTTCTTCAAAGAGGAGAAGCCGGCCCCAGTATGGTGATGACGGAGGCGACGGCAGAGGCAATGGGGATGGCGACGGTGACGGAGAATACTAGTGGTTCTAGGGAAACTCAGTGTTCGGGGGTTTTAAGTAAGCGAGAAAAAGGTTTTCATGTGTTTTGGTTGAAGAATTATTTAATTAAAACTAATAAACACGGGTTAAGCGAAACCGTCTTCTGTATTTTGGAATATGACAACGACTGACTATAAATCCATAATTGTTTTCATTATAATACATCGGTTGGTGTGTAACCGTTGCCATTTATCTTTCATTGTGTCAAGTTTTTCCCGCCACAAAAAAAAGCATATTCCATATTTGGTAGTCCGTATTAAGTCAGTACAAAGCGTCTTGATTGTGACGGACATTATCCATCACAAGCTTATGACGGGTCAAGTATCTCCCACTTGTGTAGATAAGACAAGTCAAGGGAATCACAAAATATTTGTCATTACCTACTCAAGTGGATAATATTTGACCTGTCACAAACTTGTGACTAATATGTCCGTCACTAATGAGAAATTGTGATCCGTCACAAGCTTGTGACGGATATTGTTCCTCTCACAATAAGGCAACTGGGATAGCAAGTGGGGAAAAATGGAAATTCAAGACTAAATTATACACAAACCAATGTAGTTAATGCATATATTAAAAAATTCTTTCCTCAATTAATTTCCTAAATACAACCCAATGAACAATTAATAAACATACATTAATTAAATGACTCAAAATACACAACGTCATGGACAATATCTCTTCCCATTAATGATGGTGTAGGAGTCTATTTCAACTCTTGTCTTTTCCTCCAAATCCGACATCACTTTCAATGACCTAAACCACCATTGACGCCAAGATTTTGTTGCTTCACTCACGGTAGATACATACCAATCGCATATGGGTAATATATACCCCCACCATCAAATCCTCAGAAGAACTAACATCGAAAGCCGATGAATTCTCATCTGTACCTTCAAGAATTATATGTTTAGGGGGGAACTTAATGAAATGGAACGGACATTGTTCCTTTAACCTTTCTTGTAACGCATCCATTTTCTTCTCGTTTTCAATATAGCTCGGTTAACTACGCAATTCCCTTAATCTTTTATTTTCTGATTCTTCTAACAACTTACGATCCTTCTGCACCGATGGACTCACAATATTTGTACCTTGGTTAACGACCATAATTTTGGAACAAAATTAAAATTATAGAATCGCCCACCAATAATGCAACGTTGATTCAAACCCACTAATAATGCAACATTGATTCAATAAAAAATAACTGAACAGTCCGTGCATTGGTCAAATCAAGAATAATGAGAAATATTAGCCACGACTTAAAAAATCCCGTATGGTCAAACAATTAATTTTTTTTAATATATTAAGTCGTATGGTCATATCTTACATGTATTTATTTTTTTAATATATTGAGTCATATGGTCAAACAATTAATAAACGGTCCACGTTGAAGTTAGAACGTCGCGATTGACAACGGTTGTAGGTGAATCGTTGTTAATGAACAAATTTACGACGGTTGTAGGTGAACCGTTGTTGATGAACCAATTGACAACGATTGTAGTTGAATTGTTGTTGTTGAGTATTAAGTAGCAGCAATCTTGATCTTGATTACTGACTGATCTATGGAGTTCAAAAATTGGAAGCAAATCAAACAAGCATAACTCAACACTTTCAAAATGAACATTTCATTTAATTTTAAACTAAATACATTACAGCATTTATCAGAAATCAAAAGATGTATAATAAGCCTGAACAACCCCTGTTAAGAGTAAAAAGTGCTTTTCAACCTGCCACCAATTACGCCACTCTGGTATACCACTAACTTCCGGGTCATTGGCTTCATATTTTGCAATAACAGATTGAATATTTGTAAGGACACGACTTGCATGTAGAGATAAGGTTGGAAGAGTACAACTCATCAACATATCTCTGGCTGCAGCAAAGTTGCGAGTAATAGACCGGCAAGGGTGTGAAGATGATGATGATGAGGCTTGGTTAACAAGCCGGACTACTTCACGCCTTTTAGTCCAATAATTTCGTTGATGTTTAAGGGATACTTTGATTAATGGGTATTGATCAGTGGGAAGCCCGGCGAGAACCTTCCCATCATCTGCAATCGTTTGTGTAAGCCATTCTTCGTTGTAAAATTAGGGTTCATTGCCATGTTGTTTCAAATTTGTGTAATGGGGATGAAATATTGTGATTTGATTAATGGATGTTAGTAAAGGATGCTTTAACATTTATAGTCACATTTATAATTTTTTTTTAAAACCGTTGGTAATTAATTCCTAAACATTAATTACCTAATTACCTAAACATTAATTACCTAATTAATTTAATGTAAAAGTTGACTTATTAACAAATATTTTAAACCTTCGTAACTTGCAATAAATAATTAGAAAATAAAATACACTACCACGCATATATTCAAGAAAAACACATACATAACAAGAAATTAAAAGACGGGCGGTTTTAACAACATTAATTACAATAATAATAATAATTAATCAACATAATCATCTTGTAATTCCCCTGCGATTGAGATAAATATTGGGAATTCAATATGTGGATTATTAGGAGGCACTTGTTCTGCCTCCCATGAACGAGGCACAGTGTCAATATAGTACCGATATGTTCTTAATAGATTAATGTCACAATCGGTGGCAATCCATAAATATTGTGCTAGTAACACATCATCCATATAATAATTTTTCTTCCTCGCATCATGATCCTCGTATCTTGCCTTGAGTTTTCTCGCTTGACGAAAAGATTCCAACTTCTTCCCAAAACCTTCAAACTCGATCATTGCGTAACCAAGAAAACCATAAACTTTAGTCCAAGCTGGGTAGACCTTTTTAACGTTCGTATAACCACCTTGACGAAGCATATCTCTCATCCAAGTAAAACTTCTCGAAAAAGCCTTACCATTGTCATCATAATTGATTGGAAGGTTGTGTATAATACAGGTAATAGGATGGACATAGCGGGTATTTGATTGTGATTCGGCGGGTGTAGAAGACGACGACGGCATGGTGATCGAAGTGTAATATTTTTAATTATATTATAGGCTATGATTAATTGAACTTTGAATTGGTGAATATGGTTAATTGATCACATTATAAGTGATATTTATAGGAAAATATGTATGCATGTGTGAATATAATAATGGACGAATAGTAATAATGGTCAAACAAAACAAACATTGGTTCATTATTTATCATACATGCATCGGTTGAATATAAAACATTGAAAAAAGTATATAACGGTTATTTTTAACCCGTAAACGATAAATAACAACGGGTACAGAGGAACCATTCTTTCATAATAAAAAATGATAACGGTAACAAGAAACCCTTAGCTATAACATAACAACTGGTACCAAAAACCGTTGCCGGTGTTAATTTAGTAACGGTTTTCGAAATGCCGTTTTCTTAAACTGGTAACTGTTGTCTAACAACCATTGATAAGGGTGATTCTATAAAGAGTTTTTGGAAACCGTTAAACGTTTTTGATAACGGTTTGTTAAACAGCCGTTGTCACATTATAATAAGAATGGTTTTCGACGGAAACCGTTATTCTTATTAGCGCGGTCTAGGTTTCCGCCAATATTTTGAAAACGGTAATCTAAGTGTCGATATTAAATGCAATAAACCGTTGTGATACGCTCCTTATTGATGCTCAGATTTGGCGTAGTGTAAGAGCGAAAGTCGGGGTGGAATTAGACATGACATGATATAGTAGTTCGACCTAGTTTATGCGAAAGCTTGTTAGTAATCGTTCTATGGTTAAGTGATAGGCCGAGAGGAAATTGGTTACAACCTAAACAACAATTGATCATATGTTCTTCTAATTTGACATAACCTTATGCTAATCACATGTGAAACCCCATTCACCCTAGATTCTTTATCATACGGAGTATTTGTTTACAACTCGTTTCTTTGCTTTTACATTAATCAAGCCAAAAGAAAACCAAAACAATCGTGACCGGCCTTGGTAGAATACTACTCATAGCTAATCATATTTGCATCCCCATCTCCCTGAGATCAACCCCTACTTCCCTAACTACATTTATTTGTTGGTTAGTAAGCCTAGGATAATTTATCTTTGTTAGGTGTGCGACAAGCTTATCACCAAACACCCCTAAGTTCATCTCAACTCATCCCAAATTAAACCAAAAAACCAAAAGCTTAAATTTCATAAACTTATTAAGACCCTGTTCTTTTGAACTTAATTTCAACTCATTTCAGTTCAGTTCACTTTTATTCAGTTCAGCTCAGTTCATCATTATGCAGTTCAGTTCATCTCTTCTCTTCACAAATTAACTCTTAGCTCAGCTCAGTTCAATTCAATTCAGTTTAGCTCCATCAAATTTAATTCAGACACTTTTAGTCTTAAAAAAAAAGCCTGGACAGTACCAAATAAACTTATGTCCCTCATATCTGAACCACTAGTGCCGACAAGTGACAACTCCAACAACCTCACATCTACACTTTACGCACCAAAAACCCCACTTCTTAATTATTTACTTCTTGAAATGATTAAAATAAATGAGAATGTTTTTTTTTTGGTGTTGACCAGGAGTATCCCCTACCGACAGCTGGGGCAATCTCCTTCGGGGTACTAAGGCAATTTAATGGGTTGACCCCTCCCAAGTTTGGTTTTTTCATTCGCAAGAGTTAGGAATCAAACCCCTGACCACTTGTTTAAGAGATGAGAGCCCTTACCACTCACACCAGCCAACTTTGGTAATAAATGTGAATGTAACGTTACTAACTTACTACTGTACTATGTTAGGAGTTACTCAACCTTTATCTTAACACTAGTTTTATTCCCGTGCAAAAAAAGCATGGGTCATAATAGCAGGCGCTATCATTAGATACATGAACATATAATTGAGCGTGATTAAGTGTTCAATACCGTGACAATATAAATAGTCCATATTTGGAGATTAGAATATTTGATAAATATTAGATTTGAATATCAGATAATATACAACCGTATTTTATTAGAATTATATTAAAGGTATTTGACATGTTACACCCATTGAATGTATGTAAAATTGTAAATTGCAATATTTTATGTAAATTGTGACATTTTAATTTATGTTTTAACATAAGTAATTAAAATAGAAATAAGAGATAGGAATAAGAATTGGGTTGAGGAGAGAAGGTAATTAAATAGTATAAGAGACATGAGGGACCCACATGTAGAAACTCAGAAACCAACCAAAAGCCAAGAAAAAACTTGGCTTTTATACTATGTAGATTAGAACGGATTAAATATTAATTTCTATTTTTTGTAGGAAGATTAAATATTATCTCACTTTATTAAATCAACAAATATGTTGATTTTCCTACGGATTATACTATTGCATTGTTCATACTTCGTACTCCGTATTACTTAACCCATTTTAAGATAAGATGAATAAATATAAATATGTTGTATACACCGTGACACTAGCTTTTGTTCAGTAGCTTTGTTCAGTCACACACTCAGCCTAGAGTCTCACTGTCACTCAATTCTTGTCCTTTTCAACAACACTCTTCCTCATTTCACTCCCTTTTAACTCCATTATTACGATACTGATATATTGCAATATACTGTAATATTCCCTAACACGACTTCACTCATGTTCTGGTAAATCCTAATTTAGCCGCGAAGGGAACTTTTCAAATGCAAAGCTTCCTTCTTCCTTCATCAATCCATAATAGATTAGATAAAATTAATCGAGACTTTCTCTAGAATAAGAATCCTTCTCAGCGTTCCCCTAATTTGATTGGTTGGCATAAAGTTTGTTTACCGAAATCATTTGGTGGACTAGGGATAAAATCTTCTGAAGCAACTAATAAAGCTTTTCAAATGAAACTTTTACGGAAAATTATTATGGATAAGGAAAGCATATGGGCCAAAGTGATTACTAAAAAATACCTGAGAAATTGTTCACTCTTTGATCATAAGCCTAATTCAGTCTCTTCGTGGTAATGGCGTAAACTTATGAGTCTTCGAGCTCTATTTAGAAAAGGGTTGAGATGGCAGGTAGGAAATGGTAGCAATATTAAATTTTGGACTTATAATTGGGTCTTTTCACATCCAATTACCAACAATATTGGTGACGATAGTACCCGTGATTTTAATCTTTTGGTTAAAGATTTCATTACTTCTGGTAAACAATGGGATGTTTGTAAATTATCCAATTTAGTGAACAACGATGTTGTTAATAGGATTACTAACATTCCACTGCAACATAATGATATTCCGGATACCCTCCTTTAGGGGTTGTCCGTAGATGGAAATTTTTCTACCAAAACACCAACATGGTTAGCACAAGGTTTGTTCGATCAAAGTCTTGAAAAATGTGAATTTCACTGGATTTGTAAATTGAATATTTCTCCGAAGTTAAAATTTTTCCTTTGGAAAGCCTGTGCTGATGGCCTCCCAACAAAGAGCACGCTTCTTAAAAGTCATATTAATGTCCCACCTATTTGTGTTTTGTTCAACCATCATATTGAAAACAAAGATCATTTCTTTTACGAATGTCCCTTGATTGGTTCGGTGATCCAAGTCATGAATATTATTAGCTTTAACATTTTTTTGTCAAATTATGATAATATTACAAGTTAAAGCTTTCTTATGAAACTCAATTATCTCAAAGACTTAATTCCAAAAGATGATTTCATTAAAATTATCTTTAATTGGTGGAATGCATGGTTTTATAGAAATGACATTATCTTTAACAATGTTCATATCAATAGCAGCAAAATTAATATTTTATGTAATAATAGTATTAAGATCTGCAATGAGATTAGACATAAGGACCTTAACAATCCCGAAAAAGACAAGTCAACTAGAATCAATTCTAGTAAGGAACGAATCTGGTGGAAGAAACCTAGAAACAGTTTCCTAAAGCTAAATTTTGACGGTTCAAGAATAGAAGGTAATAAAGCTACTTTAGGATATTGTATAAGAGATCATAATGGTAAAGTCGTTTTGTTAGGAGCAAAAAATTGCGGATCTAATAGTTTTCTTGTTGCAGAAGCTCTCGCTTTAAAAGAAGGTATTTTAGCTGCTAAACACTTTGGAATCTCAAAGTTAATTGTGGAGGGTGATAATTAATGTGTTATTAACTTACTTCGTAGTAGTTGGCAAATTCCTTGGGAAATCTCTAGTATTATCAAAGATGTGAAATTAGACCTTCATTTCTTCGATGAAGTGATAATTAAACATTGCTTTCGTGAAGCCGACAAGGTTGCTGACTTCATGGCTTCTATTGGACATTCATGTCCAACTCTTTCGAGGTGGTTTGAAAAGCGGTGACTTCAACTTTCCTCTCTCATTCGAAAGGATGAGATAGCTTGATTCTACCCTAGATAAAAAAAAACACACGACTTCACTCTTTCTGGCCTGTTTATTTTTCCTTCATATTCTATCTGGGTTTGTTACATTGTCTACCTCACTTTTGCCTCTTACCCAATTTATATCATTGCCTTGAAATTTTTATATAATTTTTGCTACTTTATGTGGAAGATTTGTGTTCTATTTAGATCTGTTAGTTATACTTCTTGTTTAGTTATCTTAAAATGAAATGCATTCATGTATCTTGTATTTTGTATTTTGCTGTAGTTAGTTAAAATTATCTTGTAATTGCTGATATTGGAATCCCATATCTATGGTGCTTAAATCAGATCAAGGGCAGTCTAGTCAAACAACGGTTTTAGGCATGAGGAATAAGAACATGAGAGGGCCAAGTACACAGGTTGAGTATTTGGTCCATGTTCAAGAAATTAAGCCTTGGCCGCCAACTCAATCGTTGAAAACTGAGCGGTCTGTACTAGTCCAATGGAAAAATGGGTAGCGCAATTCGGGGAGTACCAGTGTGGTGACTCCTTCCATTGATGACTAGAAAATCGAGTTCAACGAGTCATTTAGACTTCCTGTCACGTTGTGGAGGGGCATGTCTGTCAAAAATGAGGATACAGGTGTATTTCACAAGAACTTGTTGGAGTTTAACTTGTATAAACCCCGAAGAGATAAGACAGTGAAAGAGGTAACTAGTGTAGGGTGAAGAGTTAAGAACGATAAACACCTAAGAGGTGGAGATGGTGAATTAGGTGTACCTTTTAAAAATTCTCTTTTACTTGGTTAGAGGCTAACACAAGTAAGATATATTAAGTGCTAGTTTGAGAAACTTAATGGATTGTAAGTTCACAAACGGTACAGCAGGTCTATGCAATAGTATGAATAACTGTTGCACATCACTGGCAGTGAGATTGATAAATAAAAATAGAATGATAAGAGAACGTAAAAGTAAATAAACAAAGAAGATGATGTTTAAAAAATTGGTTCAGCTCGTACTCCGTAGCCTACGTCCAACCGTTATTTTATTGCTTGTTTAGAAATTACTCAAACTTAACTAAATCATTACAATGAAAATAACTCATCAACTTACTCCGGTTGCAATTGCTTAAAGCTACTCCGCTTTAAGACTTTCTTTTGGTTAAAGCTACTCCGCTTCATGACTTTAAGTTCTATCTCATAGGTTTAAAAAGTCAGAATCTCAGTGGTTCATTTAAGAACATGGAGATTATAATTAAAACCTAAACACGAGAATCATTGAACATATTCATTTATGCAACAGTGAAGCGAACTGATACTTGGAGATTTTGTAGCTTTGAAAAACAATCGAACACTTTTGAAAACAGAGAATGGTTTTGTAAATGATTGAAGAATAAAGCTTGAATGCTGAAAAGATTTGCAAAGTGTTATAATGAATGCTCTTTAAAAGTCTTGCAATAAATGATAAATGAGATGGCTATTTATAGAGGGAAGAAGTGTGTAAGAGAAGGATCTTAATACTTCTTCACTCTAATGTCCATAGGTTTGTAAAGAGTATTCTCATTTATAAATATAGAAGAACAATCAGATTTATGTGGCTCAAGGTGGCTGCGTTTTTCCAAGGCAATGAGTGTTTCCCATAAATGATGGGAACTCACATTTTCACCAAAAATGGAAAAAGCAAAAGCCTTATTTTTAGCATGAAAAACCACTTGCATTAATAGGATTGACATCTTTAATTTAACTTGCAAGCATATTCTTTTTGTTCTTTTTGTTCTTCAGATTTGAGAAATGATATTCCTTTTGAACACAATAAAGCTTTTGAAAGGTTTTGACCACTTGTGAATTTTTCAAAAATTCTCCATACGTTAGTACCAGAGAAACCATGGTGAAATAGTCACGGGAACTGTTGCGTGGTTTTGAAATCACTTATGCTTAAAGAGGATATGTTTAACTACCTCGTTTACAACATTCATTCTAGGCAATGGGCATGCTTGACTTGAGTTTCATCTTGATCATGTTTGGGTTTCTTTGAACAGTCATTGGATGCTTCAATTGCTAAACAAGTTAACTAAGAAGAAAACAATTAAATGACAATGAAACTTGGCATCATCAACCAAATATGTTCTAATATAGGGGTAACCTTGAATTCCACGAGGAGCTTCAGGAACTCGGCCCAACCAACTTTGCATCTTAGGCTTCAAGCCTATGATAGGGCTCGATCAAGCTCATATTTGAGGGGTATATTGACTAAAGAAGGAACGTTGGACAAGAATGACAGTGATTCTGCTTCTACACTAATGAACGAGGAGTATGCCGATGAAGCTGAAATTGGTTCCTTGACTGATGATGATTCGTCATCACTCTCTTCAATGACTGCATCATCCATAACTGAGTCCAATGGGACTTCACCTTTTCAAAATAAGGAGGTATTGTGATTATTTCCTCCGACTTTAACGTCATTTTTGTGTCATATTGTTGTTATGACATATCCTGCAAAACAATGCAAGTGGTTATAGTGACAAAGATTGCTTCAGATGAATGATAATAGCATAGTAATGTACGGAGTAGAAAATTTTAATCCCTTGTTAATGGAATAGAAGTATAGTGGAGTGGGGAATTTGTAGGGCCATGAGCCCATGAGGGGGATATACTATTTCTCCATAACATGCTAATGAAGCCTACTTGGGACTTTGGGAGTACTTTGGCTTTAAATATGTGATGCAGGCTAGCGTATCCTTTGTGTCATAAGAAATGTTTCTGATAGTGAAGAGTTTAGGATTCTAAGTACCTAAGAGGGGGAGGGGATGAATTAGGTACTATTTTCAAAATTTCAACTTGATCTTTATTGAATTAAAGCAAGTTGATTAATGATATCAGGAACAAGTGGATACATCAATTAAATCGAGTAATTAGAAGTGTATCACGTTTGTTGAAGAAGATTGCTGAAATGAAAAACAACGGTTGTTCTGATTGTTGCTTGTTTGTCTTAGCAAATAAGAATGAGGCCACGGACCAAAGCAACAGTATCCAGGACCGTTGCTAAAGAAATAAAAAAACAAATGAACGAGTAAAATAAATGCAGTGGAAGAGAAAGTAACGAGAGATCAACGCAATGTTTTTGAATTGGTTCGGCCAACTCTCTAAGGGCCTACGTCCAATCTTCTTTTTATTCATTATTTCAGTGATCTACTCCGACTACTTAAAACCCTTACAATAAAAAGGACCAACAACCTACTCCGGTTACGACAAGAGTTAGAAGACTACTCCGTCTAAGAACTCGACACTCTACCTTTGAATGTTTACACGATCAAGTCTCCTCAAACTGATTCAAGAAAAATTGATAAGGACAACTTATTGATTAAACGATTCTAGGTGAGATAATATGATACTTAAAACAATGGTAGTAAAGACGGTTGCACTTGAAGACTTAGAATATTTTGCATACGAGAAAAATGCTTTTAAGTTCTTTAAAATACTTTGCAAAACTTTTTTAAATTCTCAGAAAAAATCTTAGGGATTAACTGAGAAGAGTGTTCCTTTTATAGAGGGGTCAACTAGAGTTTTAAGGTTTAAGACAATTGAAAGAAAACAAATATAATTGACCTTTCCAAGTTTGCACAAGAAAGAGTATTCTTCTAAAGGTGAAATATGAAAATAGGTTTTGTAACCATCCAAAAGGGTCCTTGTAAATCAATCAAAAAAAAGATGACAATAAAAATAAGACATTTCTAGAAAACCAGTTTTGGAAGGAAACAAGTTAAACTTTTCAAAAGTCATGATAAAATAAATTGCCAATTTGATTAAAACCCTTTTGAAAGATGACTTAGGAATATCATTTTCTTCATAAAACCCTTTCTTTATATTTGATAAATCAAAGATGAAAACTTCTCAGATAAAACAGAACAATTTGAGAGAAAGAGTATTTTGAAATCAAAGACTTTTTATTTCTTCAAGTGACACGGACTTTGAGCAACAGTCTTATTTACTGTTGCATGATAAGTAGACTGTTGTTGAACAACGGTCTTGCTCACTGTTGCATCAATAAACAGACCGTTGCTTATGACTGTTGCTTAGTACCATACTCTTTCACCCTTACATTAATGACTCTATCACAACACAAGTCTTGGGTAGACTTTATCAACACTTTGCCTTCAATATTGATTAATTCTTAATTAAGGAGATGGACTTAATCCTGAACTGGAACACTTGAAACACAATTAAAATGGGTATGTCATCATCAATAATTAAGTTCTGACAAATTCCCCCTTTGATGATGACAAGCCCCACAAAATGAATGTTCCCAAAATTTCCCTCCTCAAATGGTCAGTCCAAAAATATCATGAAGGTAGCAAAAAAACGAGGTGAACTTATGGTCTAACAAATCCTAGAGCAAAATACTAACATACTTATGTCAACACAAAGCAAGAGATTAATTAATAAGCAAGTAATAGAAACATGAATTTTCCCTTTTCCCCCTCTTGACATCATCAAACGAGTAAGATACTATCCTCGTACACAGAATAAACATGCATGAGACGTCACGGAAAATATAACAAAATTTGTACATAATAACAAGGTCAACTTAAACAAAGTTTTAAACCGGAGTTCAAACACATGTTCGCAAAAGTTAAGCAAAGTTTAATAGTACACCGCCAAAATAAATAGGATGAAATGGGCGCGGGGTGTAAAACAAAAGAGGCAAATTTGGGATAAAATAGGAAAGGACAGGTTTAGGGAGAGGAGTCTTGGATCCCATCCAAGTCGTTATCATCATCATCATCAATAGGAGCTTTGGGATCCTTGCTTCCATCATCAGCCTTCACTTGAAGGATGTTCGACACAATGTTGACTTCCCCTTTCAAAGTGTCAAGGGTGGTCTTGACAAAATCCATATTGGCAATGAGGCTCATCAAACTCTTGAGACCGACCACTTCCTCCTTTAACTCTGCAATGGCTGCAAGAATGCTAGAACTGTCCCCACTACCACCCACAGCTAGACCCTTGCTAGAGGACCCTTTTTCAAAAACTTTACTCCTTCCACTAAGAATAGTCGTAAGACAGCCATTGTGCGGGCGCAGCATCATTTTTCCCAAGTTTCCCAAGGACATACGGTCAAACATACCCTGATAACCGACACTCTCCTTAACCAACACTCTTTTGTGACAAAGCATCTCAGAAATCTACATTCCATAGGGGAGGCAAATTTGTTAGGTGTATTGGGGATCTTGGATTTTTGCTTCAATCATCGCAAAACGTTTAAACATTAAAGAGAGGAGGTTGATTTTGTGGCGAGAGACCAAATGATAGACTAAATATTGTTGGACAGCGGATAATTGGGCACGATTATTGGAGGGGTTGATTGTGCGACAAAGTAGATTCTAGAGTAGTTTGGCAAGGGCGGGAAGTTCGGCCGGGTCAGCGGGTTGAAAAGCGGGTGAGGACGGATTCATAGCCTTTTTGACATCCATAGGGGAAACATTATCGAGGACCGGCCAGGTGTTTTTGACGGGGGTTTGATCATACCCGTAATGAGGAATGTTTAAAATCTTTGAAAAATGAACCAGAGTAAGTGAGAAAGTCTTACCATTGACTTTTACCGTCAGATATCTCATAGTGTCGTTGACATGAACCGTCGCATAAAATTGAAGAACTTCACTGGCAAAAATCGGTTTTTCCATTTGGATGAGGCTTTCCCAACCTTGCGCTTTAACTGCTTCCAAAAATTCAAAAAAGGCAGGATCAGAGGAGGACCATGTCGAGGTGTACACCCGTGGACAGTGAATGGCCTCCTTCAAGATTAACTGTACACACGTCGTTTTGATGGCCGGAGGAAGAGTGCTTGCCTCAATCTGTCTTTTGACAGTGGGTGGGTCCCATTTACCGGCTAAAGGAACTGGATCCGTATAGGAAAGATAATCTCCTTTCTTGTTTGTTGGAGTTTTTACCTTAGATTTCCTTTTCGGAGGTTCTTTTGCTGCCGATTCCCCTTCCTTTTCAATCGAATCGATTTCTTTCCCGTATTTTCCTTCCTTGGAATGAGTTGTTTCTGATCCCATTAAAGGGTTACCCCCTTCGTCCTTGGCTTCCATATTATCAGACTTTCCTTCATCCTCAACATCATACTCTTCTTCTTCGAGAATATCTGACAACACGGAGAGACCCTTTTTCTTCTTCGGTGATGGTTTAGTGCCGGTACTAGATCCCTCAATGTTTTGGTTAACTTCCTCTTCGGATGAAGGTGTTTTTTCGAGCAGATCTTCCTCTACATGTTCCTCATCATTGATTATGACGGGTTCAGACGATGTACTGGAGGTTGATGATGGTTTTCTCGTTCCGTATCGGGTTCTTTTTCGCCCATTGGACGGAGTTGATATGAGAGGTGGTAGAACAGTGATGGGTGTGGATTCTGATGAAGGTTGGAGGGTTGGTTCCGATGAATGGGTGATGGGGAAGGCGTATGAGCCTTTGGGTTTCTCGGATGTGGCGACGGTGGTTGGGTTAGGTGAGGTTGGCGGATTTTGTGTGGATTCGGTTGAAGATTTAGGCATTTTGGGAGTTTGATGGGGTAGGTGAGAATTGAAAGAAGTTTTTACCATGGTAAAAGGAAAGGGGTTATAAGTTAGGTGAGGGAGGTGAGGGGTTATGGACAAAAACGGCGGTTTTAGGGTAGGTGTTAGGGTTAAGTGGATGTGAGGGGTAGGTGTCCATATTTAATTGGGTAGGTGTACATTAAACATATGACTAACAAATTAGTTGAGTGATTATTTGAAGTTCAAAGACGATTTATCGATTTCGGACATGTCATGGAATGAATAAACTAGAGTAAAGAATAGCAAACCCGGTTTAGTCAATCATGTGAGGGATTAGGTTAATTCATATAAAAATTACATGCAATTAATCAAGCCAATTTGTAACCTAAGTTTTTCAAATTGTTCTCTTGCAAGTGGTTTAGTAAATATGTTGGCAATTTGATCGTCGGTTTTGCAAAAAATAAGTTCAACATGCCCTTTTTCTACATTATCACGAATAAAATGGTGATGAATTTCAACGTGTTTGGTCTTAGAATGTTGAATAGGAATTTTTTATATATTTATCGCACTCGTATTATTACATAAAATGGGAACGGATTCGTAAATAATACCAAAATCGAGAAGTTGTAGCTTTACCCAAAGAAGTTGTGAGCAACAATGAGCGGCACTAACGTATTCACTTTCGGCCATTGAAAGAGCAACCGTGTTTTTTTTCTTTGAGCCCCATGAGACTAAGCACGGACCCAAGAACGTTGCAACCCCGGATGTACTCTTTCTATCAACACTACAACCCGCATAGTCCGTGTCGGAATATCCTATAAGATCAAAGGGATAATGTAAGGGGTACCACAAATAAAGATCTTGTGTTCCAATCAAATATCGAAAAATGCGTTTAACGGCTTTAAAGTGAGATTCTTTCATATTTGATTAGAATCTAGCACATAAAAAAACACTAAAAAGTATGTCGGAATGACTTGCGGTTAAATAGAGAAGCGATCCAATCATACCTCGATACACATTTTCACTAATGCTCTTACCTTTCTCATCTTTGTCCAATTTGGACTTGGATACCATAGGTGTGGAGTGAGGGTTGCCATTAGTCATCCTAAATTTCTTAAGCATATATTTAATGTACTTTTGTTGATGGATCATGATTCCATTTTTGGATTGCTTGATTTGGAGCCCAAGAAAAAAAAATCCTAGTGACACGGCTATCGCAACCTATCAAAAATAAACCTAACCAGCCTAAACTTATGCAGTAGAGGTAAAAAGGGTATCGTATCCACAGGGAGGCGGTCACTATCTACTTGTTATTTAGTCTGTCTACATTCACTAAAGCGGGGGTCTTGATTAAGTTGTTTTAACTAAACTAATGAACTGAATTAAAAGCAATAAAAGAAATAACAAACAAAAATAGCAAGGATGAGATAGAGATTGATCAAATAAAGAGAAAGATGCCAGGATGTCGGTTCACCATGATATTACGCAAATCAATTAAAGGTAAGGTCAGTCGGTCTGATTTGAGAAGGGTAGTCGGTCTGTTATAATGATATAAAACAATTCTCACATTAAAAATCTCCTAAACTAATTATCGCTTCATTGTTTTACTATCATGGCTCCCCTAATCCTAGCAATAACGAATTTAGCTATTCATAACGATAATAAAATTAACAACGATAAATAAAGCAATAATAAACATGGTATAAAGATGATTAAATAGAAATTGCATAAAGCAAATATAAATTCTAATAACTAACAACAATTAAAGGACATGAAATTAAGTGTTGCAAAGGGAATTAAATTGAATAGGAAGAAAGTAAGGAGATTACACAAATCGAAGATCCGAAAAAATCAACGTCGAACAGAAGTAAATGAAAGTAATGAATGCTTAAGTTCTGAAGTTAATGAATAATAACAGAATGATTAAACCTAATTAAGTCTCTCCTATTTATAGGAAAGATAATTATTAACCTAATATGATAACTTAAGATATTAAGTAAATAAGTTCACACAATAAAAACTCGCGTCAGATAACAAAGTGTTCGATCGAGCACTTTCAAACTCCTCGATCAATCATCTTCCAGCCAAAACCTCTCGATCGAGTACAAAAACTACTCGATCGAGGAACACCAAAAAACCACTTCTCGATCGAACATAGCAGGAGTTAGATCGAGATGTCTTCACCATTAAAAAGGTCTCGATCGAGCAACTAAGCCAGCAAAAGCTCTCGATCGAAGGATCTACCACTGAACCAGCCATAGGACATTGATTTAGCTTCCAAGAAGACTTCATGCATCCTAAGGCAGAGGCACTCTCGCTTCAATTCCTTCCATCTCCTAAATGCAAGCTAAAGGGACAGTTCCAAGTCAGTTTTACTTCTTTAAGGTCCATTCCTGCAATTAAAGACAAACAAACCAAATTAGACTATTCGGGGCATTTCGTAGCCTAGAACTACGAGAATCGCATAGAAATGCGTGCAAATAAGGCTTAAAAAAACTATATAAAATGCAAGCATCAAATCTCCGCAAACCAAACCTTTGCTTGTCCCCAAGAAAACTATATGCAACTAACTAATGGAACGGAATAAAACTAAGAACTAGCTACAAATCGTCCACTTAAACCAATTTAATGCAAGCAAACTAACACTTATAGCAAAAATTGTCAAATTCAAATGAGTTATAAGATGTTTATAATAAAGCTGGACCGTCGACCTTGCAAGACCTTTAAAAATGGACTCTCACAGGACACTCTTCTCTTATGAAGCAAAGGGTAAGCAAGTATATGTGAGAGAGAAAGAATAAAAAGAATAGTCGCTCACCTAGACTACGACCCACATAAACATGCATGCAATCTAGTATGATAGACAATTCTAGCTACCGTACACATACATTCCAACCTAACAAGGTCCTGTCACAACCGAGTCCTTACAAAAGTTTGGAAAAGTGAGGTAATGGGTAAGAAGAGGCAAAACATTTTTGGATATGTGAGGGTAATAGCCAAGCTAGCTACCTAAACAAAGCCAAATGGCAACATCTACTTCTAATCCATCTCCAAAACTGGACACAATGCCCTTAGTTTGGCATAAAAACTCACTAAACCAAAAGCAAACGACTCCTCATAAGATAAAATGAGAGCATAGGAGCAAAACCGATATCATTCACTTTTTCCATTTTTTTTTTCATTCTTTTTCTCGGTTTTTCTGTTTTTTTTTTTCTTCTTCTTTTTCTTTTTCTTTCATTTTTCTCATTTTCATTTTTTCAATTCTCCTTCTCCAAAATACCAACTTCCAACCTTTCAATGCAAACCAAATTGAGCATAATAAACAATATACCCGTAAAAACAAACCAAACTAGCTTGACAAGGCAGGCTATGTTTGGTTGTAGTTAAGGGGTCAAATGGCAAATTTGGCTAGATGTGGAGCTAATGGGTAAAAATGGAAGAAAAGGGAATGTAAGCACCTCCCTGCATGTGACACCAACCACTAACCCGAATGTATACAGGAAATAAGCAATTGAATGTCATACTTGTGCAAATTAATGTTACATGTTATGCAAGGAGTAACTACTCATAATCCTACATAAACTGGTCATGGATGACACCAGTTTAAAGGCTCTAAAATCATAGAAAATATGAGTAGGTTGCCAAAATTTTAGGTCAAGTCTATTCGTTCAGCGAAATTTTAACATAAACTCGTATATTATGCAAATTGACTATGCTAAAAGATATTTAGTTTTTGCAAGGCTTAAGTAAACGGACTAAATGCAATTCAATTTCATCATTGAAAAACACCGTTCCGACTCAACCTAAATGCAAAAATAGATTTGAAAGTTTTTTTGTTTTTTTCAAAATTTTCTAATTTTTTTGGTATTTTCAATTTTTTTTCAAATAAAAGACATGTTAAACAAAAATGTAATAAACATGAATGCAAAACAAACGCAAATGCAGATTCAAAGTGTGCATTACCCTCCCCAAACCAAAACGGACAATGCCCTCATTGTCCTCCAGCATACACCAGCAGAATAATAGGGAAAGGGAAAATACAACACAAATACAAAATAAATGAAATAAAATGAAAGAGATGAAAACAATGAAAAGCAAAAAATACTTACAATGATAACTTCCCCAAACCAGCCAGCAAACTGGGGAAGTGGGTAGCCAGCTGCTACTCGTCATCACCCTCCTCGTCAACCACCTGGAAGGTAGGTTCCTCCTCCGCCTCACCCCTCCTCCTAGTACAACCTCTCACATCTAAATATGCTCTGATCCTCTCCTCCCTCTCGGCCGTGTCCTCCTCGCTCTCAGGCTAAGGGTACTCCTCCTCCGGGTACCGGTAGAAAGAAGGATGTGGCCACCCCTCTAGCACCGGAAGGCCTCCACGCACGTGATACACGTAATGAGGGAATAAGGTGAGAGCCTGATCCCGCTCCATCCGAGCTACTCTCCTGCACATATAAAAAAAAAAAAGAGCATCACGACGCCATTAGTCCATGACCCCAGGCGCCTCAAAAATATGAGGTGGAATAAAATTAACCGGTAAAGCCGGCTGAGAGGTATAGGGTGTAGGTGTAGGCGTGGGCATGGGCGTGGGCGTGGACGTGGACGCGGGTGTGAGCCCAGCCTGTGTAGGTCTAGACCCCTCTCCGACTTCCCTAACAGCAGGGGAAACCCTCTTCCGTTTCCTAGAAATGGTAGGAGTGAAGTCAAGGAGGTAAGAAGGTGGAGGTGGTGGTAGTCAACCTGTCACAGTAGTCAAAGGTGAAAGACGGGGTAGAGAGGGTGAAGGTAAAGTCACGGACGGGGAAGTGCCTATCTTCCACGTCCTATGGTCAGAAGCAAGCCAGTTCATAGACAACATAACTGAAATGTCAATGACATTATCCTTGTCAAGATATCTAAGACCACGGGGAAAGTCAGGGAAAAGGCGGCGGGCAATGCGAGTCACTAGCCCACCAGACGCTATCGTACACGATACTTTTAACCCGACAGTGTTAAAATGCTGAGCTGTCAAGTAGGCAATGTTAAAAACAAATGGGGTACCACAGTCAAAATTCAGGTGCCCGGCTAAAATGGACAGCTCAGTATTATTAACATTGTTAGGCTCATGACGACCAAAAATAGTTTCTCTAAGCAGACGGAGAAAGTAGCGGGCAGGGGGTAGATGGACGTGGGCACCACGACACTGACCGTAGGGGATGTGTGACAATGTAGTCCAAACCTGAGGCATGAGCTTCCTAGGAGGCTCAATGTAACCATCACTAACTAAGCCTAACCGTTCTCTGAACTCAGCTAAAGTTCAAAAAAGGTGGTGTTAAACAGTCGGAAAGTGATGCACGTGCTCCCATGGTCAGTCGCATAGGCCGCAGGATGAAATTCGAAAGAGCTAAAAAATTCGAAGGTGAGTGTCCTGTAGGTGAGCTCCTTCAAATTGGCCAATCCCGACATTCCCGTCCCATTGAGCAGGTAAACAACGGGCGCAAAAATTCCTAGAGTCTCTAGGGAAGGTCGACACAAAAAACGGGTCAAGGTCATTTGACAATCCATCAAATTTAAGAAACGAGTACGGTGGGACGGGGACAAAAATCGTACCTCTGGAAACTCAGGTAGAGATTCCGTAGAAGTGTCAGCAATGTTCCTTGCAGGGGCCTGTAAAGCAGTAGCACGAGAACCCGTGCCCGTCCCAGACCGCTAACCAGCAGCAGCAGCAGTAACAGCAGGAGCATTAGTAGTAGTGACGGGTGTCGACACAACAGGGGTCGACACCGTTGTAGTAGCAGTGACAGCAGCAACGGTGGCGATAGCAGTAACTGTGGTGGCAGCAGGGACCACGGCCATAGAAGACGACGGTGTCGCAACAGAAGCCGTCGACTGGGGCTTCTCGATACCGGCGTCTTTAGCACTCTCCATAACTATAACAAAACGCAAGTTCCTATTAAAATCAATCAACAAAATCGAATTTCCCCAAATCAATTTTCAAAATCCTAAGTTGTATAAAACTAAGAGAAAATTGCCATGAAACAATAAAGAAAGGGAAAGAAACTTAGACGATTACCCAACAATATAATCAATTAAAACCAAAGGAAACTGCAAGAAATCGAAATAAATCAATTTTTTCGAAACCCTATTTTCGAAAATTCCCCAAATTAAACGAGAATTTGATGATGCAATTAAGGGTAAATGGTTTAATTGATGCTTAGAAAGTATTTGGGTAATTTAATTGGTAAATGTAGGGAAGAAAATGGGAAATTAGGTTAGGGATTTGTGGGTGTCGAAGGAATTGGGGAAGAACATAAAACAAGCAAAGGAACATAAGGTGAGAGAAAAGGAAACTCCCTCATCTGTTTAAGCACTTGAACTGCTCGATCGAGTGGTTTGAAACTGCTCGATCGAGAATATTCCCCTCCATCTGCTCGATTGAGTGATTTTTCTACTCGATCGAGAACCCCTGAAATTGGCTTGCTCGATCGAGAGGTTTGAACAACTCGATCGAAGACTTTTGCTTGGGCATTTGCTCGATCGAGCACATAAAGTGGTCGATCGAGGATTTCCTTCTTGGCAAGCTTCCCAATGATTAGAATTTCTCCCAAAACCTGCATAATACGCAAAAATACTTCCCGCAAAATACCAAAATAATAATAGGCAGTCTATATTCGTCCTGAGCTAGTTAAATCTATCTAAGCTATTACTAAAGTCTATAACTAATAACTAATTAAATGTCTATCGAAATTAAATTACAAAATTTTTACAAATGGGATAGCGTCCCGTATCATCCTCTGAAGCAATTAAATAGCCCAAAGCTGGGCTTCTGGCTCAACGAGGTTCCTTCAGCATTAGTGACCTCCATCTTCGGGTTTCAAACAAGTGAGCCATCGGAAGGAGAATAGCACATCTCGTAATCCGCATCCTTCCTCTTTTCTTTGTCAGGCTTTTTCTTTCCATGCCCCCTGTGATCTTTAAAGCCATTAGTGCTAGGCTCCAATTACAATGCACCAAGTCTAGCAACGGGATCTCCATTATCCATTCCGCCAAGTCCTGTAGAAATAAAAACAGCAGAATGGTCCTCCAACTCGCTCCCAGACTAGGGCGGAGGTGTCATAACAGCAGTATATGACTCAATAACAGTACTAGGTAGATCCTTGTCAAGGTCTATAGAAGGAATAGCGTTGCATGGCATGACTTGCATGGGCGTCCTGCGAACACTAGACTGGTGAATGTCAAATCCTCCCCACCCACCTGAAAGGTTAAAGTCCTAGCCCCGACATAAATTATTGCATGAACAGTGTGCAAAAATGGTCTTCCAAAAATAATGGGAGTGTATGAGTCCTCGGGTATGTCTAAGACTATAAAATCAGCGGGAATAAAGAATTTCCCGATCCTAACTGGGATGTCCTCTAAGACTCCTAACGGCCGTGATAATGAGCGATCAGCCATCTGTACGGTCATGTTTGTGCATTGAAATTTTGTCAAACCGAGTCTCTTTGCAAGAGACAGAGGCAAGACGCTTATGCTAGCTCCTAATCACAAAGCGCATTATCAATCAAATAAGTTCCAAGATGATAGGGAATTGAGAAACTACCCGGGTCAGCTAATTTCGGTGGAGTCTTGTTCTGAAGAAGTGCGGAACACTCCTCCGTCAAAGCCACCATTTCAGTTTCATCTACATTCCTCTTACGTAAAAGAATTTCTTTCATAAATTTCGAGTAAGAGGCTTCTTGGGTGAGTAATTCGGCAAACGGTATGTTAACTTTAAGACTTCGCAAAAGATCTACGAATCAACCAAATTGTTGTTCTGTTTTCGTCCTCCGTAGCTTCCCTGGAAAAAGACCTTGGGGCTTATAGGGATTGTCCTCCTTTGCAGAATTATCGTCCAAATTAGATTTAGACGATATATTAACATTCTCGGCATTAAAGTTACTCGATCGAGCAACTTCACCACTCGATCAAGAGGTTTTGTCAGCAATATAATTTTGCTCGATCGAGCACTTTGGGTTGCTCGATCGAGAGGTCTCTTTTCCTCGGTGCTCGATCGATCACTTTTATCTCCTCGATCGAGTACTTCTTCAGTAAATTTACTCGATCGACCATCAGAAGTCGGTCGATCGAGAACACCAGGTGAATCCCTTACTTTTTCGTCAAAAGATGCCTTCTCATGAACAGTAGCTTCAACCCCCGAGTCTGAAAATACAACATTCTCCTTTGGCATTTTGGGTCCCTCATAGGAAACACCACTCCTTAAACTGATCAAATTTACCGTCTCATATGGTTTCTTGTCTGGTTGTGACGGTAATTGGCCCGGCTGTCTTGAAGCTTGCTTAGTAGCCAATTGAGCTAACTGGGACTTAAGCAATTTAATAGAAGCATCTCTTGCTTGGTCATTTTTCTGCATTTGAAGTGCAAGTGTTTGCACCAGTGAGTTCAACTCGGCTATGTCATTATTACCACTAGAAGAGGCACCTTGCTGATGCGGCGGTGGGAAAGAAGGAGGCTTTTGAAAGCCTTGTTGTTGATTTCGATGAGGTGGAACATAGGTTTGTTGTTGCTGCGGTGGAGGTGTAGGATTCAACACATTCTAGCTAGACCACCTCAAATTGGGATGAACTCCAGCTTGATTGTTAAAATAGGAGCCTCCTTGCCTAAATTGTTGAAAGGCATAGACTTGCTCCTTCTCAGCTAAACACTCTACTGCTTTGGCCATCAATACCACATCTCTCACACGAGACGGTCTCTTGTCTAGACAATAAGTGAACCGTCTGTTGATTTCCCGCAGGCTGCAATTCTAATTTATCAAATCTTGCATTCATGGCTTCCAGTTGAGCCACAAGTGCACTATTGTCTCCAACAATTGTCCTAGTACCACTCCTTGGGTTCCCATATTCAGCGCAATGGGTAGCCATCTCTTCTATAATATGCCAGCCCTTATCATCATCAATATTCTTCTGAAATCTTCCATTGGCTGCAGCATCTAAAACAGCACGGTGGTTATCATACAACCCATTGTAGAACTGGTTGCACAAAAAACACTGGCTAAACCCGTGATGTGGGACAGACCTAATCAGCTTCTTAAACCTATTACATGCTTCATACAAATTCTCATTCGGATTCTGTTTAAAACTTGTAATCTGCCCTCGCAATGCAGTAGTTCTCTATGGAGGGTAGTATGTAACAACCAGGATTATAAAACAAAGGAAAAACTTATATAAAATAAATATCAGAGTACGATACTGATAAAAGGGTCAAGGTGGCGGAAACACCTGACCAACCCGGTTCGCTACTAAAAGAAAAACAAACTAATACATTATTCAAAGGTTCTCATAACATGAAAACAAACTCCTAATTTATTATTCATCTCGCCACACAGTACTTTCCCAGCAAGATATCATCCAAACATCAACATCTGAACAACCTGAGAATGGGGGTCGACAATCAGTCGGGAGTAACTAGATGCTCTCCCAGTCATGTTTAGAACAATTGAATATAATTAACAATCATTAACAAATGAAATGTAAGACCAGTAAACATGTGAGATCATCTATACTCATGAAAACCCAACAAAACTTACCATGTCTTATCAACCTTAGACGATTGCAATCGTGTATACCTAGACCATATGCAACCACTAGACCATGAACACTTACAAGACCAGTAGCAACAAACGACCCACAACAACCTAAGGCACAAAGCTAGCATTGAAGCATATAAAACATGGTGACACACAATCCACAGCAACATGAGGCACAAAGCTAGCAACAAAGCATAGCAAATAGAGCGAACAACCATTAGAGCGTATAACCACTACCTCTAACTTGCCAGAGCGTATAACCAGTGCCTCTAGTTGACGGAGCGTATAACCACTACCTCCATCGGTCTGGAGCGTATAACCACTGCCTCCACGGTACTATGTATAGCGTATAACCACTGCCTATATGTCTAAGACCTGGCCAGACTCTCGGTAAACCGAACGACACTCGGGACCCAGAGCGTATAACCACTGCCTCAGGCCACCCCCAAACATATACCCAAAAAAATCCCGCATCAACGGGTGGCGTTGGTTCATTCCGATAGTATATAACTGATACTACCATCATCTATTCAAACCAGCCAACAAACAAATGTACAGTATAACTGACTGTCCTAACATGCGTGAACAACATCACAACTCAACTCGTAGGAAGTATAACTGACCATCCTACTTATCATATGAACAAGAGTAACCAAAGATATATGCTAACACAAGGACATAATACGTTGAACACAATACAACATATGAAACAAGTATAAGCAACCAATTTTATAGTAACTTCAGCTATAACCTTAACATTAACCATTCGATATTATAGTAACCCTAACCATAACATAGACTCTGGATGCGAGGTTATAGTAACCTCGACTATAACTTCAACATAAATAACTTGAAGTTATACTTACCTCAACTATAACCTTGACACAAAACTCAAAGTTATACTAGTTCCAACCATAACCTTGAGCCATAAATCTCAGGGTACGTTAGTTCCAACTATAACCTTAACTCCTACTTCAATGTTATAGTAGCTTCGGCCATAACTTGAGCAACTACCCAAAGTTGTATTAACTTTAGCTATAACACTTGAATCATCATCATCAAGGTTACACTAGCTTTAGCTATAACTTTGGAGAGGACTCTTGGCCGCCTACCATGCCGCCACTAGGGCTTGATTCGTAAACCCTAATTGCGCTCATGACACCCATAATAAACATGTAAACAATTTACGAGACATAATTAAAGTATTTAATCATATACGTACATGCGAAAAACATAATTATCATGACAATAAACAACCAAACATGTACTAATCATACAAATCAATCACTAAATCACAATAATTACATCAATTGGCATAAACACAATTAAAAGAAAACACCTAGTTACCTTATTAAGCAAAATAAACCCTAGAGATCGTCTTCAACGATATAAACGTCTTCTCAAGGTGCAGTCTCCACGCCTTTATTGAAATCATCCACGTGCCAAAGATAACGAATCTAATAAATATACTAACTATATATATATATATATATATATATATATATATATATATATATATATATATATATATATATATATATATATATATATATATATATATAAACTATAAAAACTATAAAACTATTCGAAAACATAAAACTTACGAAGAAGATAGATAAATCCAAGAAATAGGGTCGATCTAAGCACGAAATATGATGAAGGAGGCACACGAAAACCCTAAAATAGGGGTAGGGCATGCGGCACAAAGAGGGAGAGAAGAAGGAAGATATTAGGTTTAGGGTTTTGTGAGAAAGAGAAGCAAGGGTTTGATTTTCCTTCTTATTTATAGAGAATCTCATGGGTTTATTCTAAGCTTAGGCCCAAAACTCTCCCATCTACACCAAGAAACACGTGAGACCCAAGGAAGGAGCGGGTCTTCACCGTTTTCGAGCCCAACGAGCCCAAAAGACAAGAGACGGATATTTTCCCGGAAAATAAAATATAAAATATGGGAAAATAAAATTAAAGAATTATATTATGGAAATTAGGGGTGTTACATAGTATGTCTTGTAGAAGGCAAGAGCTAGGGTATCCCAATCAGTAATCTCGGGTGTAGTCTATCAAAGTTAGTCAACCACTCCCGAGCCCCATCAGTAAGAGAAAAAGGAAATAGGACTTCCTTAATCTTCTCTTGGGTCACTCCCTTAGTAGCAGGGACAATAGAACAATAATCTGTGAAGATCTCCATATGCTTCCTCGGATCCTTACCAGCTACTCCTCTAAACAGATTTCTGTCCACCAGATTAATATAGGAGGGGCGAATATCGAAGGTATTCCCCTCATCGGTTGAAAGCTTCAAACCCTTAGGAATAGAACCAGTTGTCGGCTCAGAATGAATAGCAATGTTAGGCATCTTCGCAGATTTAGTAACGGTCGTATAAATAGAGTTGTCTTCCTCTAAAGACTGAGCTTCTGCAAAAGTGATTTTCTAGAACTGGGTCAAAAGTACTCAAGACTTCCTCTCGACGAATCTTTCTCAATAAGTTTTGTTTACGGCGAAATGCCCTCTCTGGATCAGGATCAGTTGGTACTAACTCTGACCTGTTGGACCCGGGCATAAACAAAACTAAAAGAAAAGAATAAGAACTGTCTCAAGGAATTAAAAATCCCTTGAGACTAAAACAAACTAAAATAAGACACGTAAATAAAATAGTTGCCTCCCCCGCAACAGCGCCAAAATTTGACGCGGCTATCGCAACCTATCAAAAATAAACCTAACCGGCCTTAGTCTATTGTATCCACAGGGAGGTGGTCACTATCTACTTATTATTTAGTCTGTCTACGGTAAAAAAAAAATAGGGGGTTTTGATTGAGTTGTTTTAACTAAACTAATGAACTGAATTAAAAGCAATAATAGAAATAACAAACTAAAATAGCAAGGATGAGATATAGATTGATCAAATAAAGAGAAAGATGCCAGGATGTCGGTTCACCATGATATTACACAAATCAGCTAAAGGTAAGGTCAGTCGGTCTGATGTGATAAGGGTAGTGGAAAGGTCCTTCCGGTCCGTTATCCGCTCTAGATTCTTCCTAAATAGCTTCCGCTCTAATTAGGGTAGTCTATTGTTTATAACAGGTATGTTCATTCCAATCTTCCGATCTAGGATTAAATTTAACCGGGTTAATTAGATTAGTTGCATGCACTCAACCAAGTAATTAATGATATATTTCTATAAAACAATTCTCACATTAAAAACCTCCTAAACTTATTATCGCTTCATTGTTTTAATATCATGGCTCCCCTAATCCTAGCAATAAGGAATTTAGCTACTCATAATGATACGTGCATTTTATATAGTCTTTTTAGCCTATTTTATGCACGTATTTCTATGCTTTTATCGTGGTTTTATGCTACGAAATGCCCCGAATATGCTACTTTGGTGTATTTTGTCTTAATTGCAGGAATGGACCATAAAGTAGTGAAATCAAGCCTTTTACCGTCCGTTTAGCATGCATTTGGAGGAAGAGTGAATTTGGAGCGGGAATGTAGCTATCTTGAGATGCGCAAAGAAGAAAGATAGCTAGGCGAGCAAAGGAAGAACTTCTAATTGCTAGTGCCTACTTTGGAGAGCCATATCTCGGGGTCTACAACATATATTCAAGTGATTCCAATTGTAGATGAAAGTTTGTCCTTTTAGCTTTCCAATGCCACCGGAATCACCCTGTTTGCCCAAGTAACGAAGAAATGGCAGCCGTTTGAAGTTCAGTGCGCAAAGCAGGAAACTGTCGCTGGAAAGTACTCGATCGAGTAGAATTTTGCTCGATCGAGTCCTTTTTCTACTCGATCGAGTAGATTGAATTTATGGTTTACTCGATCGAGTAGATTTTCTACTCGATCGAGTGGTTTAAGCTTTAGTTACTCGATCGAGTGGTTTTAAATCACTCGATCGAGTGGTTTCGCTGATGGGTTGGGCTTTTTAGCTTATTTCCGTCAATTAGGTTTAATAAATCCTATTTTTCTTATAAATAGGAGTAGGAAATCACTGTAAACGGGCCCTCTTTTTTCATCTGACACTATCAGACGTTACTTTGCTCTATCATTGCTACTGATACTTTGTTCTTAATTTCCGGATTAAGTCCAGTAATTCTTTTTTCCCTTTTCTCTCTTTAATTTAATGTTTATTGTTCCTTCCTCTTCTTTATTTCTTGTTCTCATTTATTCCATGTCTAGCTAATGCCCCTTAATATGTTAGGATTAGGGAAGCCGTGGTAGAAATATGTTAGGATCGACTTGATTAGATTAGTCTTGCGATAAGAATTGTATTAGGCAATTTAATTGTTATTAGCTTGAATGTATGCATGCAGGAGACCAATTTATAAAAGTAGTTAACCCCGACCTGGATCGAAAGATTGGAAGGGAAGGCTTGCTTAATTACAATAAGGTATCGTAGTGAGGGCGAAAGCTAAGCTATTTACGCTCTAGGGCGGTTTAAGGACCGAAAGGTGACGACTATAGCTCTTCTTATCAATAGTTTAATCGTCTCAGTAAACCCGATAGTGTAGCTGCCACGGTGGACCGACTCCTAGCATATTTCTTTTCTCTCATTGTTAATTTCCTTTATTCCTTTTCTCTTGCATTTGGCCTCAGTAGTTTAGTTAGTTCAAATCAATCAAATCCCCAGCATTGTGACATTAGACAGATAAATAGACAAATAGATAGTAAACCGCCTCCCTGTGGAGATCGACCCTACTCACCGCTGACTTCTGTTAGTAGTACTTAGGTATTTATTTTTGGTACGAAACGACAGTATCAAATTTTGGCGCCGTTGCCGGGGAGGTAAATAATTATTTACTTGTTTCATTTTATCTGTTTTTAGCCTCAGGGGATTTCTCCCTTGAGGCCGTTCTAATCTTTCCTTTAGTGCTGTTTTGATAGGCCTTACAGGTACTACCTAGACAGTTCTAGGTGAAAGATCGTCAAAGGGAAGGCTTGAGTACCTTTGAACCGTCACCTATGTCCCATTATATGGCACAGCAGGTGATTTACTGCGGGAGATGTGGTGCTGTTGGGCATGATGCAGTTTTTTATTTGGCAGAGAATGACGAAGTTTACGCGTTCAAGCAGCGCAATCGAGCTAGTCAAGCAGCTGTAGTTATGCCGCCACATTCACCCTATCAATGGCCACCGTAACAAGATCCTCCTGATATACAAGAAGAAGAAATTGCGGAGCTGAAATCTTTAGTGAAGACACTTGCATCTCAAATGCAAGTGAGGCAAGAATATGATAGACAATACTTCTCGCGAGTTGATAAGCTCGAGTGCGTAGTTGCTCGGTTAGCGGTGAGATGGAGATAGAAGAGATCGCGGAGCTGACATATTCAATGGTAACGCTTGTAACACAAATGCAAGAGAGCAATAAAAATATGGACGCTCGATTCCTTAAGCTCGAAACTGACATTGCTCAGTTAGTAGCTGAGATGCAAGAAGAAGAGGTATACCTTGCTGAGAGCGGTTTTTCCCCTGAGGAAACCGTGTTACCCAATGCTGAGGATGACCTCTTCGACTCGGATGATGAGTTTCTATCATATTTTAATGCCTCACGCGAAGATTTCAGCCCTGTACAGGAGGAATCACTCGATCGAGTGACTAATATAGGTCGATCGAGTGATTTGCCAGGAGAAAGTGCTCGATCGAGTGATATTTTCACTCGATCGAGTGAAAATCAAGAGGGAAGTGCTCGATCGAGTAATAATTCTACTCGATCGAGTGAGTTGGCCATTGGGAGCTATGATTCGTCATGTGGGTTTGATTTAGATGACATTTTTGACGACGATAACAGTTACGGTGAATCCCCCTTATTCAAAGCCGAGTTAGATGCACTTGAGGCTGAGATTTACGGGACGAACTCCACTGAGGGCGACGAAAAGACAGCTGAGTCGGTATTTGCTCCTAGCACGGATGAGGTATTACATTCTTTTGTCAGTGATTCCATTGTTGAGAGCAACCAACCTGAAGCAGTAAACGATAATTTTATTATTGTTTGTTTTAATAGTATATTGCCTCGTTTGACTCGCGCTATTTCTTTTAATGATATACCCCCTCCTATGTGGACGAATAAATTAGAAATTTTTCACCATCCTTGTCGTCTTAAAATTGTTAATCTAAATCGGGACCTTGATTTATCATCTATTGCTCCCGCGCTCCTTTATTTTGTGGATAAATTTAGGAGCTCGCATAGGAAATTTGTTAGACTTAAACGGTTTTACATTTTTATTTCCTATTTCTGTAATCCACTTTTGTGCTACTTATGCTTTTGTGTAGCACATGCGCAGGTTTATGATCTAATGCTGCGCGCTTTGAGCTGTTTTGATTGTGATTAATTATAGAAGCTCGAAGAAAAGAAGGTCGAGCTGGGACCTGACTGAAGCTAGCGCTACCCGGGAGGCAACCCGGAAATTTTATTTTGCATTTTGTTTAATTTCAGTTGCAATAAATAGTTTTTATACCATAGATTATCTCAGTATGCTTGTGTTGTTAGTTTACGGGCTGTTTTCATTGCGTTTTGCAGGAATCACGTTGAGAATCACTCGATCGAGTGGTTTTTCCACTCGATCGAGCACTTTCTCTGAAGAATTCACTCGATCGAGTGATTAATCTACTCGATCGACCACTGCAAAAAGACAATCTACTCGATTGACCTGAATTCCTCTCGATCGAGCAGTTTTTGAATGCCCATTCACTCGATCGACTGATTTTCATCTGCTATCGAGTGTTATTGACTTGGATTAGCTTCCTGAGACGGTTTTCCGGGCCTTTAGCAACCTCCCATGTTCATGGTCGGTTTGGGGAGGTCCCTTTATTCGCACATTTTGTGAGTTTTTCCGCTTTTACTCTCTTTTTCTCCTTCAGTTTGCATTTCCTTTCCATGTTTTGGTACAATGGGGGCATTGTACGGTTTGGTTTGGGGAGGTTATGCATCCATATCTGTGTCTGCATCTTGTTTTTATTGCATTTCTGTTATCATATTTAATTTATGTATGCATTGTCTGTTATTTTTATAAAATTCAAAAATTCCATAAAAATTGTTATAAATTCAAAAACTTCATGTTTATTTTAGCATATAGGTTGAGTCGGAACGGTAGATTTCAATGATGAAATTGCACTATATTTTTCTTTTTGCATAAGCCTTGCATTGAATTAATTATCTTATTAGCTTTGTCTTATTGCATATCTACGAGTTAATGTTTAATTTAGCTGAACGAATAGACTTGACCTGAAATTTTGGCAACCTACTTATAATTTCTAAGGAACTAGAGCCTTATAAACTGGTGTCATTTACGACCAGTTTCATGTAGGATTGTGAGTAGTTACTCCTTGCATAGCATGTTCATCAATTTGCACATATATGAAATTCAATTGCTTTTTGCCTACATACATTCGGGTTAGTGGTTGGTGTCACATGCAGGGAGGTGCTTACAATTTTCTTTTCTTTCATTTTTACCCATTTAACTCCACATTAGCCAAATTTGCCTGTTGACCCTTAACTACATTCCAAATTTAGCCTGCCTTGTCAAGCTAGTTTAGATTGTTTTTTGCGGTATATTGTCTATTGTATCAAGTTTGGCTTATATCTATTGTTTTGGAGTTGGTATTTGATACCCGTCGTTGTGAGTACCAAAGATAAAATTTATAATCTCCTATTAAGACTAACCTAGGCTAGTGGTAACAGGGTCGAACCACAAGGAGGCAGTTGTAAACTCTAGTTGATTTATGATCAGTCAAAAGTAACAATTATGGGGGTTGGTTTGAATTGACCTATAGCTAATAGTAAATAAAGGCAATAAACTAAATGAAAGATTTAAACAGATAAAAGAAGGGTACTAGGATGGTCGGGTCATTATAGCTTCGGCGGCAGCAAACTAAGTCGGTCTGAATCAAACACAGGTAAGGCGGGAAATAAAGAGGTCCTCTCGGTCCACTCTTAACAAATAGCATCTCTCGATCTCGCTATAGTTCCCTAATGTCACTAATACTAACTCTCGTCCCGAAAAGTGACTAATGGTCTAAACTATACCTATCTTTCGATCTTAGCACGGTTTAGTCGATTTAATTGACGGTCAAATAACCTTCCCTATCTTTCGATCTAATGGGTCGGTCACAAAAAAGGTATCTAACTGGTCTCATGCATTCGATTTGTTAAATACAAGATTAAGAACAATTAAAACGAAGGATAACCTTACAAGGTCTGTCGATCGACCAACAATGTCGGTCGATCGATCGACACGCTGAGTTCGATCCGTGTTCAATCTAATGCCGCCTATGCTACAATTCCCCTACATCCTAGCACTATAGATTTAGCTACTCATGCTAAGGGTAGAAACAATAACATAAACGATAAAACTAGCTACTGAATTCATGCTTAAAACAGGAAAGGAAGCAATTAACATGCAATAATGAAGATGGTTTTGGGAATCTACTAGCAATTCTAATCTATTAGCAAAATAAATGAACTGAAAGTAAACAGGGGAAAATACCGAATTGCGGGGGAAAGATTGATTAATAAGAACCGAAATTCGATGCTCACAATAATCCCAAACCCTAACTATTCGATAAAGAACTTGAATGAAAACTTAATGCTAAAACTTGATGTAAAAATTCTGAATAAAAGACTTGATGTATAAACTGATGATCTAGGTTACGTTATATAGGACATATACGTAACATCTTCTTCCAAAACCTAAACACAATGGGCTTTGAGTTCCTTGATCTTTTAATTCTCGCCTCGAAGCAATACTGTGGTCGATCGACTAAGCAGAAAGTCGATCGATCGGATCTCAATGCAACAAGAGCACGGATCCCGATAGTTGGTCGATCGATCGATGGGTCTAGTCGATCGACCGCTAAGTCTGCTAGTTGATCGCTTTATTCTCGTGGATTCGTCTTTGGGCCTTGGATCGCGCACCAAGCTCGTTCCTTAAGCAATTCCTTTACGTCATTTGCAATGCAGATTACTCGGGGACGGATTTGGCTTGATTTCCCGTTAAATTCTCCATATTTCCGCAATAAAGACAAAAACACAAAAGTAGAGGAGAATAGGGAAATAATGGCATATATTGCACATTTGAGCTCTGAAATGCGTGTAGAATAAAGTGTGAAACATCATATTTTAGACACGCATCAAATCTCCCCAAACCAAACCTTGCTTGTCCCCAAGCAAGAACTAGACTCGATCTAATGACCTAATGGAACGAGTTCGATCTCAGAGCGAAATGCAAACTGTTAAACCCAAACCAATTTAATGCACAACCAACAATCAATTAGCAATGTGAATCATGCAAGCGAGTTATGTAGTCGTCAAAGACATCTTTGAATCGCCAATCGTAAAGACTTATCAAATTGGACTCTCGCGGGTCGCTCAAATCACTCAATTAAGCACGGGTGATATATTTGTAAGATAGAAAGAATTAATCTTGTAGTGACTCTCACCTACTACGACCTATGAGGACATGCCAGCAATAAAGTATGAAAATGATCTCTATAACCGTACATATGCATTCCAACCAAACAGATGACCAATGACACATGCCGAGGTATATATGGGATATGTGAGGTATGGGTAAGAAGAGGCAAAACATTTTATGGTAAAGTGGGGGTACAGGTGATCAAGCTAGTACGGAGAACGGAACCAAAGGACAACATCCAACTTCTTGCTCATAGGCAAACAACACGGTGCTATAGCAAGCACAAATCTCACAATCTCCAGATGTAAAAGTAATTAACTAACTCCCCATAAAATAAGAATAAAACATGGGAGCAAAAAATCGCCAAAAGATAAGGATTAAAGTATGCGAATTAATTTCTTCCTCGGATCTTGATCGATCGACCAAAAGGAGCGATCGATCGTTGCTTTGAACAAGACAGGACATTTTTTCTTTTCTTTTTCCGAATCATTTTTCTTCCATCTTTTTTTTTTCTTTTTTTGTTTCTTTCTTTACTTTTTTTTTTTTCATTCTCCCAACGAAATCTCATAAGAGCCAATGCTACCAAAAACGAGTAACAATCCCAAAAACTAGGCTACTAGCTTGACAAAGGCAGGCTATGTGTAGGATGTAGTAAATAGGACAAAAAGGATATTTTTGGCAGTGTGAAGCTTATGGGTAAAACGAGAAAAGGAAACCTCTACCACATGTGTCAACAAACCACAGACCGAATGCATATAGGTATTAAGTAGATCAAATTCATAATTATGCAAATTAAGGAAACATGTCTCATAAGGAGTACTACTCACATTCCTAAATAAACTGGTCATGAATGTCACCAGTTATAGGCTCTAATAACTCAGAAATATGATGTAGGTTGCCAATTATTAAAGTCAAGTCTCAAGTTCAAGAAGATAACTTAACGAAAACTCGTAGACTATGCATATATGATTCTACTAATAACATGTTAATTAAGCAAGGCTCGGGCGGCGAACAGTGCAAATGCGATATCATCCTTGAAATACTACCGTTCCGACTCGACCTATATGCTAAAATAAACGTGCATATTATGGGAATTTTTTGAAATTTTTTCAATTTTTGAAATTTTGTATATATGAAAGAAATGAAATAAACAATGCAAAACAAAAAGTAAACGTGAATGCAAGCAAGTGAATGAAGTGCGACGCAAAACCCTTCCCCAAACCAAATCGCACAATGTCCCCATTGTGCAAAATCATGTAATGAAAGAAAGGAGAAATGGGAATTTGCGATAAAGTAAATAAGCAAGACACAAAGGAAAGATATGGAACTCACAAGACTTTAAGCGCAGCAAAAGGAAACCTCCCCAAACCAGCGTTAGCTAGGAGGTTTCGGTGAGCTATGATGCTACCGATAAAGACCGAAAAGGCAATTGAAAACCACGCATAAGACCGAAGGAAACAATTTTGAAACGTAAAAGTTGTGCACAAATGAGACAAATAGAAGAAATAGATAATTCGACGGAAAATAGAGTGGAGTAGAAGACTCCCTTAGGTCCGCATATCGACCAAACACAACAGGGGAGAGGTCGAAACGATATATAGCGGCGGTGGTCGATCGACCAAGAAGGTAAGTCGATCGACCATATGGGCATAAACAGTAGCTCTGTAAACCCGCAATTGTCGATCGACCAATGGTGCCAGTCGATCGACTGAAAACACTGCTGCAGCGTCTTATTTCTTCGTAATTGCTCAATGATTTGAGCTAACAAGCTCTAGATACCTGCAAAAGCACAATAATACGCGCCCAAAAATTGCGCAAAACCCATGGCAAAGTCTAAAGTGCTTAAAAATCTTAAGCAAAAAGAATAAAAGCGAAGTTTCGCGCACACAAAAGCAATAAAAAAGTCTTAACAAAGCAAAAAGAATGAAGTTTATAACGAGCATGATCAACTAGTAGTTGATCAAGAAGGACCACGGTATGGCCCACTTCGTCGGCTTCTGGCTACTAGAGGTAGCCTCAATGGTGCTCATCTTATCGGTTGCACCCTTCTTAGTTTCAAAATCGGAGAGCTCGGTGATCGCCCGTCACCTCCCCAATCAAGGACTCCCTCGGAATCGTCGGAATCCAGATCAGCCCATCTCACCTTGGCTGGCTCATCTTCCACTTCCTCATCAGTCCCATAGCTTAGGCAGCCAAGACCTCCTCTTTGAATGATAGGCTTTGTCGCAGCTGGAGCATCCAACGGCTCGTCCTTCCCCAAACCAGCTCCTGCATTATCTAAAGTAGAAGATTCTTCCTCCTTCTTGCTCCCAATCCGGGGCGGAGGGGTTAACACAGCAGTAGTAATAGGGACAGTTGATTCAGGAAGCACAAAGTACGATCTCTTTTCGGAGACCGTATTACAATGTGAGCCACATGGCGTCCTTCTTTTTAGCAGGTTGGGCAAAAATGATAGAATGTTTCCCAACTTTGAAGGTCAAGGTTCCTAGACCGATATCAATAATCGCACCAACAAAGTGTAAATGGCCTACCCAAAATAATGGGAATATGGTCATCCTCGGGCATGTCAAGGACAACAAAGTCGACAGGGAAGAAAAACTTCCCTATCTGGACGGGTATGTCCTCTAGGACTCCTATAGGCTCGACCATGAGATCGGTCAACCATCGAATGTCATCTCAGTTATTGCAAACCTGGTCAACTTAAGCTTTCTAGCTAGACTCAAGGGCATGACACTTATCCTAGCTCCTAAGTCACATAATGCCTTTTCGATAGAAAAGGTACCTATCTTCGCAAGGAACCGAAAAACGCCGGGTCTTCTAATTTATGGGGCGCAGTGTGAGACAAGTAGAAGCAAGACTCTTTAGTTAACGCAACAGTGTGAACATGTTCAAGAGATTTTTACTTTGACAATAATGTTTCATAAATTTAGTGTATCTTTGGCACTTGGTTAACTAACTCAAGGAAGGGTACTGAACATTTAAGCTACGAATAACTTTCTCAAATTTCTTGAAAGATACATGTTCCTTCGTCGGCACGAGTCTCTCCGGATATGGGGTTGTAAGGAGTACCTTAGCCCTCTCCTCTAAGTCGCGTGTGCTGGTATCCTTGGACTTAGGTGAAAGTCGTCACCTTTTCTTTGTTGAAGCTAGACCCCTCCTCGGACCGTCTCAAATGAGAACCATTGACCGTCATTGGATCGAACTTCGGAGCCGGATCGACCCATCAAGATTCGGTTCCTTTCAAACTTTTCGGGACGGTGGTTCCCAAACAAGTGGTCTCGTAGATTATTTGGCATTAAAGGACGAAATTCTTCAACATCAGCAGTGATTTTGGTCGATCGACCAACATCCTCGATCGATCGATCAAGGTTGCGCGATTCTAGAAGCTCCTGGAACCGTGTTTGATCGATCGACTAGGTACTTGATCGATCGATGAAATGCCTGGCGCGACGTCTTTTTCTTTGATTTGTTCGTTGAAGCTTTCTCTTGACTTGTTTCCGGCTCATCTTTCTCAACAACATCCTCAATCATGGCAGGACCATCAAGGGTGGACCCGCTCCTCAAAGTGATGGCATTTAGGGTCTCCTTTTGTTCGGGTTGAGTGGGTAAGTGTCCGGGAGCTCGAGTGTTACTTTTACTAGCCAGTTGAGCAATTTGGCTCTCTAGTAACTTCATCCCGGCCTCTCTTGCTTGGGACTCATTTAGCAATGATTCTTAAGCTCGGAGAACTCGAGTTTTGTGATTGTTCTTCTTTGCGGCACATAAGGAGGCTTCGAAATGCATCTTCTTTGTTGCTTTTGATGAGGCGGGACATTTGCTGCTTTGCTATGGCGGATGTTGGGTTGGATTTTGGACATTTTGGCTTCTCCAACTCAAGTTCGGATGCGGTGGCTCGTAGTAGGTGTTTGTCTGCCTATAGTGTTGAAGCGGCAAGACAAGATTCAAAGGGGCCGGGCAATTTTTCGAGACATGGCCCTCAACTCCACACCTTTCTGCACGAAGGGACCGTCCGACACAAAGCATTGACTTGGTATATCCCACCTTTAGAAGCTCCTCCTAGCTCATACTTGTCAAATCTCGCGGTGAGAGCCTCAAGTGTGCAAAGAACAGAGGAAGATTCAGCAGCTCTCCTCTGGTTCCCTCTCGAATTCCCATATTCGGCCTTGTGGGTAGCTAGATCGTCAATGATCTTCCACCCCTTGGTTGCTCCCAGATTTTCAGCGAATCTTCCATTGGCAGCAGCATCCAAAATGGCCCTCTGATCGTCGTACAACCCATTGTAGAAATGATTGCACAGACTCCATTTTGCAAACCCATGGTGCGGTATGGTTCGCACCAACTTCTTGAATCGGACCCATGCCTCGTGGAAATTCTCATATGGCCCTTGTTTAAAGCCCGTGATTTGAGCTTTAATAGCAATCGTCCTTGAAGCAGAGAAGTACTTCTTGTAGAACGTTAATGCCAATGTATTCCAATCAGTGATCTCTTGAGCGGTCCGGTCCAAATCTCTATACCACTCCCTTGCAGCATCACGAAGAGAGAAGATGAACATGGTCTCTTTGATTTGATCCTGGGTCACGCCAGCTGGTGGGGGTATGGAGCAGCAGTAGTCAATAAAGGTCTCCATATGCCTTCTTTGCATCTTCATTTGCAGCTCCCCCAAACCGATTTCTCTCGACCATAGTAATGTAAGCAGGCTTTGGTTCGAATTTCTGGCATCTCCGTAATTCGAACCCCTTGTATAAATTGTCATTTGTCGGCTCGGATAAACTAGCTATACTTGCTTCCTCGGCCATGACTGGAATTTCCGGAGAAGTAAATCGTCTCGGTGAAGAAGTGGAAACGGGTGAAGATCGTGGGTCTTGTTCGAACAGATCGTTCTCGTGATAGCTTGATGAGTACTCGGCTCTTCCTCGTCGGTAATACTCTTCGTGTTAGCCTCAACTCGCGAGGATCTCTCAAGCTCGGGGTTCAACGGTACTAATTCTCCACCCCGTGACTGCGCATAAGAAGACACTACAAAAGAATATAAGACAAGTTTAAGGAACGGATGTCCCTTAAACTAAGAAAGACTAAAAATAAAAACAACTAAAGTTAGGACTATTGCCTCCCCGGCAACGGCGCCAAAATTTGATACCCGTCGTTGTGAGTACCAAAGATAAAATTTATAATCTCCTATTAAGACTAACATAGGCTAGTGGTAACAGGGTCGAACCACAAGGAGGCAGTTGTAAACTCTAGTTGATTTATGATCAGTCAAAAGTAACAATTATGGGGGTTGGTTTGAATTGATCTATAGCTAATAGTAAATAAAGGCAATAAACTAAATGAAAGATTTAAACAGATAAAAGAAGGGTACTAGGATGGTCGGGTCATTATAGCTTCGGCGGCAGCAAACTAAGTCGGTCTGAATCAAACACAGGTAAGGAGGGAAATAAAGAGGTCCTCTCGGTCCACTCTTAACAAATAGCATCTCTCGATCTCGCAATAAAGACAAAAACACAAAAGTAGAGGAGAATAGGGAAATAATGGCATATATTGCACATTTGAGCTCTGAAATGCGTGTAGAATAAAGTGTGAAACATCATATTTTAGACACGCATCAGTATTTATGAAGAAAAGGAGGGAAATAGAAAAAAAAAAGTTGAAAAAAAGGGAATTCGAAAATGAAAAAGAGAAAAAAATTCGAAAAACAAGAAAAGAAGAAACCGAAAAAAAATAGAAAAAGAAAGGAAAAATTTGAAAAAAGAGATGTGCAACGTTGTTTGTTGATTAGTCGGTTTCTGCTCCTATGTTCTATCTTATATCATTTGAGGAGTGTTTCTAGTTCGGTTAGGTGAGATTTTATGCCAAATGAAGGGCATGTGCTTAATTCATAATTGAGTTGGAAACGGATGTTGATATATTGTTTTGTTTAGGTACTAGCTTGGCCGCCTATACCTCCACATTTCCATAGAATGTTTTGCCTTTTCTTACCCTTTGCCTCACTTTACCATATTTTTGTAAGCCCTCGGCTGTGACAGGACCTTGTTTGGTTGGAATGTGTGTACGGTAGCTAGAATTGTCTATCATATTAGTTGCATACATGTTTATGTGGGTCGTAGTCTAGGTGAGCGACTATTTTTTCTTTCTCTCTTACATATATATGTTCACCCTTTGCTTCATGAGAGAAGAGTGACCCGTGAGAGTCCATTATTAAAGGTCTTGCAAGGTCGACGGTTCACTTTATTATAAACATCTTATAACTCGTTTGCATTTGACTATTTGCTATAAGTGTTAGTTTGCTTGCATTAAACTGGCTTAAGTGGGCATTTGTAGCTAGCTCTGAGTTATCTTTCCCGTTCCTTTAGTTGCATTTTAGTTTACTCGAGGACGAGTAAAGGTTTAGTTTGGGGAGATTTTATACGTGCATTTTATATAGTCTTTTCAGCCTATTTTATGCACGTATTTCTATGCTTTTATCGTGGTTTTATGCTACGAAATGCCCCGAATATGCTACTTTGGTGTATTTTGTCTTAATTGCAGGAATGGACCATAAAGTAGTGAAATCAAGCCTTTTACCGTCCGTTTAGCCTGCATTTGGAGGAAGAGTGAATTTGGAGCGGGAATGTAGCTATCTTGAGATGCGCAAAGAAGAAAGATAGCTAGGCGAGCAAAGAAAGAACTTCTAATTGCTAGTGCCTACTTTGGAGAGCCATATCTCGGGTTCTACAACAGATATTCAAGTGATTCCAATTGGAGATGAAAGTTTGTCCTTTTAGCTTTCCAATGCCACCGGAGTCACCTTATTTTCCTAAGTAACGAAGAAATGGCAGCCGTTTGAAGTTCAGTGCGCAAAGCAGGAAACTGTCGCTGGAAAGTACACGATCGAGTAGAATTTTGCTCGATCGAGTCCTTTTTCTACTCGATCGAGTAGATTCAATTTATGGTTTACTCGATCGAGTAGATTTTCTAATCGATCGAGTGGTTTAAGCTTTAGTTACTCGATCGAGTGGTTTTAAATCACTCGATCGAGTGGTTTCGCTGATGGGTTGGGCTTTTTAGCTTATTTCCGTCAATTAGGTTTAATAAATCCTATTTTTCTTATAAATAGGAGTAGGAAATCATTGTAAACGGGCCCTCTTTTTTCATCTGACACTATCAGACGCTACTTTGCTCTATCATTGCTACTGATACTTTGTTCTTAATTTCCGGATTAATTCCAGTAATTCTTTCTTCCCTTTTCTCTCTTTAATTTAATGTTTATTGTTCCTTCTTCTTCTTTATTTCTTGTTCTCATTTATTCCATGTCTAGCTAATTCCCCTTAATATGTTAGGATTAGGGAAGCCGTGGTAGAAATATGTTAGGATCGACTTGATTAGATTAGTCTTGCGATAAGAATTGTATTAGGCAATTTAATTGTTATTAGGTTGAATGTATGCATGCAGGAGACCAATTTATAAAAGTAGTTAACCTCGACCTGGATCGAAAGATTGGAAGGGAAGGCTTGCTTAATTACAATAGGGTATCGTAGTGAGGGCGAAAGCTAAGCTATTTACGCTCTAGGGCGGTTTAAGGACCGAAAGGTGACGACCATAGCTCTTCTTATCAATAGTTTAATCGTCTCAGTAAACCCGATTGTGTAGCTGCCACGGTGGACCGACTCCTAGCATATTTCTTTTCTCTCATTGTTAATTTCCTTTATTCCTTTTCTCTTGCCTTTGGCCTCAGTAGTTTAGTTAGTTCAAATCAATCAAATCCCCAGCATTGTGACATTAGACAGATAAATAGACAAATAGATAGTAAACCGCCTCCCTGTGGAGATCGACCCTACTTACCGCTGACTTCTGTTAGTAGTACTTAGGTATTTATTTTTGGTACGAAACGACAGTATCACATAACGATAATAAAACTAACAACGATAAATAAAGCAATAATAAACATGGTATAAAGATGATTAAATAGAAATTGCATAAACCAAATATAAATTTTAATAACTAACAGCAAATAAAGGACAAGAAATTAAGTGTTGCAAAGGGAATTAAATTGAATAGGAAGAAAGTAAGGAGATTACACAAATCGAAGATCTGAGAAAAGCAACGTCGAATGGAAGTAAATGAAAGTAATGAATGCTTAAGTTCTGAAGTTAATGAATAATAACTTAATGATTAAACCTAATTAAGACTCTCCTATTTATAGGAAAGACAAATGATACGTGCAATTTATATAGACTATTTAGCCTTTTATTGCACGTATTTCTATGCCTTTTTGTACCGTTATGTATTGCAAAATGCCCCGAATTGGCTATTTTGGTATGTTTTGCCTAATTTGCACAAATGAGCCTGAAAGTAGTGAAGTCGCGCCCTATTTGTCCTATTCAGCATGTATTATAAGGAGACGGGAGTTATTGGAGCGAGAGTCATGCCTTGGAGTGTGTGAAGGAAGGTCAAGGAAGCTGCCAAAGATGAGTTAGAGGCTGATTTGATGGAAAAGCACTCGATCGAGAAGAATTGAGGGTCGATCGAGTGGTTTGGCTGACACGAGTGGTCGATCGAGTGATTCTATTGGCTCGATCGAAATGGTGATTACTAGAGTTCCTCGATCGAGAGCTTTTATTGCTCGATCGAAATGAATTGCTAAAGAAGACCTCGATCGAGTGGTCTGAATCTGCTCGATCGAGAGGTTTACTAGTTTACACGGGTTGACTTAATCCGTGATAGGTTTAATTTTGTTAATTTTCGCTCTCCTATATAAGGGAGCCGAGATTAGGTTAATAAACATCTCTCTTATAACTTTTCGTACTTTACACACTGCTTAATCCCTCCCTTAATCTCTGAAACTTTTGTTCTTAATTCCTCTTTGCTTAGTGGATTGTTCTTTACGCCGGAATTTCAAGATTGTAATCATTATTTCCTCTATAATCTCATCTTAATACTTTGTTTGCATTAATCTTTCGTTCTTCCTCTATTTACTCTTGCCCTAGTTTGTTTATGCTCAATTATTATTGTTTCATTATGTCTGCCATTAGCATGCTTATTATTATTATTATTATTATTGTTGACACCATTAATAACATGAGTACCTAATTCTTTATATGTTAGGATTAGGGAATCCATGGTATTATTGTGACGATTAAGCGAACAGACTAGATAATTTATATGTGAGAATCTGTTCCTATAGCAATTTAACTGTAACACCAATTTAGTTGAGTGCACGCTTCTAAATTACATTAATCTGGTTAACTTTACTCCTGGATCGGAAGATTGGAATAAATAGACCTGCTATGAACAATAGACTACCCTAATGAGGACGGAAGTTAACCTAGTGGAAATCTCGGATAGAAAGTGGACCGGAAGGACCTTTCCCTTATCCTTCTCACATTAGATTGTCTAGGCTATTTGCAACTGAGTCGATTGACTACCATGGTGAACCGAAATCCTAGCATACCCTCTCTTATTTGATCACTCTTATCGTATTTTCTCACTTTCATTGCTCTTGTTAAATTTCTCTTTCCTTTAATCTTTTAGTATTTTAGAAATCAAAATCAAAACCCCCATATTGTGACTTAAATAGATGGACCTTTAGACAGATATCTTGCCTCCCTGTGGAGAATCGACCCTACTTATCGCTAGCTTCTGTTAGTATATTTAGGCTTATTTTTGGTACACAAACGACAGTATCAAATTTTGGCGCCGTTGTCGGGAAGGCAATAGCCCTATCTGCCTTTTGTTTCGTTTATTTTTATCCGCCTCAGGGAATTTTTATTCCTTGAGACAGTTCTCACTTATTTCTTTCAGTATTATGTATGCCCAGGTCAAACAAGTCAGAATTAGTTCCTGTTGATCCTGAACCAGAGAGATCTTTTCGGCATAGACTCCGTCTGCAAAGAAAGATTCGAAAGGAATACTTGAGTACTTTCGAACCCAAGCTACACCACTTCCTTTTTGCAGAAGACCCGTCTTGTGAAGAAGACAATTCTATTTCTGCTATCAAGCCAGTAAAGATGCCTAATATAGCGAGTCACTCAGAGCCCACAGCTGCCTCGATTCCTAAGGGTTTCAAGATCTCAACTGAGGATGGTAACACTTTCGATATTCGTCCGTCTTATATAAATTTGGTAGAAAGGAACTTGTATCGAGGTGTGGCGGGTGAAGATCCGCGAAAACATATGGAGGTCTTTACTGACTATTGCTCTACCATTCCCGCCACTAAGGGAGTGACCCAAGACAATATAAAGGAAGTCATGTTTCCTTTTTTATTGACTGACAGAGCCAGGGAGTAGCTCACTGATCTTGATCGCACTGCAGCCGGTATTACCAACTGGGAAACTTTTGCTCTCGCCTTTTATAAAAGGTACTTTCCTCCCCAACGTACTAATCAGCTGAGAGGAAAGATTACGAGTTTTAAACAGGCACCTGATGAGAATTTTTATGAGGCTTGGTGTCGGTTTAAGAAGTTGGTAAGGTCTCTTCCTCACCATGGATTTAATCAGTGGTTTTTGTGCAACCAATTCTATAATGGGTTGTATGATGACCACCATGCTATACTTGATGCCTCATCTAATAGGAGATTCCAAAAGAATATTGATGATGATAAGGGATGGGGCATTATTGAGGAGATGGCGACCCATTGTGCTAAGTATCGGAACCCGAGGGACGGTATTCGGACGGTGCATTCGGTCGACAATGCTGTTGTGGCTCAACTGGAAGCCATGAATGCTCGTTTTGATAAATTGGAATTGCAAGCTACTGGTGATCAACAGACGGTTCATCTGTTGACTAGACATGAAACTGTCACTTGTGAGAGATGTGGGAGCAATGACGGTCACACTGTTGTTGACTGTCTGGCAGAAAAGGAACAAGTCCTTACCTTTCAGCAATATAGGCAAGGAGGAGGTTCCTATTACAATAACCAAGGGGCAGTCTATCCCAATTTGAGGTGGACCAGTCAAAATGTTCTTAATCATACTCCTCCACCGCAGCAGCAACAACCCTATGTCCCTCTCCATAAAGCTCAACAAGGCTTTCAAAAGCCTCATTCTTTCCCTCCACCACATCAAGGAGCTTCATCTTCTAGTGGGGTAAGTGAGTTAACTGAGTTGAAGTCAATGATTCAATCATTGACTAAGCAGCTACAAATGAGTGACCAACAAAAATAAGCATCTATTAAGTCACTTCAAACTCAAGTTGCTCAGTTGGCCGCGAGCCAATCCACGAGGAAACCGGGTCATTTACCGTCTCAATCCGAGAAGAATCCACATGAGACGATAAATTTAATTAACCTGCGAAGTGGTCGTTCTTATGAAGGACCAAAATTGCCAACTTTTGAGGACGTGTCTGACCCGAGGAGTGCTGTTGCGGATGATGAACATGCGTCTATTGCTGAAAATATACCTAGCATGAAGAAAATACTCGATCGTTTGATTTCTGGTGGTCGATCGAGTAGAAATGCTGCTGATATCACTTGATCGAGAGGTTCTGATACTCGATCGAGTAAAATGGATATTGAAGGAATCGATCGAGAGGTTAAAACCACTCGATCGAGTGGAAATTATGAAGATACTGTTCGATCCAGTGAAATTGTGCCTCGATCGAACACTGTTGATATTGAAGAACTCGATCGAGAGGCTGAGATTGCTCGATCGAGTGAAAAAGAGTTTGAAGCCGCTGAGACATTGGTAGAATGGAATAAAGGGCTCGAAATTCCTATCACTTTGCCCTTTCTAAGGCAATCACAGAACAACAAGGCTAATCAACAATTCGGAAAATTTGATGAGATCCTGAAAAGCCTTCACGTTAATGTTCCGTTCGCCGAGCTACTTACTCAGGTACCCTCTTATATGAAATTCACGAAAGAAATTTTAACACGTAAGAGGCACATAAATGATCATGAGACGGTTGCTTTGACTGAAGTAGGTACTTCCTTAGTTCGGAATAAGTTACCACCTAAACAGACTGACCCGGGTAGCTTCTCAATTCCGTGACATATAGGTACCCATTTGATTGATAACGCGCTATGCGATCTAGGTGCTAGCGTGAACGTCTTACTTTTATCTCTTGAAGGAGGCTTGGTTTGACTAAATTTAATTGCACTAACATGACCGTTCAGATGGCCGACCGTAGTATATCACGGCCATTAGGAGTTATCAAGGACATACCTATCAAGATCGGGAGATTCTTTATTCCCGTAGACATTGTAGTGCTTGACATCCCCGAGGACACTCACACCTCTATCATTTTAGGGAGACCATTTTTATTCACTGCTCGTGCAGTGATCGACATCGGGGGGAAGACACTCATATTTCAGGTAGGAGATGAAGAATTGATTTTTCATCAGTCTAAATCTCGTAGGGCCCCCATGCAAGCTCAACCTTGCAATGCCCTATCCTCTACTGACTCAGATATAGACACTCTAGCTGTGGATATTGAATACTATGCTGTAATTGTAACCCCTCCGCCTCAGACTGAGAGCGAAAAGGAGGACCGTTCTTCTGTTTTCCTTGCTGTAGGTACAGATAGAGTGGATGATGGAGTTGTCAACACTCAAAGTGCATTTAAAGTCAATCAAAGTGATAGAGATGCCAATGTCAATGGAAATATCAAAAAGAAGAAGAAAGTTCGTGCATACATGGATGTCAACTATTCAACTTCCACCAGTTCAAATTCAAACTCATGGCGATCAAAGAGTACGGTCAAAGACGCTGAAGGGACCCCCTCCAACCAGAAGCCCTCTTGTGGGCTACTGAAGTGTTTTGGGCAGTAAGCGAGGAATGCCCCGTGTAATAACTTCTAAAATTTAAATTTCCGTTGGATTTATTTATTGCGTTTTTAGAATTGTTAGACATTAGTTTAATTAGCTTAGCGAATATCGAGTTTAGAATGCTTATTTTGTGATTTGGTATTGTTAGGATATATTTTTGCGTGTTTTTATGCAGGTTTGGGAAAATTTTGTCGCATTGGGTTGAGTTACACGAGAAAACAACTCGATCGAGTACTTTTTGTACTCTATCGAGAAGAATGCCCAAAAGAAGTGGTCGATCGAGTAGATTCAGTTACTCGATCGAAATGTCAAAATGAGGATTACTCGATCGAAGGGAAAGTTGTTCGATCGAGCAGAATGAAAGCTAGAGTTCTCGATCGAGTGGTTTTAAATCACTCGATTGAGTGAAGTTTTCTATAACACGCAGGGAGTTCCTTATTCTTCCTCTTATTTTCATTCTAACTTAATTCCCCTCTTTGTTTTTGCGATACCTTGAGCGATTTTCCCCAAATCCTCCTTTAATCCTTCCCCTAATACCAAATCAGATACCCACAATATTTTCCTTGCTATTAAATCGATAAATGCCCTCACTTTTCCCCTTAAATTTAGTTTTGGCTGCGTTTAATTTCGGGAACTAGGATTTTTTCGGGTTTATCGATCGAAATCCGTCATTTGCATTGATTCTTGTCGATTTTCTTGCTTATTGTTGTGGGTTCATCATCAAGTAAGTATCCCCTTTACCCTTTTGTTGATTAATTGCTTATTTCCACATGATTGAGTATTTAAGGTTAGGGTTTTGTGAAATTATTCGAAAACCCGTCTGAAATTAGGGGATTTCGTGTTTCCATTGCTTAGTTGATTGTATTTCCCCACTGATTACTTGATTAGGATGGAAAGTAGCGCCCTTCCCTCGACTAGCACGACTGCTTCCCCATCCTCGACTGAGACGGTGGTCCTTGCTGTTACAACCGTCACTCTGATTGTTAGTACTGTTGTTTTCTCTATTGTTTCTCCCTCATTCTCTTTGGTACTACTACTACTCTTTGTTGTTGCTAGCTCCACTCATTCTTTGCTAGCTTTGTTTGACCTCCACGGTTTCGGCTAGATCTGCTTAGCTGCTTTTTCGCTTCCTCTACTAGTACAAATTTGCTCCTTTTCTCTTTGGTACCGTGTCTACTCCGGTGACGACCCCTGTTGCGTCATCACCAGCTGTCACAGCTGCCTACAGGGCTGCTTTAGTACCTCGCCCCACTACTAGACGGGCTTCTTATTCAGGTACTAGAGGATGGGGTCGCGGACGAGCCACACCCGCTGCTGGCTGGGTCACGATCCGTGTCGATGAGTCTCTTGACCCGTACCCCGACTACCCCGAGGTACATTTTGTTAATGCTATACATCGTACTCGTTTCTTTGCTTGAGAGAGTTGTGATTTTGCTTCAACAAAGTTTTTGTGTCGTAAGTCGCTTAAGAGGTTAGGTATTTACGAGCCCATAGTTGAGATATTGAATGGGACGGGGATGGCTGGCCTGATTACCATGAGTGCCACGACCTACAGGGAGATGACCCCTGAGTTTTTCAGCTCCTTCACCTTTTCTGCAGCTGCCTACGCCACTGACCAGGGTAGTTCTTGTATTTCCTTCCGGTTGTTTAACCGGACCACGACTTGCACCCTAGAGGAGTTTGGCAGTAGGTTAGGTTTGTCTTCTACCGGGGACTGGGACCCTCCTAGGAAGGTCCTACGCATCTAGTGGCGGACCTTGCGCTCCTCATATCCACCTTCCCCCGACCCGTTAATTCTTGCGTCTCATTGGTGGGACCATCTTTGGCCGTAAAAAACCGAACAATGTGAACAACATTGAGTTGTCTATTCTTAGGGGCTATCTGAACATAGATAGCAAGGGCCTCTTTGTGCTTAACATTGCCTATCTGACTGCTCAGTATTTTCATACTGTGGGGCAGAAGACTTCAGGCGCCATTGTCTGCGGTGGCATAGCCACTTTTCTAGCCCGTTCTATCTTCCCCGCCTTCCCTCGTGACTTTCAGCAACTAGACACTGATAGGTACCTTGACCTGGCAGTTATGCTGTCTATGTGTTGGCTTGCTTCTGACCAGCGGACTTGGAAGATATGTGGTTCCTTGTCCGAGGTCTTACCTTGCACCACCCTACCCCGTCTTGTCCCTTTGCCTACTGTTAGGGGTAGGATACCTCCACCACTACCCTTTTTCCACCTCCCACTTGGTCCACCTCCTACCATTTCCGCTTCTAAGAAGCGGAAGAGACCAGAGAATGGAGAGGGATCCACACCTTCTATAGGTGGCCAGTCTTCCACGGCTATTCCTACCCCGATCCCTACTCCTACTCCTACTCCTACTCCTACTCCTGAGCAGACACAGCTGGTCTATCAGGCTAATTTTGTTCCACCTCCCCCTTTTGAGGCGTCCGCGGTCCAAGACCAAGGTCGGCGTGAAGGTTTACTTCTTGAGCTTCTTACCAGGCAGGCTCGTATGGAGCAGGACATTGCACTTGCTCGGTTCCCTTTATACGAGCATCACATAAGAAGAGGACGTCTTATCCCTGAGGGCTGGCCACACCCGTCTTTCTACTGGTACCCAGCTGAGGGGTACCCACATCCAGCCAGCGAGGCAGACACCACTAAGGAGGAGTAGAGAGTACGAGCTGAGGAGACGAGGATGAGAGAGCAGGAGGTGGACCCGGACTTCACGGTGGTGGACGAGGAGGACGACGGCGACGAGTAGCTACTGGTCTACTCACTTCCCCATTTTTCTGGCTGGTTTGGGGAAGTTCGTGTTTTGTATGTACATTCTTGCTCTTTTATTTATTTTTGTCTCCTTTTTATTTATTGTTTTTCATGCATTTATTGGTTGGTTTTACCCCGTTCCCATTATTTATCTGCTGGTGTATGCTGGAGGACAACGAGGGCGTTGTCCGTTTTGGTTTGGGGAGGGTAATGCATCCTTTGAGTCTGCATTTGCATTTGTTTTTGCATTTACGTTTACCTTTTTCTGCTTGCATTGTATTTATTTCTTATAAAAATAAAAAGAAATTAAGAAAATTCAAAAAAAAAATCAAAAAAATATTCACGTTTCATTTTGCATATAGGTTGAGTCGGAACGGTAGATTTCCGTGATGATATTGCACTTTAACGTGTCATTTTTACTTGAACCTTACATCTAATTGACAGTTATTAACTTAGTCTTGTGCATATATACTAGTTAATGTCAAAAATATAGCTGACGGTGTAGACTTGACCTGATAAATTGGCAACCTACTTTACAATTTCTGAGTTTTAGAGCCATATAACTGGTGACATTCATAACCAGTTCATTAGAAATTGAGAGTAGTACTCCTTGCATAACATGTTCATCACTTTTGCACATTTATGAAATTTGATTTCTTGTCAAATGCATACATTCGGGTTTGTGGTCGGTGTCACATGCAGGGAGGTGCTTGCAATTTTTCCCCTTCTTTCATTTTCACTCATTTAGCTCCACTTTAGCCAAATATAGCCTTTTTGACCCATTAGCTACACCCAAAATTTAGCCTGCCTTGTCAAGCTAGTTTAGCGTGACTTTTTGTGGTATATTCATCCTTGTGCGAGTTTGGCTCATTTTCATTGTTTGGAGTTGGTGAAATGAGAAGAATAAGAAAAATAAAAAAAAAATAAAAAAAAAATTGAAAAATAAAAGGAAGTCATACGTGATGCAGAAGAAAAAACAAAGAAAAGATGATGAAAAGAAGTTTGTTGTATTTGAAAAAATGAGACCATATTAAAAATGGGAAGTTTGTGACGGTCTCACTCCTCTGTTCTTATTTACATCTTTTTGAGGAGATAGTGTATTTGGTTAGGGAGTTGTGTGCCATGAATGGTACTTGCACTTTATTTTCTAGTCAGCTGAGATTCGGATGGTTTTATTTGGTCTTGTTTAGGAACTGGCTTGACCCTTTACCTCCACATTTCCCAAATCTGTTTTGCCTTTTCTCACCTGTAGCCTCACTTTCCTATATCATTTGTAAGCCCTCAGCTGTGACGGACATTGTTGTTTGGAATGTGTGCGTAGTACTTGAATCGTCTGTCATTTTTGTTGCATGCATGATATGTAGGTCGCAGTTTAGGTGAGTGACTGTTTCTCTTTCTCTCTTACACATATATTTTACTCTTTGCTTCATGAGAGAAGAGTGACCCCATGAGAGTCTGATTTTGTTGGTCTTGCAAGGTCGATAGGTCAGCTTTATTTATGGACGTCTCGTTTGCGTATTGACTTTTGTAGCTATGTCTGTTAGTTTTCATTTGCATTAAATTGGTTCAAGTAGACAAGTTATAGCTAGCTCTGAGTTTTCTTTTCCGTTCCATTAGTTTGCATTTAGTTTACTCGAGGACGAGTAAAGGTTCGGTTTGGGGAGATTTGATACCTGCAATTTATATAGACTATTTAGCCTTTTATTGCACGTATTTCTATGCTTTTTTGTACCGTTATCAATTGCAAAATGCCCCGAATTGGCTACTTTGGTTTGCTTTGTCTAATTTGCATAAATGAGCCTGAAAGAAGTGAAACCGCGCCCTATTTGTCCTATTCAGCATGCATTATAAGGAGACGGGAGTTATTGGAGCGAGAGTCATGCCTTGGAGTGCGTGAAGGAAGGTCAGGGAAGCTGCCAAAGACGAGTTAGAGGCTGATTTGATGGAAAACCACTTGATCGAGAAAAATTGAGGGTCGATCGAGTGGTTTGGCTGATACGAGTGGTCGATCGAGTGATTCTGTTGGCTCGATCGAAATGGTGATTACTGGAGTTCCTCGATCGAGATATTTTATTGCTCGATAGAAAGTAATTGCCGAAGAAGACCTCGATCGAGTGGTCTGAATCTGCTCGATCGAGAGGTTTACTAGTTTACACAGGTTGACTTAATCTGTGAGAGGTTTAATTTTGTTAATTTTCGCTCCCCTATATAAGGGAGTCGAGATTAGGTTAATAAACATCTCTCTTATCAATTTTCATACTTTACACACTGCTTAATCCCTCCCTTAATCTCTGAAAGTTTTGTTCTTAATTACTCTTTGCTTAGTGGATTGTTCTTTACGCCAGAATTTCAAGATTGTAATCATTCTTTCCTCTTTAATCTCATCTTAATACTTTGTTTGCATTAATCTTTCGTTCTTCTTTTATTTACTCTTGCCCTAGTTTGTTTATGCTCAATTGTTATCGCTTCATTATGTCTCCCATTAGCATGCTTATTATTATTATTGTTGACACCATTAATAATATGAGTAGCTAATTCTTTATATGTTAGGATTAGGGAATCTATGGTAGGATTGTGATGATGAAGGGAATAGACTAGATAATTTATATGTGAGAATCTGTTCCCATAGCAATTTAACTGTAACACCAATTTAGTTGAGTGCACGCTTCTAAATTACATTAATCTGGTTAACTTTACTCCTGGATCGGAAGATAGGAATAAATAGACCTGTTATGAACATTAGACAACCCTAATGAGAACGGAAGTTAAGTTAGTGGAAATCTAGGATAGAAAGTGGACCGGAATGACCTCTCCCTTATCCTTCTCACAGTAGATTGTCTGGGCTATTTGCAACTGAGTCGATTGACTACCATTGTGAACCGAAATCCTGGCATACCCTCTCTTATTTGATCACTCTTATCGTATTTTCTCACTTTTATTGCTCTTGCTTAATTTCTCTTTTCTTTAATCTTTTAGTAGTTTAGAAATCAAAATCAAAACCTCAATTTTGTGACTTAAATAGACGGACCTTTAGACAAATAACTTGCCTCCCTGTGGAGAATCGACCCTACTTATCGCTAGCATCCGTCAGTATATTTAGGTTTATTTTTGGTACACAAACGACAGTATCAATAATTATTAACCTAATACGATAACTTAAGATATTAAGTAAATAAGTTCACGCAATAAAAACTCGCGTCAGATAACAAAGTGTTCGATCGAGCACTTTCAAACTCCTCGATCGATCATCTTCCAGCCAAAACCTCTCGATCAAGTACAAAAACTACTCGATCGAGGAACACCAAAAAATCACTTCTCGATCGAACGTAGCAGGAGTTTGATCGAGTGGTCTTCACCATTAAAAAGGTCTTGAACGAGCAACTAAGCCAGCAAAAGCTCTCGATCAAAGGATATACCACTAAACCAGCCATAGGACGTTGATTTAGCTTCCAAGATGACTTCACGCATCCCAAGGCAGAGGCACTCTCGCTCCAATTCCTTCCATCTCCTAAATGCAAGCTAAAGGGACAGATCCAAGCTAAGTTTTGCTTCTTTCAGGTCCATCCCTGCAATTAAAGACAAACGAACGAAAGTAAACTATTCGGGGCATTTCGTAGCCTAGAACTACGAGAATTACATAGAAATGCGTGCAAATAAGGCTTAAAAAGACTATATAAAATGCACGCATAACGTTTCTCACCCATCATACTCATTTCGAATTCCGATTTCATTAGTTCCGAAAAATAAGTATAAAGTATCTCATTTGTTGCTCCAAATATGATGTCGTCAACATATACTTGGACAACCAACAATTCACTGGACTGTTGCTTTAAAAACAATGTTTTATCTATGGAACCTCTTCTAAAACCATTTTGAATGAGAAATTTAGACAATCTATCATACCAACACCTAGGTGCTTGTTTTAAACCATAAAGAGCTTTGTGTAATTTGAAAACATGTTTAGGAAAATCATTGTCTAAAAAGCCCGGAGGTTGCTCTACAACGACATCCTCTTCCAAATATCCATTTAAGAAAGCGGTTTTGACATCCATTTGGAAAATCTTAATGCCTTTGTGAGCCGCAAAAGCTAGCAATAATCGTATGGCCTCAAGCCTAGCTACCGGTGCATAGCTTTTATCGTAATCAATTCCCTCTTGTTGATTGTAACCTTGCACCACTAGTCTAGCTTTATTCCTTACGATTTCACCGGAATCATCAAGCTTATTGCGAAAGACCCATCTAGTACCAATGACGGTACGATTAGATGGTCTAGGGACAAGGTGTCATACCTCATTTCTCTTGAATTATTTGAGCTCATCTTGCATAGCTAGCATCCAATCGGCATCGGTCAATGCAATTGTTATGTTGGCTGGCTCAATTTGAGAGAGAAAGACGCTTTGGGCACAAAACTGATCAAGAGATGCAAAGTTGTTGAGGGAGGCCCTTGTTCTAACTCCGGAGTTCAAGTCATTTGTTAGATTTGAGAGTGGATGAGAGTTTTGATGTTTCTATTTTATAGGAACAAAGGTGTTTTGTTCCCCCTCATATGTAACAGTCTCCGTGAATGTTGTCTGTTGGTCAGAAGATGGCTCCATATAAGTATTTGAGGATTCCCCTGGAACAACAGTGTCTTGGACTGTTGTTGTTCTGGAAGTGGAAGCAACATTTTCTAGAACCGTTGTTTCACTGTTTGTTCTCCCTGAGTTGTTGCTTGTATCAGTAGGTAACAATCTATGTGATTGTTGCATGACGTCATTGTTTGGAGCTTCCTCATCCTCAAACACGAAGTCTTCTGGTAACACCCGCGAATTTTTCATTTTGACAGTTATAATTTAATTAACCATCCTATTGTTTTATTTATATTTCAAATCCTTTAATTTAATTAATTTCATTTTTAAACATAATTTTTATAAAAGTTATATTTTTATAAGCTTGTTTATATAAAGATATATATTTTCAGTCGGACTATAATAATAATAATAATAATAATAATAATAATAATAATAATAATAATAATAATAATAATAATAATAATAATAATAATAATAATAATAATAATAATAATAATAATAATAATAATAATAATAATAATAATAATAATAATAATAATAATAATAATAATAATAATAATAATAATAATAATAATAATAATAATAATAATAATAATAATAATAATAATAATAATAATAATAATAATAATAATAATAATAATAATAATAATAATAATAATAATAATAATAATAATAATAATAATAATAATAATAATAATAATAATAATAATAATAATAATAATAATAATAATAATAATAATAATAATAATAATAATAATAATAATAATAATAATAATAATAATAATAATTTTTGTCTTAATTTATAGTGGACTTGAGACGTATTCCCGTCTAACAAAAGACCGTCACATTTCACTTGTGAACCTAGATTATTTCGGACCAACCCGATATCGATAACACATACACACTCACCTACCCTCTTACACATCACTTAATTTAATCCTTTTTTTATTTTATATAATCCTCACTCTCTCACAACCCGTCCCCATGCCCCTGCAGCTCTTTTTCCTTTTCGAACAAATGCAACACACAGCATACCAAGTCAAGGATAAAAACTCCATTAAAACTCATCTTCAACCTCCGATTTCTCCTCCGTTTCTCAACCATTTCCATTAATTTTTACGTCATTAGCTTCCTCTTTCCGCCCTTCAACTTTCTAGGTAAGAAATTCTCGTTTTTGTGGTGGTTTCGAAATTCGCCGTCTTATAAAAGTTTCGGTTTTTGCCTTAAACCTTCCATTTTCTTCCTCCTTGATGAAGGTTTCGAAGACCCGGAGGAAGACCCGTGCTTTGTGGACAGTTTTCTTGAAGATTAAAGCACTTTAGAGGTAACCGTGATAGGTTACTCGACAAAAATGTCGAAATTTCCGTCTTATGTGTCGTTTACATGTCTTTGTTTGATAAAGCTTGGTTCTTTATGGTTTTTTTCTCATTTGTATGCTCGAATTTATCGTGTTGAATTTCGTCTTAAACCTTGTCTCAATGGTAGTCGAAATATAACTCAGTGCGGCTGCATAAAAACGCGAATATGGGTTGTAAGACGGTTTCGGTGCTCGTTTTGGTCTATGTTTGGGTGGTGGTTCGAGCCAAATTTCTTATTTCCATCACAAGTGTTTATCCAAGAATAATATGGGTCTTTAGTATGGTATTTCCGTCTCAAAATGATGTTGAACTGGGTCGTTTGAATTCTGTTCTCGAACGGTTCCATGGAAGTTTAGGTGCTGAAATTGGATTGTTTTAAAGACGGAAATGCGGTCTATTTTGGGGGGTGGTATTATGCAGTTTTCAGGTGTAACACCCCTGATTTTCGGCTAAATTAAAACTAACTTTTTCATACAAAAATGGCCGAAATACAGAGATATTATAATTAATATACAAAGTTTTTCTTACAAATGTCTCTTAAAATATAATATACAAATAGAACTAAAACTTTTACAAATCTTTAAATAAAAACTTGTCTTGAAATAAAATCCTTTTTGAACAGCAGCGGAAGACCTGAAAGCAAAACCAGAAGACAGAAAGGAACTATCCCCATGACGAGTAGCCCAGAAGGGAGAAAACACGTCAGCCGGAAAGCTGAGTAACAGATAATACTTCAATATAAGCAGAATAGTTTTTGGTCATGGCCTGGAAACACAACAACAACAACAACATCAGAGCCTTAATCCCAAAATGATTTGGGGTCGGCTGACATGAATCATCCTTTCGAACCGTCCATGGGTGAACGCACGCCTCAAAATGCGAATAAAAAAGGGGAAGATAAAAAACAAAAGGGAGAACGAAAATGTAATGGAAAGTCAAGGTGAACTTAGGGGTTTTAAAATCGAATTCCGTCTTTCTTTTATAAAAACTTAAAATTTAAATCGAGAGAAAAGATTAAAACGATTTTTAAAAACCGAAATAGAGTTAAGGATCTGAAATGAACCAGGTAAAATCTATAAGAAAGTGGTTGTTGAAAAAGTGTGTAATAAAGGAGAGAAAAATAAATGAATTAATTTCTTTAAATTAAATAAATAAATAAAAACACTAAATCTGTCATAAAAACATCAAATACTAAAAATCCACATATATCCTTTCCCTCCATTGTGCCCTCTCCGTCACCATACTCTCCTCAAGCCCCAGAACTCTCATATCATGCTCTATCACTCTCAACCATGTCTGTCTCGGTCTTCCTCTGCCTCTAGGGACTTTTTCTGTTCTCCAAGTCTCCAGCCTCCTAACTGGTGCGTCCATAGGTCTCCTTCTCACATGGCCAAACCATCTTAGTCGGTTTTCCATCATCTTGTCCTCTATTGGCGCCACTTTAACCTTTTCCCTAATCACCTCATTCCTTAACCGATCTTTCCTTGTATGTCCGCACATCCACCTCAACATGCGCATCTCCACCACACTCATCTTTTGAATGTGACAATGTTTCACGGCCCAACACTCGGAGCCGTAAAGTAGGGCAGGCCTAATTGCCGTGCGATAAAATTTTCCCTTTAATCTTTGGGGCATATCTTTATCGCATAGAACCCCTGAAGCACTCTTCCATTTCAACCATCCCGCTTTAATTCTGTGAGCCACATCTCCGTCTAACTCCCCATCTTTTTGAATAATAGATCCTAGATATCTGAAGAAATCCGAACCCTCAACAACATTCCCATCGAAAATAAAAATACAGACATGTAAAAATACAGACATGTAAAAATAAAAATAAACACGGAGAATAATAAAAACACTCCCCATAAACTAATCTCAAACTCAAACTTACTCCATAATATAATAGATACTCTCATCCTAATAATTAACTCAATCTCAACTCATTACTCCATCTCACACATTACTCTGTCTCATAATATAATATACTCCATAGTAACCGGATATCGCATTCTCATCGTCGACCCTAAGACCAGGACAAGGGGTGAGTGAACTGGCGGATAAGACCGCGAAACAATATTTCCATCTTAATATCGATTTCAAACTCAAATAACTCAATAACCATGGTCACTCTGGACCGTAAACATAACTCAGCTCAAAGGCCCCATAACTCATAACTCATAACTCAATACTAGTAACCAATTTCCATCTCAATTTCAATATCGATATTGTCAAAGGTTCAAAGAACCGTGCTCAACACTTAGAGTATAAGTCTAAGCTACTCACCCGCTAGACCTGATCAAAGAATACGATAATTCGAACACAATACAAAAATCCGATGATCTTAATCACCATAGAACCAAAGTTCTTATTTAAACTTGAATGCTGCAACTCAAAATCATACTTCACCTTCAATAGCATACCTATGCTCTCGTATACACCATCATACGTGAATTTTCACACACACGGCTGATCATAGCTAAACATTAATTACCAAATAAGAAATCTCATCATTTGTTTCAACAATACTCCATCGTAAACACCACTTAATACAACTAGATAGACCATTGTCACTAATTAAAAATTGATTACTATCCAAATCATCAATCAATACCGTTAGACCATTACTCATCCCGTCTCACCAACAATAAAATTAAATTACCGATATAAAATATTAGCTATCAATATACAAAAATAATCATTAGTAGTCAAATCCATATAAAATTTCAATACACAAGAAATAGTAATAAACTGATAACAATTAGCATGTAATCACACAACCTCGAACGATAATAATTATATTAGGATCGGTAGAATCGTGTTACCCTGACGAATTACGAAATTGCTCCAAATAATGATCCATAATAAGAGAAAACTACTGAAAAATCCGATCTAGGAATTGCGCTGACCAATCCCATCGCAGAAGACGTTACTATAGCTAAGGACACTTAACAATTAAGGATGTAGCTGCTTGTTTAAAAGCAAGGGAGATTGAATTTGAAGGTGAACACAAATATCAATATATAATTATTTTGAATGGTTTTGCTAATGACGGCTGAATGGCATAGGAAGAAGAAGAGATCTAAAGGCTTTTATAGTTATACTCAGTAGTTAGGACTAATTCCTAAAACACGTTTTTTTTTTTGTCCAAATAAAAGAAAGAAACTGAAATTATAAAATTTATATAATATATTTCCTAATTGACGATAAGTAAAAGCAAGTGAAAAACGGCTTAATATTTGGGTTATTACAATCTTCCTCTCTTAAAAGAAACTTCGTCCCGAAGTTTGAGTTTAGAAAATAATGACACTATAAAATTTGAGTGGTATTACATCAGGATTGGTTTCGAGACAGTTTTGGCAGGAATTTGGGGACATTTTTGGGCTTGAAATGGATGCCTTTTAGGACCGTTCTTGACTCTGTTTTTATGCGGCTGAAGAGGCCGTTTTGGCGGGATTTTCTGACTGTTTTGTAGGCAGTTTGGCAGCCATGTAATAGTTGTTGTGTGTGTGGTTGTAGCGTGTAAATGGTGGCTATTACAGGGTGTGTAGGTGGTTGTTATAAATTGAAATCTCAATGTGTATTCTCGTCTCAAAGATGCTCATAATTTTGTATCGTGGTTTACTTGTTTTGGTTGTGTTGAATAAGTCCTTGTTGTTGGTCACGGTTGGGGAGTCATTCCCTCCTCTTGCTTTCATTTTTGTTTACCTTAGTAACTTTTTATGAATTGCTTGTTGGGCTCACTACTACTTAGTTATTGGGCTCACTAAGTTACACTTGATGGATTCACTACCATTTATCTGTTGGGCTAAATATATTCCATTCATTGGGCTTGTTGTGTTTCATTTGCTGGACTTCATATAATTTATTTGTTGGACTTCACATGATTTACTTGTTGGGTTTAATATGTCTTGTTTCTTGGGCTTGACATGATTCAATTGTTGGGCTTAACATGTTTCTTTCATTTGGTTTCTCATATTTTATTTATTGGGCTTAGGAATGTGTCACTTTTGTTGGTTACATTTTATCCCGTAATTTTACATAACGTAAATTATTCATTACCGCTTGTTATATTTTATTTAACCGACATGTTAAATTATAAAATGAAATGTTTATTAATATGATACAAGTATGAAAGACTTATTATAAATAATTACTTGTGAAGGGTCATATACTTATGATAATGCCTTTAGGCTATACCTTTCTACTTGACTTATCTTTACGCCCTACTTTTGCCGGTCTGCCAAGTATGGGTTTAGCTCATATCTTCCACCTCTTTCGAACTGTCCTTCCGATTGTGGGTTCTCGACTTCTGATTTATTGTTCGAGTCTTGGATGCCGACTGTCGTGCCGCATGCCGACTGTCTTCCGATTTATAGATATTGTCATTGTTTGGATGTGAGAGTCTTGGTCATATCGGATACTAGAGGAGAGATGCAAGCCTTCTAGTTGCTATATGATCATCGGGATTGATGTTCCCATCTGTTCTTATGGTGAGATGCAAGCCATAAGTATGAATGTGACATTAGTAGCCACGTCGCGTGCATTGTTTGCTAAGAGGTTTTCAAAGTAATGGTTATGGTTTTCAACTATATGTATTGCAATGATTGACTACTCGTTCAACTATCCCATATGACTTAAGTATTACTCATGTATAATTTGGATAGTTGCATATATCACATTTCTTTGGAGTTCGTGCTTGTGATTAACTGACCGCATCCATGATTTTTCCTTTACCGTACTTATTTAAATATGCCATGACGTGCACATTTGCTATCCTATCTTGTTTCTTTTATTGTGTTAACATGATTGATCTCATGTTCATTATAATAATTCAAGTTATATACATCTTGTTTTAAATACTTGATTAATTGAGTTCTTTGTTATGTTCATTTCGACAATTTATGGCTGGGAGAACCTTGAGTTACTCCCCACTGACTGTCGCGTTCATGTTTACATGAATGACAGGTATTAGTTGGTGCATTTATGGGGTGAAGACATATATAAGCTAGCGAGTACCTTGACCGTAGATTTTGTCTATCGTTATGTTTAGACTCACCTTTTAGACTCGTTATTCAAGGGATATATTTTCCCCATTTGATTATTATGTATGTATGAACTTAATTTTATTTCCGCATTTTTATCCATGTTGTAGGTTTCATTGAATTCGCGCTTTAAGCTTTAAAAAGTTTCAAATATTTCCTAAATTTCCTCTTGAATTTATTAGTTATATTTATAGCATTATTGCGGGGGTTCACACTTTTCTCACAAGACCTATCTCAAATTCATCATCTTCATCATCATTTTATACCTGTCCAAGAATGCTAGATTCATCAAATATGACATGGACACTTTTCTCGATTAGCATGGTTCGTTTATTATAAACTTTATAGGCCTTGCTATGGTCGGAATAACCAATAAAAACTGCTTCCTCACTACGTGGATCGAATTTTCCCAAGTTATCTTTACCATTATTGTGAACAAAACATTTGCTACCAAAGCATCTAAAATATGAAATATTGGGCTTTCTTCCACGTAAAATTTCATATGGTGTTTTATTGATTATGCTCCTTATCATGACACGATTATGAATGTAGCAAGCGGTGTTTACCGCTTCGGCCCAAAAGTTCCTAGGCAGTTTACTACACAATAACATGGTGCTAGCCATACTTTCAAGGGTCCTATTATAATACTATGGATTTTATAAGCTAAGTACTCGACCGAGTAGAGCCTACTCGGCCGAGTAGTGTCAAGAGTGTAGTTTGTTTGGGTTCTGCCGAGGAATACTCGGCCGAGTATGGTGAATACTCGACCGAGTAGAGGATACTCGGCCGAGTATACATTTTACTCGACCGAGTATCTGGTCTGACGGGTTATATTTTCCGCGGTTGATTTAGAAAGGATTAGAGTTATTTATAAACGCAAAACAGTTTCCTATTACATTTCATAAAACCTAATCACTCAAACGATGCTTTAATCCTCTCCAAATCTCCCCTTGTGTGTATGTGTGATCATAGCAAGTGCATTCATCCTTTGTTTCTTTCGCCGGTAAGTCTTTATCCCTACGTCGTTGATGATTAATTATAGGGTTTGTCTTTATTCATGAATTGGGGGAAATGGGGTTTTGCAGTTAGTGATTGGAACTATATGATTGTTGTTGTAGGTGTCGATGTGGTAATTGTTATGCATTTGTAGGGTTGATTGCAGCGTAAGCGGATTGCGAAAAGGTAGGGTTTTCCTACTCAGATCTTGTATAATTGATTTGAGATATTTGTTGTATTGTGTATGATTGTTGTCTGCTGATCATCGAAGTGTTGGTGTTGTGGTGACGGTGGTGATGTGGTTGTGTTGTGACGGAAGTGGTGTTGTGACAGCTGTGATGCTGTGGTATGTGTGATTGTGGTGGAGTCACTTGCGGGAGTGGCTTCACACCCTAGTTCGCCCTCCGTGGAACCCGTCACGGGAGCGGATGTGCACATTAAGGGACAGGGATAGTTAGTCGCTCGTTGATGAGCTGGACTAGGAGGGGATGGGCTGCGGTCACCCACTGGCGGCGAGGATTACCTGTTGCGATGGGTAATCTGGCAGGGCTACACACTTCGGTGTGTAGTCGGTTAATATGTGAAATCGGGAGACCGTGGATGGAGGATGATCAGCCGATTACATTATTTGTTTGTCTTATTTGAATTATGCGGTAAGTGACCCTGTGTTGTTGTTTTGTAAAACCTGCGGTGATCCATTCGGGGATGGTGAGCAGATATGACAGGTAATGCAGATGTTTAGTTATGGGACAGACATGGGGAGACATCACTTCGAGTCTAGTTTCCGAATTCTGAGTTTAGCCGTCAATGATTTCAGTTGTATTGAAGTTCTTACACTTTTAGTTTGAGTTGGTTTGAGATAATGTATTCGCTAACTCTTTATACCTTAATAAATGTTGTTTGGAAATTGTAACTTTGATATACTAACCTCGGGAAACCGAGATGGTAACAGCCTTTCATGGTAGGGTAGTCCTTGGTAAGGTACCTTGGTATGAGGGGGTGTTACAAAGTGGTATCAGAGCCGACAATTCCGGCACCTAAAACAAATGAACCCAATGAACTTCAGGAGTCTAAATAAAATGAACCCGGGGAGAGTTGTTTGGAGCTACCGCAAGGACTTGGGAGACGTCCCGAAGTCGCATTAAGGCCCTTACGATCTCAAGCCGGTCACATGGGGGGGGGGAACTGTTGTATGCTTGAGTTCTGTGAGTTTGATATATATAGTTTGAACCTTGTGCATGGTTGGATGAATTGATGAAAGAAGTGGAATGTGATAGTTGTTGAAAGATGCATCGAGGATTGTTCATGTTAAACTTTGAGAAGGAATATGTTGGCATGTTAAGTGTTGGAACATGGTAAAATATGAAAGGTGAATTGTGAATTTGTATCTGATTGATATTGAGTATGAAGAATGTGATCATGTTATCTGTTTAATACAATGTTGAGCATGAAGTATGGTAGTGGTACATGTGCATATGAACATGATGATTTTAATGCTTGATTGTTGGTAGAAGCATGTGATTAAGGTCATGCGTCCATATATGTAAATGTCGTGTTTAATTTTAATGTGAGTATGATAAATGTTCAACTATGTACTGGTTTTTAGAGGTATTGAATTGTTATTGTTGCCTTATGTATGTTCAAGTTGTTTTGGCTTAGGAAACTTGATTTGTATAAAGAACGATTAGGAAAGGGTTGTCTTAAAACTGACATAAGTCGAGTTCTAGAAATGATATTGCTGTAATTTTAAGTTAAGGTGATAGCTTGTCTTCTTGCGATTCTAACGATAAGTCACACGCCCAGAATGACCAAGTAACGAGTGAGATATGACTGTTTTACGAAAACTGGACGATGCTGAGAACTGTGTTGGTACTCGACCGAGTAAAGTAATACTCGACCGAGTAAGGGCTACTCGGCCGAGTATTCCCAATACTCGACCGAGTAATCCTCTGTGATAATTGTGTTCGCTTCTGGAGTTGAAAACTCGGCCGAGTAATATAGTTACTCGACCGAGTACCCTATACTCGACCTAGGGTGCCATGTACTCGATCGAGTACTTCAATGGGGGGTCATTTTGAGTCGGTAGTTATGTTCTTACGGTTGTTTTGAGTCGTAAGGTATGTATGGATGTATGTTTTGAGTCTTAAAGCGTTTTTTTTTATAAATGTGCCGGTCCTGGTACGTAAGTTACCGGATGTTATGACAAGGAGCATTCCGGCTTGTGAAGGACATGTGTTGGGTAAGGAATACATGTGTTAATATGTGGTTGTGAGGGATAGTGGAACAAGAAAAAGTAGATTGATTAGCTCATTGAGACAAGGAGCATGTTTTGTGAGATATGATGAGTGATATAGTCATGGGTTGAGTAATATAAAAGTAAGTGCATATGGGCAAGGGTGATGTAAGTGTAAAGAAACGTGAGAATGAAAGATTGAGATGAGTGATACGAATAGTGGCGTATTGGGATATGTAAGGATTTATGGAGGAGGACGGTTTGGACTGAGTTGCTTAAGGATATATGAGATAAAAGGTCGCTATAAAGAGATGGAAACGAATAGTGTATAATGAGGTCAAGTTATGCCGCGATGAGTAGATAGCAGTTTAATTGGGAATTTGGAATATCACGATGTGAGCCTAGTGAGTAATTCTTTGGGCAATTAACGGTATGAGATGAATTTTTGGTTTTCTAGTGATGTAAAAAGGGAGATGCAATTGGTTGAACATTAAACGTTGATTTTATGGATAGATTAGTGACAATTGGGAGTTATAGTATAATGAGAGAAGACCCATGGTAAGAAAGAGTGAGATGATATCGACAAAAAATAATGGGATTTGAGTTTGGAGCAATGTGAAGGTAACCGGAGCACTAGAGAGTTAGATAGAAATAATGAAGAGTTGAATTATTAAGGGAGTTTGTCGAGGGTAAAAGAAAAGAATAAGGGGAGTAAAACTAGGCACATGTTCACCGAGGTTATGTGATATAAAAGTAAGGAATCGTCGAGATGTATGATACTATCATGAGGATTTGAGTTTACAGTTATATAGAAGCTCCAGGACAACATGATAATCATGAGTTTCGAGGAATTAAAGAAAGCAAAAGTTGGGTAAAGAATTTGCACGATATGAGATTTTGGTGGTGAGTCGAGTGACGATACAATTAAGGATGGAATTGGAAATAGTGTTGAGGTGATTTTTGTTGATATATTTGATGTTCGTTGTTTGGGATGATAACCAAAGGGAGGAAACGGATTGTTATATTAAGAAGTGATAGTAAGAGAGTAGTCACATGAAGGATGTTTGTGTCATAGTATTGTCACTAGTGGTTGAGGATGATGTTATTTTAGGGAAGTTAGTTGTTCTAATGAGGTTGATTTTGTGGAGGTGATTAATGTTTGGTTGTGAGGGAGTTTAAGGCATGGATATATGAGGTATTCGCTGGTAGTTGGGTACAGATGATATGGCTACATTCGTCGGGTGGTGATAATTGTGTGTAAGAGAAGATATGTTATGAAGGGCACCTGAGTTAAGTCTGGATAAGAGATATTCTTTGTCAAGTGGTAACTTACGTGATCAAGATTGACTAGTTGGATGTGATTATGGGTCTAAGATGTATATAAATGTTTGTGTGAGGTTGTGACCTCACGAGAAGCGGTATGGTGTGATAGTTATAATGTTGTTATCTGAATGTTCTGTAATATATGTTGGATGCGGTAACTTAATGGAATGATGATCAAAATTCATAGTTTGGGTGGTCTGACAAGACCGGTTATACTTGCATGTGTATTCATGATATATGTTTATTCCATGAAAAAGTATGGCTGGTATGCATGAGATTCTTGTCTATTTATTCCGTATGATATATGGTGTTGTGATCTGGTAAAGCAGTCTTGAGTAAGTTTTTCTTGTTCGAGATGTTATATTGAATCAGTGTTTATGAGATTGTGTATGTTGTGATGTCTATCGGTGTGGTTGTGGTGCCTCGGGTGGTGATCCGGGCACGGTACTTAGTGTTGTGATGCGAGTATTTTCGCACTGTGGTGCGGCTGTTGGTGGCGGTGTTGCGATGCCGTCACCGGTTGTGGTGGAGTAGGTGAGATGATTATGATACGAGTTTTCGAAAGTGCATACCAGTTAAACATAGATTGTTGTTTTGTTTGCTGCTGTTCCTTGTGAGTTTTGGTTGAACATGTAAACTGTTTTTTTTTTTTTTGTTGATGTTTCTTACCAGTATCAGTTTGGAAATTAGGGTAGAGTATGATATGAAAGAGAGTTGTATATGTTTTCGTTGTTGTCATGGTATAGTGATATTCTGCTGATGGGACACAGTTGTGAGAAGTTGTTACAGTAATTTTGATCTTTTTAAGATGAGGCATCGGTAGTCATAGTCATGGCAAGTGATTCGTGGAATATGTGTTGTAATGATCTGAAAGCGGCAGGTGGTGCATAATCTTTTGTTGAGATAGTGAGTGCAGGATATTGGGAATTGGTGTCATGTTAAGTTATGTATGAGTTTTGCGGTAATGAAAGAAAAGAACTTGAGGATCTAGTGTGAGTGTACGTAACAAGTGTGGAGTGTGAGTTATGCTTTTGGTGATATGAGTTTTATATAGTTTATATAGAGAGGTGTGTCATGTTGCGGTAATGTGGAAGAGTTGAAGTTTTGGGTTAAGTTAAAGATTTTGAGGTATAGGTTAGGGGGTGTGACGAGTGAATTGAAGGATGAGAGTTGTTTAAGTAAGAGAGCCTAAGATATATGCATGGAGACGGTTCAGATGATAAGTGGTTATCTTTGACATGCGGTGGTGATGGGGATAATGAGAAAATATAGCTAGGATTTAGTATTAGTGAGTTATGAGGACATAACATTTATCTTAAGAGGAGTAGGATGCGATAAAAGAGATTTTGATGGTTGTGCATATGGTAGTATAATTGGAAGTAGAGTGTTGGTGTAGCATAAAGGACGGATATTTGTTTTGATTTTATTAAAGGTCATGACCGTGCTTGTAGTAGTTCGATGTTTAGGAATGAGAGAATATTTCAATAGTGTTGACAGTTGAATGATGATGATTATGAGTCCGATAGTTTTGACAGTTGGAAGATGATGTTTATGTGTTTGAGTAAACTTCGAGGACGAAGTTCGTTTTAAGGATGGTAGAATGTAACATTCCGTTTTGATGGTTGATCTTCTTTTATGGATTGAGTGCTATTGAGTGTTATGGAAGTGAGACAAGTTTGGCAACATTATATTGTGGTTATTTGGTAATGTTATGGAGTCGGTATTGGGAGCCTATGCTGTAGTTGAGACGATATCGTGAGCCATGTTGTGGAAGGAAGAGTGGTTTGTGGAGTTAGTTTTAAGTGTCCATGTTTTATAGGTTGGGTTGGAACTTCGGGGACGAAGTTCTTTTAAGGGGGAAGGCGTAATACTACGGATTTTATAAGCTAAGTACTCGACCGAGTAGAGCCTACTCGGCCGAGTAGTGTCAAGAGTGTAGTTTGTTTGGGTTCTGCCGAGGAATACTCGGCCGAGTATGGTGAATACTCGACCGAGTAGAGGATACTCGGCCGAGAATACATTTTACTCGACCGAGTATCCGGTCTGACGGGTTATATTTTCCGCGGTTGATTTAGAAAGGATTAGAGTTATTTATAAACGCAAAACAGTTTCCTATTACATTTCATAAAACCTAATCACTCGAACGACGCTTTAATCCTTTCCAAGTCTCCCCTTGTGTGTGTGTGTGATCATAGCAAGTGCATTCATCCTTTGTTTCTTTCGCCGGTAAGTCTTTATCCCTACGTTGTTGATGATTAATTATAGGGTTTGTCTTTATTCATGAATTGGGGAAAATGAGGTTTTGCAGTTAGTGATTGGAACTATATGATTGTTGTTGTAGGTGACGATGTGGTAATTGTTATGCATTTGTATGGTTGATTGCAGCGTAAGCGGATTGCGAAAAGGTAGGGTTTTCCTACTCAGTTCTTGTATAATTGATTTGAGATATTTGTTGTATTGTGTATGATTGTTGTCTGCTGATCATCGGAGTGTTGGTGTTGTGGTGACGGTGGTGATGTGGTTGTGTTGTGACGGAAGTGGTGTTGTGGCAATTTGTGATCTTTGTGGTATGTGTGATTGTGGTGGAGTCACTTGCGGGAGTGGCTTCACACCCTAGTTCGCCCTCCGTGGAACCCGTCACGGGAGGGGATGTGCACATTAAGGGACAAGGATAGTTAGTCGCTCGTTGATGAGCTGGACTAGGTGGGGATGGGCTGCGGTCACCCACTGGCGGCGAGGATTACCTGTTGCGATGGGTAATCTGGCAGGGCTACACACTTCGGTGTGTAGTCGGTTAATGTATGAAATCGGGAGACCGGGGATGGAGGATGATCAGCCGGTTATATTATTTGTTTGTCTTATTTGAATTATGTGGTAACTGACCCCGTGTTGTTGTTTTGTAAAACCTGCGGTGATCCATTCGGGGATGGTGAGCAGATATGACAGGTAATGCAGATGTTTAGTTATGGGACAGACATGGGGAGACATCACTTCGAGTCTAGCTTCCGCCGTTACGAGTTTAGCCGTCAATGATTTCAGTTGTATTGAAGTTCTTACACTTTTAGTTTGAGTTGGTTTGAGATAATGTATTCGCTAACTCTTTATACTTTAATAAATGTTGTTTGGAAATTGTAATTTTGATATACTAACCTCGGGAAATCGAGATGGTAACAGCCTTTCATGCTAGGGTAGTCCTTGGTATGGTACCTTGGTATGAGGGGGTGTTACTCCTATTTATTCGTTCAACCACTCCATTTTGTTGTGGTGTTCTAGGAGCCGAAAAATTATGGTCTACACCATTGTCATTACAATAAGCACTAAATGACGAATTTTTGAATTCGGTTCCATGATCCGTTCTTATGGAAACAAGTTTGAAATCAAGTTTATTTTAAATCTTTTTCAACCAAATTAAAAACTCATCAAATGCCTAATTCTTGAAACTTAAGAAAAGTGCCCAAACAAACCTAGAATAATCATCAACAATGACACACACATAACGACTACCACCTCTACTTCTAGTTTTCATTGGTCCACATAGGTCGATATGCAAGAGTTGTAATGGACGAAGAGTACTAACAATTCTGTTGGGTTTAAAGGAGCTTCTAACATGTTTACATATTGCACATTCATCACATACTTTATCAAAGTCAAATTTCATTTTAGGAAATCCTTCAACTAAGTCAAGTCTCCTAAGTGTATTTATAGTTTTAGCACTAACATGTCCAAATCTTTTGTGCCACAACCACGGATCGTTTTTCATTACACCCATGCATGACATGGTATGACCGGATAACATGTTTAATTCGGTTAAGTACACATCTTTAACACGTCTTCCTTCGAGAATAATTTCATGAGTTGTGGCATCAATTATTCGACACAAATTAGCACTAAATTCCATAATATTACCTTTATCACATAGTTGAGAAATGCTAAGGAGATTATGTTTCAAACATTTGACAAGCCGCACATTGTCAACACAAAGTAACGATAACTTACATACCTTTCCCATGCCTATTATTTCACCTTTCTTGTCGTCACCAAACAATACCTTGCCACCATCATAGCTTTTAGTGAGAGGAATTGGCTTCTATCTCCCGTCATGTGACGAGAACATCCACTATCCAAGTACCAATTACGGCCGCCTCTCACCAAGCCCTACACAAAATTAGACTTTGAGTTTAGGAACCCAAATAAATTTGGGTCCCTTATTATCCTTTACATTGCTCAACATATCTTTTCTAATCCATATTTGTTTTACAACTTTAATGTTCTTGTTAATGTCATTATGTCTCTTCTTGCAAGCAATGAAGACGTGACCGGTTTTACCACAATAGTTTCAAATGATGTACTCAGGAAGACCATCATATTTCCTTCTTCGAAAGTCGGTTTGAGTTGGATCTGGTTTTTTAAAGCGAGAGTCAATGGGACTGTTCCATTTGAAACCAAGACCGGCAACTTTATCACATCTTTTGGATTGATTGGTGAGGAAATTTAAGACATTTTGACTTCCTTCCCAATTTTTAGAAACATTCTTAGCCTCAACAAGTTCTTTGTTTAGTTCCTCGACTTTAGAGGTGAGATACTTGTTCCTTTGTTTAGAGTTTCTAACTCCTTCTTCATTAAGACATACTCATATTTTAAATCCATAAAAGTTTCAGATTTTTGTTGGAACATTAAGCTTAAGACTCGAGATGCATCTATCTAAGTGAACAATCTTGAATCTAGACGAACTACATTCGGGAGATTCATTTTGAAGTTTGACATATTTTTCGGGAAGCATTCTAATCTCCCTTTTGTAGGCATCAATGTTGACTTTAAGACACTCATTCTCCCTTGATAGGTTGGTGACTAGTTCATTTGAAGCTTCTTTGGTACTGTCAGAAGCAACGGTCAGAGACACTGTTGTTTTGAGTTCTTCTACCTCATCAACTAAGTCATTAATTACACCTTTAAACATGGATTGGTCTTTTAAAAGCTCATCACGTTCTTTGGTTATCATGGACATTTGCATAATTAGAGTAGTATTGACATTCTCAAGATCAGAAACATCATTGGGGTTTGACTTAAGACACTCTAGTTCATTTGACAACTCTTTGTTCAACTTGTTTACTTTTTTCACCTCATTGTATGCCTCAGAAGTAAAAGTCACACTGTCTGTTGCTTTAAGTTCATTTTTAAGGTGAAAGTTTTCTTGAGCAATTTTCTCTATCTCATCTTGCATGAGATCCAACTTTTCCATTTGTGAACGACATTTATCAAAGAGTTTATCAAGAAGCTTACATACTTTTTCTTTGGAGTAAGTCCTAGCCTTGGCTTTTAGAAGTTTTACCTCATTGTCGGAATTTGAAGAGTTTAGGATTCTAAGTACCTAAGAGGGAGAGGGAGTGAATTAGGTACTATTTTCAAAATTTCAACTTGATCTTTATTGAATTAAAACAAGTTGATTAATGATATGAGGAACAAGTGGATACATCAAATAAATCGAGTAATTAGAAGTGTATCATGTTTGTTAAGAAGATTGCTGAAATGAAAAACAACGGTCCTGAATACTATTGCTTTGGACTGTGGCCTCAATCTTATTTGCTAAGACAAACAAGCAACAGTTAGAAAAACTTTTGTTTTTCATTTCAGCAATCTTCTTCAACAAACGTGATACACTTCTAATTACTCGATTTATTTGATGTATCCACTTGTTCCTCATATCATTAATCAACTTGTTTTAATTCAATAAAGATCGAGTTGAAATTTTGAAAATAGTACCTAATTCACCCTCTCCCCCTCTTAGGTACTTAGAATCGTAAACTCTTCAGATAGCTTGATGTATGTCTTCTTTATTTTTAATTCACAGAATGGCTCGGGAAAGATGAAATCTCAAAATGTCAAGGATTACTCACATAGTTCTAATTTAAGCAGTCCAAAAAACCTGCCTAATTTGTCCAAGACCTCTGATTTGGTGTCAGAATCAACATCAGTATATACATTGGACGCCGGGCTAGAATCTTCTACATCATCCCAACTCAATGGAAGTGGTCCAAAAGTTGTAGAAGAAATTGCTCCAAAGACTCGGTTAGATGAAGGTCCGACCATCCTGGCCAATAAAGTATCCCGTAGTCTGAAAATGATATTAAATATCAAATCTCTGAGAAGAAAGGGAAAAGGATTGAATTGCCTCAAAGAGTATCCCGTAGTACAGTTGCACCTGTAACTGATGCTGATGTGGCAGATGTTATAATAGAAGACTAGCATGGGGATGATGGGTACGTGGGACAAATTTTGGATGAGGGAAGACATTTTGTAGGAGGCATGCCACCGATGATATCTTTGTTAAATGCTGCGTAAAAACAAGTCTTATCTGAAACTGGTGATTTATTAATAGGGGAGAGACCCCGGCATGTAAAATCTGTTTGATCATCAGTTGAGCCAACTAAAACTAATGTTAAAGTGAAGCAGGAGCCTAACAAGCCCTATAAAGCAGAAAAGTGAAGTGCCAGCTCACATTACAAAACTCAGGAACTTGAACAGAGAATTAAGGGTCTGGAGACGGAGTTGAGATAAGTTGCTGCTATGGAAGTTGCTTTGTATTCCATTGCTGTAGAACATGGAAGCTCCATTAATAAAGTTCATGCTCCAGCAAGGCGCCTTTGTAGACTTTATCTCCAAGCTAGCAATGGGATGAAGAGATCTACTGCAGCCCAAAACACAATTTCTGGGTTGGTTGTGGTTGCAAAAGCTTGTGGAAATGATGTTCCAAGGTACGCATGTTTTGCTTCAAAGACAATGTTGTGCAAAAGGAAATATCTAGCATTATTTAGATGTTAGTGAGCTGTGCTATGAACAAGATGGATAATTATGTTTAGTAAATGCATGTTCAAGGTTTCTCTTGGTCATTGATCTTGGCACTAAGTGTATCCATTGGGTGGCGGATTAATATTTGTATCTTTTATTATACTGCTCTGTTGAAGCTTGGACTATTTAACCTTAATAGATCAATTGAGAAAAAAGGTTAGACTAATACTCCCTCCAAGTCTCTTTGTTGTTCCCTTTTTTTAGACACAAGAATTAAGGGAATCAATTTGGACCACACAATACACATGACCCCATATGTAATTGATTTTTGACCACACAAAGTTGTCCAAAATGGGAAACAGAGAACAAAACCTGACCTTGAATGAAAAAGGAAAGGAGGAACAACAAAAGGCTTGGAGGGAGTATTTGGTAAATGCATGTTCAAGGGTTCTCTTGTTCATTTTACTTGTACCAATTTCGCTACTAGAACTCCGGATTATTTAGATATAATGATTCAAGATGCCAGTCTTGCTCTGAAGACCGTATTCCTTTCATGTGTATTATCGTTTTTTATACGGAGTATTATTTTCATAGTACTTTTTTTCTGATGATTTTCTGCATTATAATGGTTGTAGGCTGACCTTATGGATGTCAAACTGTGTTGTACTCCATGCCATTGTTAGTGAGGCTTTTGAGGAGGAACAGTTGCCGTATCTGGTGGCCCTTTTCCAGACAAGAATGGGACTAGTAAGGGGATAAATAAGGCATCACTGAAGTGAAGGTCTCTTCTTTTGAGAAGCTTACCATTGTAATTTGAACGGCCTTTTGATATGGTTGTTGCAAGGAATCTTTGGAGCCAATATTGTGAAAATTATATGTTGAAGGAAGGTTGTAATTTCATTGATTAGAAACGTAATACAAGGCACCTCATATATACAATACAAAAGATATCTCTAACTTATCCTCCTTCCTAATACTACTCCTACAAGATAGCAACTATCCATAACAAACAAGATTACATATCATACAATATATTCACATAATAATAATATTAAGCAATATCCTTAATATTATTCTTTACACTCCCCCTCAAGTTGGAGCTCGAGGAACACCGAGACCCAACTTGAACTGCAAATGATCGAATGTCTCTCCTCCTAGGGCCTTTGTAAATAAGTCCGCTATCTGTTCTTTGCTTCGCACATGCATCGTTCTAATCACTTTCGAAATTAGATATTGTCGGACGAAATGGCAATCGATCTCAATGTGTTTCGTTCTATCATGAAACACGGGATTCTTTGCTATGTAGATAGCAGCTTGATTATCACAATATAGGTCCATCTCACCAGTATGAAACACGCCCAAAGAAGCTAGAAAAGACTTGACCCATATCAATTCACTCGTCGCAGCAGCCATGGCTCTATACTCTGCTTCCGCCGTCGACTTAGCTACTGTTGCTTGCTTCTTTGCCCTCCATGATATAGGTGATTGTCCTAATGAGACAAAATAACCACTAATCGATCTTCTTGTCAAAGGGCAGCTTGCGTAATCCGAATCACAGTACCCTCTAACTCGTAAATCTGATTCCTTCTTCATCGTTATGCCCTTGCTCGGATTTCGCTTTATGTACCTGACGACCCTCAATGCCGCTTCCCAATGCTCTTTCCTTGGCTCATTGACAAATTGTGACATAATGTGAACCGTGTATACCAGGTCCGGCCGCGTAATGGTCAAGTATACCAGTCTACCAACTAGTCGTCGATATTTCACAATGTCTTTCAAAACATATCCTTTGGCTAAGGACAAGTTATGCCTCTGCCTAATTGGTGTGTATACTGTTTTTGCGCCCGTCATTCCCATTTCCTCTATAATACTCAATGCATACTTCCTTTGATTCAAGAATAAGCTATCTTTGCCATGAGCCACCTCTATTCCTAGGAAGTACTTCAACCTTCCTAAATCTTTGATGCCAAAACTTTTGTCTAAGAAAACTTTAAGTTTATCACATGCCTCTTTATTGTTACCAACGACAATCATATCATCTACGTAAACGAGTACTCCGATGAAATTCCCGTCTCGATTTAAAGTGAACAAGGAATAATCCGCCATTGATTGAACAAACCCATAATTCTTAAGTGAAAGGGTCAACTTTGCAAAACAAATACGTGATGCCTGTTTTAAACCGTAAATGGATTTAAGTAATTTGCATACCTTATTCTCTTCTCCTTTTTTGAACCCTTGGGGAATTCTCATGTACACTTCTTCTTCGAGATCTCCGTGTTGAAAAGCGTTGTTCACATCAAGTTGTTCAATACTCCAACCCTTCGACACAGCTACTGCTAACATGCATCTCACGCTCGTCATCTTTGCCACGGGTGCATATGTCTCATGAAAATCAACCCCTTCTATTTGCGTGAAACCTTGTGCTACCAACCGAGCTTTGTAGCGTTCCACTGTACCGTCCGCTTTGTACTTAATTTTGTACACCCATTTGCATCCTATGGGTTTCTTTCCCTTTGGCAATGTGACTATCTTCCAAGTCTCGTTTTTCTCCAATGCTTCAATTTCTCTACTCATAGCTTCTCTCCACTTACCATCCTTGGCTGCCACATAGTAATGCATTGGCTCTCGCCCCTTATCAATCGTGGCTAGAAAAGCTTTGTGAGTATTAGAGAAACAATTGGTTATAACATAATCATCTAGAGGATAGCGGGTACCTGACCGTGAAGATGTTTCTTGGCCGAGATGAGCACTTGAATTTGGGGCAATTACTCTTGTGGACTTGCAATAGTAATCCTTCTTCCACACGGGCTCAAACTTTTCTCTCGCTCCTCGACCCATGACTTGCTCCTCGGTTCGTGCACCAGCTGCATTAGTTCCCTGTACTTCCTCATTTTCTTCCCTGTTAACGTCAATGTCTCCATGCCCTGTTCCTGTTTCTGTTTCGTGCTCTACATCCTCACTGTGCTCGCTATTTTCAGATTCATCATCACTCCCCCTTACAATGTGATCTAGGTCTGAGTCACCGTTGTAATTGGTATTTAATTGAGTGTTTTTAATTCTTGTATTGAGCTCAAGTTGTGAGGATTCATTTGTGGTAACGGAATAGGGGTATACGTTTTCAAAGAAAATGATGTCTCGTGAAACAAATACCTTCCTTTCTTTCAAATCATAAACTTTCCACCCTTTTTTGCTATGTGGATACCCAATAAAAACACACCTCGTACCTCTTTCACTAAATTTATCGCGAGTTCGGTCTTTGTTGTGAACTTAACATAAACACCCTAAAACTTTTAAATTGTCGAGTTTGGGTTTTTTATGATATAACAACTCGTATGGGGTTTTTCCATTAAGCAACGGTGTGGGTGTTCGGTTTATTAAATAAGCGGCAGTCATGATGCACTCTCCCCAAAATTGCAAAGGCAAGTTCCCTTGAAAACGTAATGCCCTTGCTTTCTCAAGTATGTGTCGGTGCTTTCTCTCAACCCTACCATTTTGTTGAGGCGTACCTACATTACTAGTCCGGAACACTATCCCATTCTCCTCATAATAGTCTCGCATCGGTCCCGACAACAACTCCGACCCATTGTCACTTTGTATTATCTTTACACTCTTCTCGAATTGATTCTTTACCATTTGACAAAACACTTTCATGTAGTCTCCTGCCTCACTCTTATCTTTCATCAAATACACCCATACTCCCCGACTATGATCATCGACTATGGTGAGAAAATAATGTGCACGGGTCAGGCTAGGTTCTTTGTACGGTCCCCAAAGATCACAATGTATGAGGCCAAATAAAATTGCACATTTATTATCATTAGATTTAAATGGGGTTCGGGATTGTTTTGCCCGACAACAAGAATCACACAAATTATCCGAATTCCAAACTAAATTTCGTCCAACCAAATTTGAAAAACGAAGAAAAACATTCTTGGAAGGATGTCCTACCCTTCGATGCCACAACCTGCTTTGTTTTTCAACCGTCATTCGTCCCACCATTTCATCTTTTTCCGGCTGAAAGTAATATACCCCTCTTCTATGCTCACCCCGTCCAATCATCATCTTCGTAGTCCGGTCCTGCATTTCACAATAGTCCGGATAAAAAGTTATTAAGCAATTGTTCGCATGAATTAGTTGTTGGACAGAGATAAGATCACATGTAAGGGAGGACACAAACAACACGTCTTTCAAGACAAAGTTCTTGCTCAGACGAACTTCTCCATGGATCGTTGCTTCAACTCGTCTACCATCAGGTAGGCTGACAGTTGAGCATTCTTCCTCCCAGGTGTTTTCCAAGCATTCTCGCTTTCCCGTCACGTGATGTGACGCTCCGCTGTCAATTAACCATTCAATATTCACAATTAATTTCATACCTTGTAGTCTTTCACTTCCATCAGGACTGGCACTCACCAGGGTCTTCAACCTTTGTATTTCTTCAGTAGTAAACGGTATATTCGTCTTCCCTTGCTCCTCTGTTTTTCCCGTTCCTGTCACAGCATTCGCCTGGTGGTTCCCACGACCCCTTCCTCGGCCACGGTTACCACCTCCTCTACCTCTTCGACCTCGTCCCCGTTCTCGTGCCTTCACTTCTTCATATCCATGTTTATCATAACAATTTTCCTCTGTATGATAGTATTTCCCACAGTAAGTGCAGCGCGGTGGTGGCGGTCTGTCAGGCTCCTCTTCATCCTCCTTTTGGTATTTCCCTCGATCTCTGCCACTATAAGTTTTCACAGCCATTGCAGCATCGTTGCGTTCCTCTTTCACTTGGGTGAGAGAGTTATGGCGTTCTTCCCTGAGTACTAAGGCATAAACACGATTCAACTGAGCAATCGGATCTTCCATGAGCAAATTCGTCCTGATTTGACCATACAATTTCGCATCTAGTCCCATCAGAAATTGGTGCACTTTTTCTTCTTCTTTCTCCTTTGCTATGGACACGGCTGCTCCGCAAGTACAGTCTTTTATTTTACTGTATTTTGCTATTTCATCCCAAATAATTTTTAGCCTGGTATAGTACTCAACTATCGATTCTTTCCCTTGCTTGCATTCATTCAACTCGCTCTTGAGTTGATGGACTCTCGGAGCGTTCCCAGCCGAATATCTTCCTCGTAACTCCTCCCAAATCTTTTGAATTTATTGAGTAAACGTGATACTCGGATGTAATTTTGGGTCTATCACGTTCCGAAGCCATGCTCGTAACATGGCGTTGCATTGACGCCATGCTACTGACTCAAGATCGTCTTCTTCTCCACTATTCGATGGTTTCTTTACCGTCCCCTTGTTGGGAAATGTGTCCTCAACAATAGTGCGATCATATGATTTAAATATCATTATTAAATCTCATTTTAAAGAATACAATTGGGAAGTATTTTTACTGTCAACTGGTCCACACATATCGGTAATGATTGGCTGACTAGAGTTTGACATTACTGTCGTGCGACGGTGGTGATCAGTTGATCCCCTAGGTCATACCTATAGGGCAACACTCTTAATTGATTATTTAATTAATCGTATAATGTTGCGAGTTAATTAAATTACTTGAAAATTGACGGACGATTTTGGAAGTAAAATTTACGTGTCTCATTTAGATGAGATACGGTCTGAGTAATCGAATTGTATCTTTACTCAGATGAAATTATTGTTTAAGGAAACAATTGAAATTGAATGAATAATTATAAATACAAGTTGTTGTGATTTATAATTGGTAAAATATTTTGGTACCAGTAATTACGAATTGCTGAGTCAATTTTTGTGTATGACGTATTTTTATTAATACGTTGATTTTTAAATGTGTTAAAAATACATAGCAATTTTATGTAACATATGACATGTAACATATTGACAAATTGACAAGGATAATATGGACACCATATTATATGATGGCCGAAATTTTGAAGATAAAATAAAGAGACCATGACTTTTCCTCTTCTCTACACTTTTTGGGGAAGATTAAGAGTCATGTCTTTTATTCTTCTTTTGCCCACAATTGTCTATATGTACTAGAATCAATTCATTCACTTAATAAGCTGAAAACTTAAGTGTTTTAAGTGAGCAAAACTCTTCCTCTTCTCCTCTCCATATGAACCGAAATTTGGGAGCTAAAAGACCAAATTTTTGGGTCAATTTTCTTGCAAAATTAGTATTATCTAGTCTTCATAATATTGGTTTGATTAAGAGAAAGCTTTGGGTATAAAGCCTTGGGAGAGATCCTATACTTGGGTCTTGGGTTGTTTGTTCTTCCATTTAAGGGATAGCTCAAGAACAAAAGAGAAGGAGAACTCTTTTGTGCCCATATATACCGATATTGCAATGTAAGAATAATGTTTCTTCCTCTCTTTGTTTTAATGTTTGCATGCATAAGATCATTAGTTAATTTTATGACAAATTAATTTATACATATATGAGTATGTTGTTAGGTATAAAGATCTACCTTTCCTTCAATTGGTATCAGAGCAATGGTTGTTTGCATGCAAATCGGTTATAGTTTTTCCGAGTTATACGATTAACATATAAAACTTGTGAATTTGTGTTATTATGATATATCACGAAATTAATTCATGCATGATAAGTTTCTGGTCCTAAAATGATTTTTAGGATTTTTGGTTAATTTACGGATTTTACTGTTCATATTATATAATATTGGCATTAAAATGTGATTTTTATGATAAAAATGCCATTTTTGGACGAAAATTAGCTAAACTTCGAATTTTCCAGTTCTTTTTGGATATGTTTTCACATATATTATTATTAGATGATCTGGAAAGTTTCATAATTTTATGAGTTGTTATGCTCGAAAAATGAATTTTTTTTATTATTAAATTCGGTTTTTGGTGAAAAATAGGTTAATATGAGATAAATTTCGATTCTGGTCATATAATTTTAGTATGTTGTCACATGCAATTTTACAAGATGTGTGTAAAATAATTGGCTATATTGAAGTCTTTATGCATGATTTATGGATTTTTGAAGAAAAATAGCATAAATAGTGACATTTTTAGTGAAAAATTGCTAAAACATACTTCATGACTAAGGAAAAACGTCACATGTTGCTTTTTATTGTCTTTTTCAGATCTAAAATTGAAAAGTTGATGAAAATAATTTTTCTCATGATTTTATGATTATTTTGTTTAAATCGATAAAACCGCAACATTGTTTTTCCGGATAAATTTCGAAATTTTTAACCTAAGTTTTTGAACATTATGAGTGTCATGGTATTTTTCCAGAATGTTCATGAGTTTAAATTTCAAATTTTGAATTTATTTGAAATTTTTATGATTTATTTGAAGTTTATAGCATTTAATTATAATTTTAAGTCCATTATGAACAAATATGAGTTAATTATGGTCAAATTATTAGTGAAGACTAAATTTTGAGTCCTAAGAGGTTAGGGTAATTAACTTATGCATAAATATGAATTTATGTATTTTTGGTGATTGTAAAATGTTGAATCACGCAAACAGTAAAAACCAAGTAATATATGATATTGGCAAATTTAAAGGCGATTTAGCATAAAATTGGGCATGTTCATACATATTATAATGCTGCATATTTCAATTGTTGAATGTCTTTTATTTATATAATTTTTGAATTATGTAATTTTGCTTAGTATGGCCTTAGTTTTAATTGGTATTACCCGAAATGTATGGGAATATCGATTCGGTTGTAATTTTAATGTGATCTCGTATCACCGTCTTGTAATTTAATAGATTTATTTTATTATAGTTACAAATGTATAATAGGAATTATGTAATTCATTATGTAATTTTAATTCATTCTGGAGTTCCTAAAGACGGATTTCCTAAAGATGGCGATACATAAAGACGGTGTTACCTCGAGATGCGTGCCACAACCGAAGTTCAAGGGACCAATGGAGTTGGTTTCCGAATATGTAATAGTTAAACAGTTTTCTATTTCTAGGAAGGCCATACTAGGATTTTTTTATGTTTTGCATTTTATTTATGTCGCATGCATCGCTAAATCGCCATAACTAAAACATGCATAATCGAGTCCTTCGACCGTGTCAATTAGAATTATCGTAGTTCACCGCTTTAGTTCACTTAAAACGTGATAGATAATAAATTGACATGACCTCTCGCTAAAACAATTAATTGAGACATAGCCTTACCAAATAGTAGAAACCATGAAAACCTATTTCGTGAGGGAGTGCACTCGGCCATACTGAGGTACAAACCTTGTTACGTAGGGGAAGTGGGTGATAAATGTCAATCCACCGAATTCATATTGATGAAGGGTATTTCGGCACACCGTGCCCTAAGTTGATGTGGGTTTGGATCATGGACACATTTATTCGAAATTTGGATTGAGCTCAACGGAAGTATTCGCGACCGTAGCCGCATGTGTTAGGGCTATAGATAATTATTAAAGTAATTTTTATCGACCAAGAGTTCTAAAAGTAGAATCGATTAAAGCGTTAATCCACCGAGTTATATTGATAAGGGTTTCATCGGCCATACCGTGCCTAAGTCGATATGAATTTGGATCTTGGAATCATTTATCTAGTTGGGTAGAGGTCACTAGAAAAATGCATAAAACTTGTTATCTACAAGTATTATTAAAACGATAAGTGTTAAGTTTTCCACTATTCCGTTATTATATTGTTCTATTTCTTTACCACAATTCATATACGATATCATTTCGATTTTACAAAATCTCCATTAAAACATCGTAACTAGAGACAAATTTGATTTTTGCTTCTAAAACCTCAAATGAACCATTGCTAAGGATCTCTTGCAAAGAGTATAGATTAAAGTTATCTATTATCAAACAGGTTTTTGATTCTAGACTAACACATCTACTTAGAATGGATTGTTTTTCATGTACTTAAAAGAATTAAGTACCTTGAAATGATTGTTTTGATAATTAGTTTTGTCGTAATTCGTAATTGACCAAAATAACGCAACCACCTCAATGAGAGTTTTTAAGACTAAAACGAACAAATGAAGAGTGTTCTTCATGAATTCAATTTTGCTTCTCAAAGCAAAGACTCATTGAAATGAGTGGGAGCATTCTCTTAAACCGTTAAGATGAGAACGAGGTTCAAGAAGTAAAGAGTATAATGGTATTGATACAAGGTAATGTTAAAAGGTAAAGTTGTTGAGAATGACGATACTAAACCTATCAATTCCGACCGATAAAGTTTCCATTGTCTCAAAATGTTGGACACGAGAAGGGAAACTACCCCAAATTATTGAAGAATCAACAAGTTAGTTGTGGGACATCTAATGGGATCTTCTTCTTTAAATGTTTATTTGATTAAACATAAATTTTGCTAGTACCACTTCGTCAATATTAGAAACCAGTGGTGGTTTTCATCATTATGTTTGATACATAGGATGATTAGAATATGACGACTAGCAACAATGAAGTCGAGAGATAGAGTCATTGTGTACTAAATCTAGTTTTTTGGGTTTGGAGTTGTACTTAATTGTGACTATTAAGTACATAAACTCTAAATAAGAATACAAACTTGTTAAGATACAAAAGAGGTTTCACTTTTGTGACCCTATACACCACGATTTGATGAATGGCTAGCCCATTATCAAGGTGAGTATATTCTAAACCAAACTAGAATGATATATCATGAAGATGATGCAAGACTCAAATTGGTAACCCAAGATTAAACCTTAAATTTTGGAATGATGAACGCAAAGAGTTATCGAGTACTCTTGAAACCATTAGATTGTTAATGGTATATGCGTATCTTGTATTCGGAAGCAAGATGTCTCGTGCCTTTTGGTTGAAAAGGAGATCGAGGTTGTAAATCATTGATCCAAAATAGGTTGATCATTTTCTTTTACCAACGATTTAAGTTGATGAGGTAAATAGAGAAATCTTTTGAAGAGGTTCAAAGAATTCAAGGAATCACGATTTAGTCGTGATGGGATTATCAAAGTGAAGACTTTGATATAAGCCAAAGGAAATGTGATATAGTATCACAAGTTAATCTCTCTTAGCACACATTATGGAGTAATGTGTGGCTGGATAAGAAACCAAACGCTATTCGATATGGTTTGGATTTCAATCAAGTTACTTTGAGTTACTTGATCCTTTTGGGGATTTTATCATTTTTGTCTAAATTATTTTTCCACTAAATAGAATCATATGAGATATGAAAAGGTAAGGGTACCATGTTTGTAAGTTTTCAAAAGAAACAAATGCTCATTTTTCCTTATGATAATCACGAGTACACCAGGTTTGTGGCTCGTGTATTTTGTCTTTCTAAAATACAAGTTTATTCTAGAAGACAGAGTGGGAGAAAATTATTCAAGAGCCACAAAGAATGTCATGTCGCAAGAAACAGGTCTTTCTTGGCTACATGGGACGTGTTGTGTAAGACGTTGTTTCTTTAAAACCTAGGAGGTTAAATTCGTCACTTGTTAAAGATGATGAATTCAAGCTACTTTTAAGAAAGAAAAAAGCTTATAACTTACAAAAGAAATTATTTGATTCAAGTTGATTACTTCTAGAAAGTAATGAACATATGACTTACATAAGAGTGTTTAAGTCACAACTCAATACAAGGCTTAGAGCCATGAAAATCCAAAACAAAAGGCTTGATTAGTGTCAAAGGGTTTTGCACTAATAAAGAGAGATTTCAAAGCAAGATTGGTTGCAAAGGGTTTTGCACTAATTGAAATGCTTAAGTCTATTTGGATCTTCTTAGGGATTGTGTTTCATTATGAAGATATGAACACATCAAGTGAATCTAAAACCCACTTCTTCAATAGAAGGAATGTATTCAATACATGTCATGAGTTTTATAGATTCTTGCAATCCTAAGATAATGTGAGACTTAAGAGAGGGTCTTAAGTAGGACATCAATGAGTTAGAATCAATGTTTTGATCATGTTATAAAACTTTTCTCGATAAGACGAGAAGTTGTTTTTATACATGAAGTTTAGTGGGAGTTACGGAAATTTTATTTAGTCCGATATGTGGATGACATATTGATCATTAAGAATGATTTAAGACTTTTGGAGTAATATAATACATCTTTAATATCGAGATTTATGAAGATAAATCTACATGATATTAGCGTCAATAAGAAGTCTTATGTTGATAAGATTCATGACTAGTTCAATTAAATTGAACATGTTTGATTGGTTCCATTTGCTTCCGCTGCCGGATCAATTAAATGAGTAATGATGTATAACACTTCATATACTTTGAGTATGATGAATTGTTTTCAAAATCGAATTTAAGTAATCTTTATCATGTAAGCCATGAAAATTACCCTTAAGTGCTTGCAGAAGTATTAAGGAAGTAAAACAAAGTGTTTATGATGCAATTTTGTGTAAGGGTATTACACAAGTGACAATTGACAATTGAGATTGCGCATGGTTTCCGACAAAACCATAATCAAAACACATTAGGATGGTTAAGAGACCATTATGGCTATGATAATTAAGAAGTAGATTTTCTAGAATCGTTCTAGGCAATAAAGAACAATGAGAGATATTTATAACGGAAATTGAGTACACTTGCAATCATGAGATGTGCAAGAAGGATGAGTCCCCACACTTTGTGAAAACAGTGGGAGCTATTCTAAGGCTAGAGAGCCTATGTCTTGATTAGATCTCGACACGTACTCAGAAAGTTTTGTAATGCAAATGTATACATTACAAAGGAAAACGAGTATGTAGTAAGGTTGAGTAAGGTACAAGAAGTTGATAAAACCTACTAACCAAAGCCTTCTCAAAGGCTAAACATGATGAGTCATGTCATTTTAATTGAATTGAAATGAACAACTACGTACAAGATCAAATTAGATTATAGAACATGAAATAGTAATCAGGCATTGACTATTCATATGTGATAATCGCATTTGTCGTTCGAGTTTTTCTTTAAAAAACTCCTTTTATACTTTGTTACATCCAAACGGGTTGTAGAGACAATTGAACCCCGTTAAAGTGAACACGGATTAACATAGTATTCGCCCATAGTCACTTATATGAGGTGACGTCTCGAAGTGACTAGAGTGTGATGCGATTGATGGCAAGTTCAAGTGCCATACAGTCATGTGAGATGACTAGTCGATCACATAGGCAGACTGTTAGGAACATTTTGTCGGGCCTAATGACCGCTTATAGAGTTCTGGCAAATTTATATAGCCTGGTCGTGGCGAGAGCTGCTATAGTATTCAAATGAGTCGATTCTTTTGACTAAAGACTATTCTCCTAAGATGGCTCAGTTTCAGATTAACTTTGATTTGTGTTACTACGACCTTCGTAAATGGGGTCAAATGGGCATATTTTGGGTTATGATGGCTGTGGCTAGTCGAAGGGAATGAGTGCGATAGGAATTGTCCACCCCTTTGTCAGGGTTATAACAATATCTCAGGGCCACTCGAGGAGTAATGAACTGGAAATGCGTGGCCACGCTCGGAATGTATCCATGGTGGATAAATCCGGTCAATCAGTTATTCTCCAGATCGAGGAAACCACTCTCGATATGATCACTTGCAAGTACGACCGAAAGACACCTTGCATTGAGTGGGAGATAGTAATAGGACAAGAGAATTGGTGACGCACACTTGTCGAGGACAAGTGGGAGATTGTTGGGAAATGTGTCCTCAACAATAGTGCGATCATATGATTTAAATATCATTATTAAATCTCATTTTAAAGAATACAATTGGGAAGTATTTTCTTGTCAATTGGTCCACACATATCGGTAATGATTGGTGACTAGAGTTTGACATTATTGTCGTGCGACGGTGGTGATCGGTTGATCCCCTAGGTCATACCTATAGGGCAACACTCTTAATTGATTATTTAATTAATCGTATAATGTTGCGAGTTAATTAAATTACTTGAAAATTGACGGACGATTTTGGAAGTAAAATTTACGTGTCTCATTTAGATGAGATACGGTCTGAGTAATCGAATTGTATCTTTACTCAGATGAAATTATTGTTTAAGGAAACAATTGAAATTGAATGAATAATTATAAATACAAGTTGTTGTGATTTATAATTGGTAAAATATTTTGGTACCGATAATTACGAATTTTTGAGTCAATTTTTTGTGTATGACGTATTTTTATTAATACGTTGATTTTTAAATGTGTTAAAAATACATAGCAATTTTATGTAACATATGACATGTAACATATTGACAAATTGACAAGGATAATATGGACACCATATTATATGATGGCCGAAATTTTGAAGATAAAATAAAGAGACCATGACTTTTCCTCTTCTCTACACTTTTTGGGGAAGATTAAGAGTCATGTCTTTTATTCTTCTTTTGCCCACAATTGTCTATATGTACTAGAATCAATTCATTCACTTAATAAGCTGAAAACTTAAGTGTTTTAAGTGAGCAAAACTCTTCCTCTTCTCCTCTCCATATGAACCGAAATTTGGGAGCTAAAAGACCAAATTTTTGGGTCAATTTTCTTGCAAAATTAGTATTATCTAGTCTTCATAATATTGGTTTGATTAAGAGAAAGCTTTGGGTATAAAGCCTTGGGAGAGATCCTATACTTGGGTCTTGGGTTGTTTGTTCTTCCATTTAAGGGATAGCTCAAGAACAAAAGAGAAGGAGAACTCTTTTGTGCCCATATATACCGATATTGCAATGTAAGAATAATGTTTCTTCCTCTCTTTGTTTTAATGTTTGCATGCATAAGATCATTAGTTAATTTTATGACAAATTAATTTATACATATATGAGTATGTTGTTAGGTATAAAGATCTACCTTTCCTTCACCCCTCAATGAATCCTAATTTATTCTTCGCATCCAATCCATTTTTCACAGCTTCAGCCCGCATATCATAGTTTGTGCCATCAAAGATTATTTGTGTGACATTCAAACTAGGGCTGTCGGATGGATGGAGGTATAATGGAGATGCCATGGGAATTGTCTTTGGACCGCTCCCTCCTCCTTTCAACAAATCACCTCCTTTCAACGAATCACCAGACATAATTTTAATTTTGTTTTGAATTTTTTTGTGAAGAAATTAATTTTGGATCTTTTAGGCTCAGGATACCATGTGAAAATTATATGTTGAAGGAAGGTTGTAATTTCATTGATTAGAAACGTAATACAAGGCACCTCATATATACAATACAAAAGATATCTCTAACTTATCCTCCTTCCTAATACTACTCCTACAAGATAGCAACTATCCATAACAAACAAGATTACATATCATACAATATATTCACATAATAATAATATTAAGGAATATCCTTAATATTATTCTTTACAAAAATTATGTGAATAATGGCTCACCTAATGGCTCACCTAATGGCTCACAGTAACAAACAATCACATAAGAGCCACCATTGTTAGAGCTTTTGGGACTTGGAATGTGAACTATCACCGAGACTCTAGTAGTCGTTGGAACCGGGTTTCGAGGGCAGAAAGTTGGTACGTCGATCTTCCGTACCTATTCCGCTCCACTTATAAGGTACGCATATTCTTACAGTGGTATTAGAGCCGATTGTGTTACGGTTTATGTCCCGACGCTAAATATAACATGATTAAAATCAAAATTCGTTTTTATTTATTTATCATGTTATTCGTATGCCCCTGAAAATCTGTAAACAAATGACTCATATGTTATTTTCATTAATAATGTTTACATATCAGTGATTCATATATTGATTTTATAAATAAAGTTTACACATCAGTAATTCATATGTTAAATTTATTAATAATGTTTACATACATCGTGTTCATATGTTGAATTACATTTTTTGTTTCTTTCATATGTTGAATTTACATCTTCTGTTTACAACTCATAGCTAGTACTCACCCAATTAATTGAATGTTTACCTTGTTGATCGTCTTCGGTTTTCGAGACTGTCGCATATACCCCTAATTCACGATAAGCCTTCGTGTGTGTCACGAACCACCGTCTGATGCTGAGCAGAGGCGCGTGTGTCTCACGCACCGACACCGATCATGGGACATTGAGCGCGTGAGACGGCTCAATCCTCTTATCTGGCGCCAATCTAAGTGATGGTGTCGGTCTTTCTTGATGGGGTGGTACAAGGCTAATGTGTATGTCGTTTTGGTGGTAGCCGTATGATTCTGTTTTTGTTTCTGTGGGAAATAAAAATTTAGTAATCGTTGTTTTTGATTAAGAGATGTAGAACAGTTTTAATTTTTTTTTTTTTGGAATCATGACGGCTAAAAGAAGAAGGTGAAGCGGTTGTGTGTATTTTTTCTTCTGGATGTCTATGTTTTATCAAAAAAAAAGCAACACGTGAGGCTCAAACCCATGACCTCTTGGTGCACATACACTTGCCATTACCATTGTGACACATCTAACTCTTTGCTAAATATGTATCTCTTTTGTTATTTGTATGTTAAAAGTCGAACTAAAATAATATTTACTTATAATAATTATTAAATATATACTTCTATCTTATATTTAATGTAATGTATTTAATGAGTTAGTTAAGTATACTTGAAAAAAATTGAACAAACTATTTTATTTACTTATGGTTATTATCATTTGTACCTTTAGTTTACATTTAACTAGGTTTGGTGCCCGGCCCCACCGGGTCGGGCGACCTCTATTTAACATTTAAATTTTATTTTTTTATGAAATATAATTGCATTAGTATTTTTTAACACATACATTTACGTTTTATAATATATTGTTCTATGAAATATTTTGAAATTATGATGAGATTTAAATTTATTAACAAATTATATGAAACACATTCACTTATTCTCCCGTCATTGATATTATTACGTCCATGACATACCCTTGTTAATGCTATTACGTTTACTACTCCTTTGGTTACTGTTGTTTCTTTGACTATTCCCGCTATTTTTATAGTTAAATTCACTATTCCCGTTAATTTTATCAAATTTATATATTTAAATAAATAAAATATTTTCCTTAAACCGAATTGTTAGCTAACATTCTCCGCTGTTTATATTGTTACTTTTATAACATTTGTTGTCACTATTGTTACTTTCACTACTCCCACCATATTTTTTTTTTCACTACTCCCGCATTTAATACTATTAATTTCACTATTCTCATTCTTGCTACTATGACTTTCACAACTCTGGTTGCTATTATTGTCACTTTTATCACTCAAATGGGTGATTACTATCATAATTATTACATCAAATGTTGCTACAATTAGTTTCACTATTAATAGAGTTACTTTTGCTAATTACACAATTTTATAGGCTTATATATTTAAATTAGAAGTGGTCAAATGCGGAATTAGGTCGGACATGAGCCGAACTAGCATGATTTTCTGGCTCACAGACATGTTAGCAGGTTTTGAGCGGGTTCGTGGGCCGGGCCTTTGGAAAATTTGTTGTCCAAACCCTCTTTGCTAGCGACCCGTCCCGTCTATGAACAACTCTAATTTAAATAAATATATCAAATATTTGTTAAATCTTTCTCTTGCTTAATTTTATCAAATCAAATTTTATATTAGATTATTATATAAATTTATTAGAGTTATATGTGAAATATTATACTAAAATATTATTTAAGGGCGATCATTATTATTCACTAACTAAAGTACAAATCTAATGTAGTATGAAATATTGTATCTGTTGGAAATTTTTATTTTATTTATCTATTGATAGTTTTCATAACCCATTTCATTTACCATTAATTTAGTCCATTCAAATATAATATTGGGTGTAATTAAACTTAATTTATTTACTATATTAGGAAAATTTATATACTTAGTGTACAAGAAATGTATTTCGCCTCAATTTCCGCCTATAACTTATAATTTTTTACCAAGAAATATATTATCTAAACATTAAATTGTACGTCGAATCCAAATATGTCATTATTTTAAAAATAAAAATTTGTAAGGGGGAGTTCTCACGGTTCTGATTATCTTAGGAGTTCTCACCGGATCCCAAATCTATATATATACCCCTTATATATCTAAAACGCACTTAATGAGTCATATATATATATATATATATATATATATATATATATATATATATATATATATATATATATATATATATATATATATATATATATATATATATATATATATACACACACACACACACACACACACACACACACATATAGGATCATATGAGTTGGGTTTTTTTGGTGAGTTACCCCTCTTAATCTAAACCACTAATCTAATCTAAGATGGGTGGCTGAGATTTAATCTTGGTTGACCTATAAATACTCACTTTTCTTTCAATCTCTCTCATTTTTAGAAAAATCATTCTCTCTCTCCTCCTTCCCCCTAAAAAGCAAGAACATAAAAAAAAAAAGAACGACGCACTACATCGTTCAAATTTCTCGAATTAAGTCTTCATCAAATTCGTTCAAATTGCAGGCTACAAACTCAATCTTCATCCTCAATCTCCATCATACTCATTCAAATTCGTCATCAATTAAGGAGATTTCGTTGTCTCTTTTGCTTGATCTTTGTACGTCTCTTCAATTTCACTATAGATAAGTACTAATTTTGTTTTTCTAGATCTGATTTGCGCGTTTTCAATATCGTTCTTATCTAATATCCATTTCATTTTCGTTGATTCGTTGTATATCTGTTTGTACTTATATCTTTTTTGTTAAATTACTTGTTTTCTCATTCCCCCCCCCCCTCCCCCCCCCCCCAATAATTTATAGGGTTTTGAGTTTGATATGATAATTGCAAATGATTTTGCGCTTTTCATGTTGTTTATAAGGTGTTTGAGTAGTTATTTTATTCAATTGTCTTTCCGCGTCTTTCATAATTTCTAGGGTTTTGTGGTTAATCTGTTAATAACAATTATTGTATTACTTTAACCGAGTTATTGTATTATTCAAACTCAGTTATTGTATTTTGTAGTTACTTCTTGTTCGCTATGTTAGAATATATTCTGTTAATAATAGTTATTGTATTGCTTTAACCGAGTTATTGTATTATTCAAACCTAGTTATTGTATTGTTTTAACTTAGTTGTTTCAAATTAGAATTGTTGTAAGATGGTCTCTTCTTATATAATATGTTTAAGATCGTTATAATAATATTACATCTCAATTATTGTATTGTTTTAACTTAATTATTTCAATTTGGAGTTAGTATTGTGGTCTTTGACAATATGCTTATAGTAGGTTATAATAATATGCTTTACTTCTCTAAAATATGCAGGGTTATTTTATAGTGGTTTTACGGTTATTTCAATACTTATAGGTGGTTATTGTATATCAGTTGCATAGTTATTTATAACTTACCCCCTTTTTGTTTTTATTTCTTTCAATGAGCTTTTATTGTCTGCTGGTTCAGCCCTCATCAATAGGCAAGACATGGTTCTTGTCAAGAAGAAATACTTGTTGAAGAAACGTGAAAACAACGACAAGACACGGTTATTGTTGGAAGAAATACTTTTAGACGTTGTATTGGAGATAAATATATGTAATATTTGATGCGTGCCTTAAATATGATATTTTGCACCCTATTTTACACGCATTTCAGAGCTCAAATGTGTAGTTTATTCTGCTATTTTCCCTGTTTCCGTCTACTTTCGTGTTTTTGTATAAAATTGCAGAAATGTGAAGAATCCAGCGAAAATGAGCCGAAACCGTCCGTAAGTACTTAGCATTGCATTTGGCATGGATTAGAGACTCGGGAAGTGAACCTGAAAGATATATTTGCGAGAGTTTCAGAAGCAGATTACCAGCTACAGTGGTCTATAGACTGACCTACATGGTCTATAGACTGTCAAAATGCTGAACAGTTTACTACAGGCTGCTTCAGATGGCTATATCTCGAGTTCTAAAGCAGATAATCGAGTGATTCAAAATGGAGGTGAAATCTTATTCTCTTAGCTTTCCAACGCCGCGTAGAACGCCTGAGTTGACCAAGTAACGAAGAAATGGCAGCTGTTTTAAGATCGGTGCGCGCTGCAGAATTCGTCAGAACGCATTACTGTACAGCACCTTTGGTCGATCGACTGGCATAACTAGTCGATCGACTGAGCCGGTTGGTCGATCAACTGGGGTAGCTGGTCGATCGGCCGACTTCGTGTCTGATTAGCACCGTTTGATTCCTTAAGTGCAATATTTAGCAATGAGACCGAGAGGAGACTTGTAAAATGCTTAGTTTTGACCAACCCGTAGATCGAAAGATAGGGGAGGGCATTAATTAATGAATTAAGACGAATAAATTGCTAAGATCGAAAGATAAGTAATTTAGGCTTTAGGAATCACTTTTCAGGGCGAGAGCTAGTATTAGTGAGACCTAGGGACTAGTAGCATAGGCCGAAAGGAGCTACTAGTTAACTTGGACCGAGAGGACTTGTTTTACCCATCCTACGCGACTCTATTTCGGACTTACCTAGGATTATGTGCCATCGCAGCTATAGTGAACCGATCGTCTTAGCATTTCTTTTATCTTTGTCTACATCTATTGATACTTTTATTTGTTTATTTAGCTTATGTTTTTAGATTTAGTTATAAATCATATCAAAACCCCCCTTCACTGTTACCATTAGACTAAAATTAAGAGCAACTATTATCTCCCTACCTCCCTGCGGATCGACCCTGTTACCACTAGCTTCTGTTAGTTTTAATAGATTTTATAAATATTATTTTTGGTGCACACAACGACAGGCATCAAATTTTGGCGCCGTTGCCGGGGAGGCAATTGTTTAATTTTTAGTTGTTTTTATTTTAGTCTTTTCCTTAGTTTAAGGGACATCTGTTCCTTAAAATTTTCTCATATTCTACTTTTAGTTTCCTCTTATGCGCAGCTCATAGGCTGGTGAATTGAGACCGTTAGATCCTGAGATCGAAAGGACTTTGCGCGAGTTGAGGCGATCATCTAGAGTATTGCCGACAGAGGAAGAGCTGAGTACTCTATCCAGTTACTATGAGAACGAGCTATTTGAGGAGGATCCACATTCATCTCCTGTTTCTACTTCCTCAGCTGAGACTGTTACATCTCCAGATATGGCTGAAGAAGCAAGTATAGCCAGTCACTCCGAGCCAAAAGCTGAGAATCTCTATAAGGGATTCGCGTTGCTAGCCGGGACGGAAAGGAAATTCGATCCAAAATCGTCTTATATTAACTTGGTTGACAGAAACCAATTTGGGGGAGCTGCAAATGAAGATGCAGCTAAACATATGGAGACATTCATTGACTACTGCTAATTCATACCACCACCAGCAGGTGTGACCCAGGACCAGGTGAAGGAGACGATGTTCATATTCTCGCTTCCGTGATGCTATAAGGGAATGGTACCGAGATTTGGATCGAGCTGCTAACGGCATTACTGATTGGAATTCGCTGGCCCTAGCATTTTACAAGAAATATTTCTCTGCCTCGAAGACCAATGCGATTAGAGCTCAGATCACGACTTTTTAACAGGGTCCTGATGAAGATTTTCATGAGGCATGGGTCCGTTTCAAGAGACTAGTGCGAACCATTCCACACCATGGGTTTGAGAAATGGTTTCTGTGCATCCAATTCTACAATGGTCTTTATGACGATCAAAGAGTTATCCTAGATGCTGCAGCTAATGGGAGATTTCAAGAAAATAGTGGTGAGACAAAGGGGTGGAAAATCATTGATGACATTGCCATCCATAAAGCTGAGCATGGAAATTCTAGAGGAAATCAGAGAAGATCGGCCGAATCTCCTGCTGTAGCTGCAATAGAAGTCCTTACTGCGAGATTTGACAAGATAAATTTTGGGGGATCTCAAAAGGGAGGTATATATAAAGTTAATGCAATTTCAGACGGTCCCTTTACATGCAAAAGATGTGGTGCAGAGGGACATGTTTCGGAATTTTGTACCAGTTCGAATGAAATATGTGATGCCTTTCAACATTATAGGCAAACTGGCACTTAACCCGATCCCTCTAACGTCCACCCCAATTTGAGGTGGACTAACCAAAATGTCTTTCATCCGGGTCCACCACCGCAGCAGCAGTAGAATTATGTGCCCCCTCATAAGCAGCAGCAATTTCAAAAGCCTCCCTATGTGCCTCAGCAGCAGCAATTTCAAAGTTCTGACATTTCTGAGTTGAAAAACATGGTTCAAAATCTGTCGGGTTTGCTGCAAAAGGAGTCTCAAGCTAGAGAGACTTCTACAAAAATATTAGAGAGTCAAATTGCCCAACTGGCAAGCAAAAGTGCAACTCGAGCTCCGGGGCAATTACCGTCGCAGCCGGATCAAAAAGAGACCCTAAATGCCATCACTTTGAGGAGTGGGTCTACCCTTGATGGACCCGCTATGGTCGAAGATGTCACTGAAAAAGATGAGGCGGAACCAAGCAAGAAAATGGCCGTAGTGAACAGTAGCAAGAAAAAGACGATCAGCAGGTATATCAGTCGATCGACTGACATACCTGGTCGATCGACCAGTCCGCGAAACAGTACAACTTCTGGTTCTGAGGAAGTCAGTCGATCGACTGACCAACATGGTCGATTGACTGATGATACTGCTGATCGTGAACCTTTTCGTACTCCAATGCCAGATAACTTGAGGGACCACTTGTTTCGGGGTACGACAACTCCGAAATTATTGAGACAAGATCCAAATGTTGATGGGTCTATTTCGGTTCCAAAGTATGACCCAATGACGATTAATGGTTCATTCTTGGGACGGTCTAAAGAAGGTTCGAGCTACAATAAGGACAAAGTAGTGGATTTTCAGCCTAAGTCCACTGATGCCGGTATGAGAGACCTAGAGGAGAGGGCTAAGTTGCTTCTTACAGCCCTTTATCCAGAGAGATTGGTGCCGACAAAGGAACAGGTATCGTTTAACAAGTTTGAGAATGTTTTCGTAGTTTAAAGTGCAAGTTCCTTTCTTAGAATTAGTTAATCAAGTGCCTGCTTACACGAAATTTATGAAGCAGCTTTTGTCTAAAAAGAAGTCACTTGACACTGTGCAATCTGTCGCACTAACTGAGGAGTCATGTTCTTATTTGACTCATACTACACCTCAAAAGCTAGCAGACCCAGGTAGTTTTTCAGTCCTATGTAATATTGACACCTTTTCTATTGAGAAGGCCTTGTGTGATCTAGTGGCCAGTATTAGTGTTATGCCTTTGTGTCTTGCTAAGAAATTGAAATTGACTAGGTTTGCAGTTACTAACATGACAATACAGATGGCTGATTGCTCTGCGGTCCAGCCTATAGGAGTCTTAGAGGATATTCCTGTGCAAATAGGAAAGTTCTTTTTCCCAGTTAACTTCGTTGTACTAGATATACCCGAGGATGCTCACATTCCTATCATTTTGGGTAGACCATTTCTACACACTGCTGGTGCAGTTATAGATGTTGGCTCAGGGACATTGACCTTTAAAGTAGGGAAACAGTCCATTGTTTTTGCCCAGACAGCTAAGAAGAAAGATCCTATGTGGCCAGTCACTTGTAATACGATTTCTAAGAAGAAATCTTATTTTGTGCTTTCTGTTATGCCTGCCCCTATGCCTACTTCTGTTATAACATCTCGGCCCCTGATTGGGAGCAAATTGGAGGAAGATTCTTCTGTTTTAGATATTGCAGGAAATGGTTTGGGGAAGTTAGAGCCGTTCGTTGCTCAGCTGTGAAGGAGCCAATCGTTCAAAGAGGCGGTCTAGGATGTCTTAGCTATGGCATTGATGAGGAGCCTGATGAGGAGCCAGTCAAGGTGACGGAGTCCGATTTGGATTTTGATGAGCCAGACAAGGTCATTGTTTGGGAAGATATTAGAGACGTTGATCCGTTGAGTTCTGCGGATATTGGAATTGATAGGAGTGCAGCTGAGAAGATGAGCACTGTAGAGGCTACTTCTTGTAGTCATAAGCCGAGCAAGTGGGCCATTCCGTGGCCATTCTTGATCAACTATTAGTTGATTAAGACTTTTCTCAAAAAACATTTTATTGCTTTTGTTAGACTTTTTATTGTTTTGGTTTGCTCGAGACTTCGCTTTAATAAGTTTGCTTAGGATCTAAAGATTTTAAACTTTTACTTTGGGTTTTGCGCAATTTTGGGCGCGTTATTATGTGTATTTGCAGGTTCATAGACAATATTAGCTCAATTTATTGAGCTAATTCGAAGAAATCAGACACTTACAAAGAGGTTTCTCGATCGATCGATCATTTTGCTATGGTCGATCGACTGAGCCGCGATTCCAGGGGCTTCTGTTCTTGTCACCCCTGGTCGATCGACTGGATGCTATGGTCGATCGACCGTTTCCCGCTGATGTATCTGTTCTCGACCATTCCCCTACTGTGTTTGGTCCATTTGCGGAGTTGAGGGAGTCTTTTCTCCACTATTCTCCGATCCATTTCTGTTTTTTTCTATTTTTCTTATTTTGCACGTAATTTTGTGTTTCGTAAATTGTTTTCTCGGAATTACGCGCGGTACTTTTGTTTCTTTTCAGGTACCTATGGTAGCACTGCTGGCTACTGAAACCTCCTAGCTCACGCTGGTTTGGGGAGGTTTCCTTTTGCTGCGCTTAAAGTCTTGTGAGTTTCCGAGTTCCTATTCATGTCTTATTTAGTTAATTTATCGCAAATTCCCGTTCCCCTTTTATTTCATTACATGATTTTGCACAATGGGGACATTGTGTGATTTGGTTTGGGGAAGAGTTTTGCGTTGCATTCACATGTTTTATTGCATTTCTGTTTCACGTTTATTGCACTTCAGTTTGTATTTGTTATTTCATTTCCTATATATACACAAAAAATTCAAAATTTCAAAAAAAATTCAAAAAAATTCAAAAAAAATTCAAAAATTGCACGTTTATTTTAGCATGTAGGTCGAGTCGAAACGGTAGTATTTCAATGATGACATTGCATTTGCATCTGTTTATGCCTAAGCCTTGCTAATTGACATGTTATTAGTAGAATCAAATTTGCATAGTCTACGAGTTTTCGTTAAATTTCTTGCTGAACTTTAAACTTGACTTAGATTTTTGTCAAACTACTTATATTTCTGAGGTTTAGAGCTTATAACTGGTGTCGTTCATGACCAGTTTATTTAGGGATGTGAGTAGTACTCCTTATGAGACATGCTATATTAATTTGCATAAATATGAACTTAATCCACCTAATACCTGTATGCATTCGGGTTCGTGGTTAGTTGACACATGTGGTAGAGGTCACCCCTTTATTCATTTTGCCCATAAGCTCCACACTGCCAAAAATAGCATTTTTGTCCCGTTACTACATCCTACATTTAGCCTGCCCTTGTCAAGCTAGTAGTTTATGTTCTTGGGATTGTTATTTTGTTTTTGGTAGCTAATGCTCTTTATAAGAATGATGTTGGGAAGATGAAAATGACAAGGGAAGAAAGAAAAAAGAAAGAAAAAAAATGATTCGGAAAAAAAAAAGAGACTTAGTCGGTCGACCGTCCCACTTGGTCGATCGACTGCTTGCTGCAGTAGCGAAAAAAAAAAAATCAAATCAAAATCGCATAATTCAAAGTCTTGTTAAATGGCGATTTTTGCTCCCATGTTATATATGTATCTTATGGGGAGTTGACTAATTGTGGAAATTGTGAGATTCGTGCTTACTATTAGCACCGTTTTGATTGAAATCTTGAGCAAGAAGTTGGATGTTGTTATAATTTGGTTCCCTTAGTTACTAGCTTGGCTTTTAACTCTGTTTTTATCCAAATTTATCTTAGCCCTTCCTGCCCATAGCCTCACATATCCATATTTACCTTGGCATGTGTCATGGTCATTTGTTTGGTTGGAATGCATATATATGGTTGTAGAGATTATTTTCATATTAGATTGCAGGCATGTTCTTATAGGTCATAGTTAGGTGAGTGTCACTACAAAATGAATTCTTTCTATCTTTTACATATATTCACCTGTGCTTATGTGTGATATGAGCGGCCCGTGAGAGTCCATGATGATAAGTCTCTATAGTTGACGGTTCAGCAGTTTTTGCCGACTTCATAATTCGTTTGCATGATTCATATTGCTAATTGATTGTTGATTTTTAGCATTAAACTGGTTTAGGCTTTGCAGTTTGCATTTCGCTATGAGATTGAAATCGTTCCAATTAGGTTTTAAGATCGAGTCTAGTTCTTGCTTGGGGACAAGCAAGGGTTTGGTTTGGGGAAGTTTGATGCGTGCCTTAAATATGATGTTTTGTACCCTATTTTACACGCATTTCAGAGCTCAAATGTGTAGTTTATTCTACTATTTTCCCTATTTCCGTCTGCTTTCGTGTTTTTGTATAAAATTGCAGAAATGTGAAGAATCCAGCGGAAATGAGCCGAATCCATCCCTAAGTACTTAGCATTGCATTTGGCGTGGAGTAGAGACTCGGGAAGCGAACTTGGTGCGCATTTCAAGGCCTGAAAGATATATTTGCGAGAGTTTCAGAAGCGGATTACCAGGTACAATGGTCTATAGACTGACCTACATGGTCTATAGACTGTCAGAATGCTGAACAGTTTACTGCAGGCTGCTTCAGATGGCTATATCTCGAGTTGTAGAGCAGATAATCGAGTGATTCCAATTGGAGGTGAAAGCTTATCCTCTTAGCTTTCCAACGCCGCGTAGAATGCCTGAGTTGACCAAGTAACAGAGAAATGGCAGCTGTTTTAAAATCGGTGCGCGCTGTAGAATTCGTCAGAACGCATTACTGTACAGCACCTTTGGTCGATCGACTAGCTTAACTAGTCGATCGACTGAGCCGGTTGGTCGATCGACTGGGGTAGCTGGTCGATCGACCGACTTCGTGTCTGATTAGCACAGTTTGATTCGTTAAGTGCAATATTTAGCAATGAGATCGAGAGGAGACTTGTTAAATGCTTAGTTTTGACCAACCCGTAGATCGAAAGATAGGGGAGGGCATTAATTAATGAATTAAGACGACTAAATTGCTAAGATCTAAAGATAAGTAATTTAGGCTTTAGGAATCACTTTTCAGGGCGAGAGCTAGTATTAGTGAGACCTAGGGACTAGTAGTATAGGCCGAAAGGAGCTACTAGTTAACTTGGACCGAGATGACTTGTTTTACCCATCCTACGCGACTATATTTCGGACTTACCTAGGACTATGTGCCATCGCAGCAATAGTGAACCGACCGTCTTAGCATTTCTTTTATCTTTGTCTACATCTATTGCTACTTTTATTTGTTTATTTAGCTTATGTTTTTAGATTTAGATATAAATCATATCAAAACCCCCCCTCACTGTTACCATTAGACTAAAATTAAGAGCAACTATTATCTCCCTACCTCCCTGTGGATCGACCTGTTACCACTAGCTTCTGTTGATTTTAATAGGTTTTATAAATATTATTTTTGGTGCACACAACGACAGGCATCAATATTTTTGATGTATTATTTGAAATTCTTAGATGTACTTATGATGATGCTTAGATATAATTTTTTGGAGATGTTTAAGTGTAATGTGTTGGAAATAAAATAGTTATATATTGAAAAAAGTGGGTTTTTTTTAAAACCTTGTTATATATTATTATTTCATTTTTCAGATTTTGCTATTACATTAACCAATCTCAATTATTGATTGAATGAAAATGACTAGTTATACAATTAAATAAGATGAAAACAAACACAAGATAGAGATTTGAATATATTTGAGTTTCATCTCAATACAACAACACGATTTACTCATTATTACTATAACTAAGTTTCTACATTACAATAACTACAAATACCAGAGTTTTACATTACAATAACTGAGTTTCAACATTACAATAACTGAGTTTCTACATTGAAATAACTACAAACACTAGAGTTTCTACATTAGAATAACTGAGTTTTTCTACATTACAATAACCGAGTTTCTGCATTACAATAACCGACTTATTCAATTAAAGAAGATGAAAACTAACAAAAAATGACCAAGTATATACATCAATTTTTCCATTGAACGTCAATTATCCGCGTCTATGGTGATTCAGCATGCAAATCACCAAAAGGCAAAATATAACTTAACAGAACACTCAAGAAGTAACTGGATTGTAAAATAACTATTACTGACGAGTGAATAACTGAATCACATATAAAATAACTGACTTTATTTATTACAATAACTGAGTTTCTACATTTCAATAACTAAAAACATCAGAGTTCCTACAGCATTACAATAACCGAGTTTATACATTACAATAACTGAGTTTCTACATTACAATAACTGAGTTTCTGCATTTGAATAACTATTAAATAACCACGTTTCTTCATTAAAATAACTGAGTTTCTACATTCAACTAGATATTTTACCAAACAGTTGGTGTGCTAATCTAAATTACCAACAATTTTTCAGGATTATGATAATAAATCATCAATCAAATGCCAATGGTATGATAAACAAGCATACTAATAGAGTAGCAATTGAAATAATTCGCAAAATAACATATATTGACTTATATAATCTACATTCTACACTTATATTCGATATGTCGATTTACGCTAGGGTTTCTACAAATTTAGGGTAAAAATTGACGATTGATGCGTATATCAATCAAATTGAACGAAAATAATGAACTAATTTCGTGTTTTCGACTTGAATGATTTCAGTTTTGTGAAAATTTGATTGGATTATGCCATGGATTTGAAAAAAAATAGGAAAAAGAGGGGAAGGTTGAAGAAAGCAGGGGGAATAAGGAAATCGTAAGAATGGGTGGAAGAGAGAAGAAAAAAAAATGAGTTTATGTATTTTTTGGGATCTAATCTCAGCCCTTGATCTTGTTAGATCCAATGGTATATAAATGCGGGGGTAACTCACGAAAATTGGCAAACTCACCGGATCTTATATATATATACACACACACACACACACTCACTCACACACACACACACACACACACACACACACACACAACACACACACACACACACACACACACACACACACACACATACACACACACACACTTGATAATTAATAGAAATATACATGACATGCCATATAGGTATATATTATGTACCTCCAATGGAAATAAAATGTACCTTTGACATAAATATATTTTACGTACATACATTTTTTGTTATAATAATATGACCTATAATGAATGTAAATTTTATATTAATTTGGTAAATTATAATTACAAATAATAATTACCATAGGTACATAAAATAGTTACTTTAATTTTTATCAAGTACATTTAACTAACCCAGTATGTACACTGATTTAATACTGAAGGTACATTGAATATAAGTTAGAAGAACAATTAATAGTTATTATATGTACATATTGTTTTAACTCAGGTCTCAATAAAGATATATATCAAAAGATATTTAAAAATGACAACAAGATGGATGTATCACAGTGGTAATACTAAGGGCATTCAAACCAAGAGGTTGTAGGATCGAGTCTTATCAATGGCTTATTTTAAGGATTGACTTAATAAAAAATCTAATGTATAAAATAAAGAAATAAAAAATTTCCATAAATATAGTTAACTAGAATTTAACTAAAAATGCTAAATTACTAACCTAACCTTAAACTAACTAATGGAGGTTAACTCTAGTTTGCCACTTGTCACAATGTAATTTGTTTTGTATGGAAAAACTCATACACCTCGCGTATGTGTATCATGTTCCGTGTTTTATCACCTATGCTTTATATTGGATGGGATTGATGGCTAAAAGGCGGATTTATTTATTTTTTTGTTAAAAGACGTATAGCATGTGCACTCAACTTGTCTGATAAAAGTAGAAATGGCATTTTTTTCCTTTTAATCAGTATCCACATGTTCTTCTGTCACATTCCTTTACTTTTGTACCGCATTTAAGTACATGTTTACAGTACTGTTTTTCTATAGTAGCATGTGTATATTTTATACAAATTAGTTTTGTATCTTATTTTTTTCTACGAATATGTTTCATAAAGCATATATAAAAATGTAAATTGGTTTTACATATCATTGTTAATGTCTAAGTGACATCGTATACAATGCTAATTTGTTTAGCTTAATTTTATTTATACGAATTTGTTTCGTAATAATTTCATGAGAAAAAAATTATGTTTATAGAGTTTTATTGTTTATGTCATTTTGTGATGATTACTAGCATAACGAAATTTTCGAACATGTGATATGGAAAATAAAAATCTTGGGGTAATTTAATTTTTTCAAGCGTGCCTAATGTCCATTATGTCAATATATACTTTTAGATGGCTAAAAATATGATTGGTGACTTGTCCACATCTGAAAAGCTAGATGGTACGAACTACGATATCTAGCATAGGAAGATTCAGTATCTTCTTAATGAACGCGAGGTACTTGAAACCTTGACAACTACTGTGGCCAAGCCTCAAGAAACTGAGAAAACTGAGGATTTGGCTAAGTATAATGAAAACTTGAAAGCCCATGGTGAGTGGTTCAAAAAGGATCGTTCTACACGCTTTACTATGTTGTTCTGCATGCACAATGATTTAATTGGTGAGTTTGAAATGTGTCCTACTGCTAAGGACATGTGGGACAAGCTTAAGATTTGATTTGGTCAAACTTCGGCAATGAGGCTCCGTGCCTTGAACCTGAAGTGGATGGATTATTCGATTGATCCTAAACACAATGTGACCGAACACTTACGTGTCATGAGTGCCATGATACATGATTTGAAAGCTGCTGGGCGAGATGTGCCTGATGAGGAACAAGTAGTGAATGTACTTCGCTCTCTTCCCTCCGATACTGAGGAGTGGAAGAATTTTAAGCTCCTCATGTCTCACAGTGAAAATATCAAAACTTTCACTGAACTTGCTAAACATGTGGAGATGGAGGTGAAGCGTCAAAAGGCGCTCAAGCCACCGACTCCTGCTGCTGCACTTTTTGTTCATAATAAGTTTAAGAATAACAAGGGTAAGAGGGGTAAGAAAGGGAGACGCCCAACTAATACTAATACTCCTGGACTACAAGGTGGAATCCAAAAGCAACAAAAGGCTAAAGAGCCTAAAGAGGTCAATTTAGCGCGTGTGAAGTGCTATAATTATGAGAAGAAAGGTCACTTTGCTCATAAGTGTCCCGAGCCAAAGAAGGTACTTTTCTCCTCTAATGATCATGTTTTGCTTGTATGTTCCCACGCATTAGTTGCTAATTCTCTTCCTAATTAGATTGTAGATACGGGGGCGATCAAGCACATAGTTCGTGATTGTGATGGGTTTATGGACTATCATCAATTTTTGGTGGGTTCACAAACCGTCATGCTTAGGAACGGTAGTGAGGAAGATGTCCTTGGAACTGGTACCTATCAAATAAAGCTTCGTGGAGGCAATATGATGCTTCTACATGATGCCCTCTATGCACCTGGGGTGCGATGTTGCTTAGTTTCAGTAATTAGTTTATTGAAATTAGGATTTATTTTCAATTTAAAATAGTAGTTTGGAATTTTTGTATCATGGCTGTAATTCCACGGTTTTCTGGGTCTTGTTACTCGACCGAATAGGGCTAACTCGGCCGAGTGAAGTGTCGTGTGTTTTTTGGTCAGGTTACTGTCCAGGAACACTCGGCCGAGTAGTGTAATACTCGGCGGAGTAGAGGGTACTCGGCCGAGAACTCTTAGTACTCGACCGAGTAACCGGTCTGACGGGATTTAATTTCGCGGTTTAATTAAGGATGATTAAAGGTTATATAAATCGTGTTTTTATAGTTTTTATTCATTTTAGCAAAACCTAATTATATTCTACGCTTCTCTAATCATCGTTAATAACTCTCAAGGCAATTGATCGTCTGTGAGTCTTTTGTTCATCACTTTCGCGTCAGTTTGTCGGTAAGTCACTAATTCCGTATCTTTGGTTTAGTATTGTCTTTTAGGGTTTTCCCCTAATGCTTAGATTTGGGGAAAAGGTTGATTGGCATGGTTGTGACTAGTATTGTTATGATTATTATTAGGTGAAGGATTCGTAGAGGAACAATTCTAGCTTCCGTTGTGTGCTTGTGATTTGGATCAGTGATAAGGTAGGGTTTTCCCTACTCAGTTGCCTATTTTATTGATTTAAAACGATGTTCATTGTTGTATTGGCATGATTGGAATTGTTGTTGGAATTGTCTTTCTTGGTTGTTCGAATTGTTGTTGTTTGTCTATGTTGCGAGGTACGTCCTCGGCTGAGTGGAGTCATTTTCGGGAATGGCTTCACGCCCTTGATTCGCCCCTTGTGGTTCCTGTCACAAAGGGGGATGTTCACATTAATAGACACGGGTTGTTGCTCGTTGTGATGAGCGGGGTTAGGTGGGCATGACTGCGGTCCCCCACTGGCGGTGAGGATTACCTGTCGCTACGGGTAATTTGGCAGGGCTACACACTTAAGTGTGTAGCCGGATATGAGGTGTGATTAGAGTTGGAGATTGGTTGTATAGTTGTTTGCCTTGGTTGTTTCTTTGCGATTAGCTTATCTTGATTATTAAGTGAACTGGCCCTGTTGTGTTTTATAAAACTGTGGTGACCCATTCGGGGAAGGTAAGCAGATTGTGACAGGTGATGAATACATTTAGCTCCGGGGACGAAGATGGGATGTCATCACTTTGAGTCTAGCGTCCGCTGTCACGAGTTTAGATATCTTGCTTTGATGTATTGAGATTTATATACTGTTACTTTAGTTTTCAATTGAGATGATGTATTCACTAACTTTATACTTTAATAATTGTTCTTGAATGGTTACTTTTGATATACTTACCTCGGGCAACCGAGATGGTAGCATCTTCATATGCTAGGGTGGTCCTTGGTAAGACACCTTGGTATGTGGGGGTGTTACAAAGTGGTATCAGAGCGACGATTTTGGAACCTAAAACAAATAAACCAAATGAACATAGGGAGTCTAATTAAAATGAACCCGGGTAGGAGTTGTTTGGAGCTACCGCAAAGGTTTGAGAGACGTCTCAAAACCGCAATATTGCCCTTACAACTTCGAGCCAGTCACTACGGGGTGTGTCAAGGGGATCGTTGTGTGTGTGTGTGTGTGTGTGTGTGTGTGTGTGTGTGTGTGTGTGTGTGTGTGTGTGTGTGTGTGTGTGTGTGTGTGTGTGTGTGTGTGTGTGTGTGTGTGTGTGAGTGTGTGTGTGTGTGTGTGTGTGTTTGTGTTTGTGTCTAAACGTGTTTATATGTGTATGAATAGAGTGGTGCATGTGTATTTTGGTTGGAAGTGATTTGGAAATTGTACTATGTGGTAATCTATGTGCATTAATATGGGTGTGTGGACTAATGTGGTGATTTTGACGAGTAATATAATTGGCGTGGGTAAGTGGAGGAACAATGTGAATAGTACCGAATTGTGATATGTTTGGTTTGAATTTCATTTTGCTGATATGCAACGCGTATTATTCGGTTTGGAAGTATGAGTATGAATATGGTTAGAAAGAATGAACGTGACTTCTAGCATGTGTAGTATTTGAATGTTGTGTTTAATTTACATGTGGGTATGCTAAAAGTTCACCTATGTACTGGATTTTTTTTTAGAAGTATTGAGTTGCTATTGTTTGCCTTATTCATGTTTAAGTTGTTTTGTTAAGAAAGATTGATTTGTATGAAGACCGATTATGGAAGGGTTGTCTTAAAACGGTCATAATTCGAGTTCTAAGAATGATATTGTTGTGATTCCAATTTGAGGTGATATCTTGTCTTCTTACGATTCTAACGATAGGTCACACGACCAAGTAATGAGTGAGATATGGCTGCTTTACGAAAATTGGACGTTGCTGAGAACTGTACAGGAACTCGGCCGAGTAACCAGTATTCGGCTGAGTAATCTTTCTGTGATAACTTAGGTCAGTTTCTGGAGTCGAGAACTCGGCCGAGTGGTAAAGTTACTCGACTGAGTGCCCTGTACTCGACCGAGTAAGTCGTGTACTCAACCAAGTACCTCTTTGGGAGGTCGTTTTGAGTCGACGGTTATGTTCTTACATTTTTTTTAAGTTGTAGGTTATGTACACACGTATGTCTTGGGTCTTAAAGCATTCTTTTACATATGTGACGGTCTTGATACGTAAGTTACTAGATACTATGATGTGGAGAATACCAGCTTATGTAGGATATGTGTTTGGTAGGGAGGAAATGAGTACACGTGATTGTGATGGATGGTGGAAAGAATAAGCGAAGAGGACGAGTTATTGAGATAAGGAGCACATTCTGTGAGGTATGGTGAGTGAATTAGTCGTTGGCTTAAGTGGTGTAGCGATGACCGTATATGGTCGAGTGATGATGAGAGTGGTAATGTAAATTCGAGGAATGTGATAAAAGAAAAGTTTGAAATGAGGGATGTGAAAATTATGGTAAATTCGGATATATAGTGATTTCTGGAAAGAGATGATTATGACGATATTGGGTGAAGAGATGTGTATTGGAAGGTTGCGAAAAAAAATGGAAAAGATTGGTGTCTAGTGGGCTAAGATTGAGGGATGCCGCAATGAGGATTTGTATGTAGTAGTCATTATGGAAATTTGTATTACTAGAAGGTGAGCCTAGTGTATAATCATTTGGGAGGTCACGGGATGAAGTGATTCTTGGTTTTCTAGAATTATTAAAAGAAGATGTAAACAATTAAGGGGAAATCTTTGAGTGGGTGGATCTATCGGTGGGGAGTATGAGTGAGAAGCATGATGAGAGAGATTGTTGATAAGAAACGAATGAAAGATAATGATATAGGCTAATAGAATTTGATTTTTAGAGGTAATGGGAAGAGAAGGATGATGGTAAGTTGAGTGAATGTTCACAAGAATTAGGAGACACTAAAGTAAGGAATCATGGAATTATGTGATACTATCATGAGGGTGTGAGTTAAGGGATATATATAAATTGCAGGACGACTTGTTAGTCATGAGTTTTGAGGAATTAAAGGAGTAGGAAGTTGGTAGAGTATTTGGATGGTATGAGACCATGGTGGTGAGCTAGGCGACGATATAATCAAGGATAAAATTTGAATAGTTGTTGAGGTAATTTTTGTTGATAGACTAAATGTTCCTTATTTGGTATGATAATTAAAGAGAGGAAATGTATTGCTATATTTAGAGGTGATGGTAAGAGAGTAGTTATATAAAAGATGGTGGTGTCATAGTGTTGTCACTAGTGGTTAAAGATGATGTTAAATAGGGAAGTTAGTCATTCCAAATAGGTTGATTTTGTGGAGACCTGATTGGTATGTATGGTTGTGAAGGAGTATAAGAGGTGGATATAGAAGGTGTTTGCTAGTAGTTGGGTACTTATGATATGATTATGTTTGTCGGGTGGTGATAACTGTGCATATGGGAGGATATGTTATGAAGGGCATATGAGTTAAGCTCAGGTGAGAAATATCCATTATCAAGTGGTAACTTACGTGATTAGGATTGGTTAATTAGATTTGATTATGGTTCTGTGACGTGTGTAAGTGATTGTGTGAGGTTCTGACCTTATGAGTAGTAGTATGGTATGATGTTCATAAAGTTGTTATCTAATTATTCTGTGTAATATGTTGTGTTGGTGATGTAGTAAAGCTGTATTAAGGAACTTTTATTTTATCAAGAAAGTGGTACTGAGTCAGTAATTATGAGATTATATAAGTTGCGATGAGTAACGATGTGGTTGTGGTGTCTCGGGTTGCGATCCGGGCACGATACTCCGTGTTGCGATGCAGGTATTTTCGCGCTGCGGTGCGGCTGTTGGTGATGGTGTTGCGATGCCATCATCGGTTCTGGTGGAGTAGGTGGGGTACTTGTGAGATGAACTTTTTAAAGGTTATGTCAGTCTAGTATGGGCATATAGATTATTGTTCCGTTTACTGTTGTTTCCTGTAATTTTTACTTGTGGGAGAGACTAGAGTATAATATGGAAGAGAGTTGCACATGTGGTCGATCTTGTCATAGTTACAGTGATACCTTGTTGAAAAACATAGCTATGGGAGGCGGTTGGAACACTTTCGATCTTATGTTAGATGAGACTTTTGTTGACTTAGTTGTGGCACGTAATTAGCGGAACATGTGGGTATTCAAACTGGGAGTTGCAGTTGGTTCATAGTCTTTTATCGGAGCAGTAAGTATTATGTTAAGTTATGGACAAGTTTGATGACAATAAAAAGGGGAATTTGAGGATCAAGTGGGTGTGTAACAATTTTGGGTCTTGAGTTAATTGGTGGGGATAGGTACGTGAATAGAAAAGAAGGTGGTTGTGCGGCAATATGGAGAGTTGTGGTAGTGGTTATGTTGAGGATTTTGTGGTACATGTTAGATGGTGTGCGGAATGATTAGGAGTATGGAGAGAGAGAGAGAGAGAGAGAGAGAGAGAGAGAGAGAGAGAGAGGGAGAGAGAGAGAGAGAGAGAGCCTTGAAACTGGGAATGGTTATCGGTGTTGGGGTTATAGTCGGTTATCAGTGACATGAGATGGTGATAAGGGGTAGGAATAGCTATGGATTTGATACTAGTTGGGTTACGAGGATGTAACATTTATCTTAAGAGGAGTAGGATGCGACAAAGAGAGTTTGATGGTTATGCATACGGTGGTATATTTGGACGTGTTGAGTCTTGATGTGGAATGAAGGATGGACTTGTGGTTGATATTATGAAAGGTGGAGGTTATGCTTGTAGTAGTATGTATTTTATGTGTATGGTTATGGAGTAAGGCTGTAGGTAAGTATGGTTACGATAGTGTTGACAGTTTTGGGTGGTGATGTTATGAGTGTGAGTAAACTTCGAGGACGAAGTTCATTTTAAGGGTGGCAGAATGTAACAACTCGCTTGGTAGATGGTGGTGATATTGGATTTGGTTGTGGTGTGGAAGTAAGACAAATTTAGCGGTGCTTGTGGTGTTGGTATTCGAAAGAGTTATGGAGTTAGGTGGGCTACTCTTTGGTTGATCCTATGTTGTGAGCTGCGTTTTTAGGTAGGCGTTAGCCGTTGTTGGGTGAGTTAGGGTCGAGGATGGAGGATGAGAATTGTGTGGTGAGGTGATGGTTGGTGGAGTGATATGTTTGCTTGCAATGTAGGAATGGGTGTGAACTTCGGGGGCGAAGTTCGTTTTTAAGGAAGGAAGACTGTAATACCACGGTTTTCTGGGTCTTCTTACTCGGCCGAATAGGGCTAACTCGGCCAAGTAAAGTGTCGTGTTTTTTCTGGTAAGGCTACTGTCCAGGAACACTAGGCCGAGTAGTGTAATACTCGGCCGAGTAGGGATTACTCGGCCGAGTACTCTTAGTACTCTTAGTACTCGACCGAGTAACCGGTCTGACGGGATTTATTTTCGCGATTTGATTAAGTATGATTAAAGGTTATCGTGAGATTTGTTTCCTTATTCGTTTTCTTTGTTTGCTTTTGGTTTTTTCGTGCAGGTGTAAAATGTCAAGTGGAACAAGGGGCCATCATCGGGACGGGAAGAAGCCTATAGAGGAGGAGGGGAGTACGATCGATTGGGGGGATGATGGGGGTGACAGTATTGCTACAAACGAGTTGATTTTGGTAGGCAAATTATGGGCGTCGAGGTCTATCAATGTTAAGGCAGGAATCGATACTATGATTAAATTGTGGAATCCACTGAAGTATATGATGGGGAATATCGTTGATGCTAAGGAGAAAACTTTTGTTTTTCGTTTTGGATCAGAGAGGGACAAGGCTAGGGTTTTGGAGGGACAACCATGGCACTTCGACAAATTCGTGTAGTGCTTTAATGAGCCGAATCCAGCAGGTAAAATCACTGATGTTCCGCTATCTCGATTTCCAATTTGGGCTAGAATTTACGATTTACCAATTTCTGGTCGAACAAATTTGGCTAATGCTCATAAATTGGGGAATTGTTTAGGGAAATTTATTGGTCTCGAACATGGACCAAATATCGAGCTCGATAGGGCTATTCGAGTTCGAGTTTATTATGATATCAATATGCCTCTTAAGCCGTCTATACTAGTTCGTATGAAGGATGGACACACCATTAATTTTTCGGTCAAATATGAGCGCCTTCCAACAGAAAATGGTTTTGTAAATGATTGAAGAACAAAGCTTGAATGCTGAAAAGATTTGCAAAGTGTTACAATGAATTCTCTTTTAAAGTCTTGCAATAAATGATAAATGCGATGGCTATTTATAGAGGGAAGAAGTGTGTAAAATAAGGATCTTAATACTTCTTCACTCTAATGTCCATAGGTTTGTAAAGTGTATTCTCATTTATAAATATAGAAGAACAATCATATTTGTGAGGTTCAAGGTGGCTGCGTTTTTCCAAGGCAATGAGTGTTTCCCATAAATTATGGGAACTCACATTTTTGCCAAAAATGGAAAAAGCAAAAGACTTATTTTTAGCATGAAAAACCATTTACATTAATAGGATTGGCATCTTTAATTTAACTTTTAAGCATATTCTTTTTGTTCTTCAGATTTGAGAAATGATATTCCTTTTGAACACAATAAAGGTTTTGAAAGGTTTTGAACACTTGTGAATTTTTCGAAAATTCTCCATACGTTAGTACCAGAGAACTGTGGTGCAACAGTCACAGGAACTGTTGCATGGTTTTGCAATCACTTATGCTTAAAGAGGATATGTTTAACTACCTCATTTACAACATTCATTCTAGGCAATGGGCCTGCTTGACTTGTCTTTCATCTTGATCATCTTTGGGTTTCTTTGAATAATCATTGGATGCTTCAATTGCTAAACAAGTTAACTAAGAAGCAAACAATTAAATGACAATGAATTTTGGAATCATCAACCAAGTGTGTTCTAACATAGGGGTTCCCTTGAATTGCACACGGAGCTTCAGGAACTCGGCCCAGCCAATTTTCCATCTTAGACTTCAAGCCTATGATAGGGCTCGATCAAGCTAATCTTTGAGGGGTATATTGACTAAAGAAGGATAGTTGGACAAGAATAACAATGATTCTATTTCTGCACTAATGAACGAGGAGTATGCCGATGAAGCTGAAATTGGTTCCTTGACTGATGATGATTCGTCATCACTCTCTTCAGTGACTGCATCATCCATAGCTGAGTCCAATGGCACTTCACCTTTGGAAATAAGGAGGTATTGTGATTGTTTCCTCCGACTTTAACGTCATTTTTGTGTCATATTGTTGTTATGACATATCCTACAAAACAATGCAAGTGGTTATAGTGACAAAGATTGCTTCAGCTGAATGATAATAGCATAGTAATGTACGGAGTAGAAAATTTTAATCCCTTGTTAATGGAATACAAGTATAGTGGAGTGGGGAATTTGTAGAGCCGTGAGCCCATGAGGGGGATATACTATTTCTCCATAACATGCTAATAAAGCCTACTTGGGACTTTAGGAGTACTTTGGCTTTAAATATGTGATGCAGGCTAGCGTATCCTTCGTGTCATAAGAAATGTTTCTGATAGTGAAGAGTTTAGGATTCTAAGTACCTAAGAGGGGGAGGGGGTGAATTAGGTACTATTTTTAAAATTTCAACTTGATCTTTATTGAATTAAAAGCAAGTTGATTAATGATATGAGGAACAAGTGGATACATCAAATAAATCGAGTAATTAGAAGTGTATCACGTTTGTTGAAGAAGATTGCTGAAATGAAAAACAACGGTTGTTCTGACTGTTGCTTGTTTGTATTAGCCAATAAGATTGAGGCCACAGACCAAAGAAACAGTATTCAGGACCGTTGCTAAAGAAATAAATACACAAATGAAGTACGAGTAAAATAAATGCAGCGGAATAGAAAGTAACGAGAGATCAACGCAATGTTTTTGAATTGGTTCGGCCAACTCTCTAAGGGCCTACGTCCAATATTTTGTTTATTGATTATTTTAGTGATCTACTCCGACTACTTAAAACCCTTACAATAAAAAGAACCAACAACCTACTCCTGTTGCGACAAGAGTTCAAAGACTACTCCGTCTAAGAACTAGACACTCTACCTTGGAATGTTTACACGATCAAGTTTCCTCAAACTGATTCAAGAAGAATTATAAGGACAACTTTATGATCAAACGATTCTAGGTGAGATAATATGATAATTAAAACAACGGTAGTAAAGACTGTTACACTTGAAGACTGAGAATATTTTGCAAACGAGAAAAATGCTTTTAAGTTCTTTAAGATACTTTGCAAAACTCTTTGAAATTCTCAGAAAAAGTCTTAGGGATGGAATGAGAAGAGTGTTCCTTTTATAGAGGGGTCAACTAGGGTTTCAAGGTTTAAGAAAATTGAAAGAAAACAAATATAATTGACCTTCCAAGTTTGCACAATAAAGACTATTCTTCCAAAGGTGAAAGATGAAAAGAGGTTTTGTAACCATCCAAAAGGGTCCTTGTAAATCAGTCAAAAAAAGATGACAATCAAAACAAGACATTTCTAGAAAACCAGTTTTGGAAGGAAACAAGTTAAACTTTCCAAAAGTCATGATAAATAAATTGCCAATTTGAGTAAAGCCCTTTTGAAAGATGCCTTTGGAATATCCTTTTCTTCATAAAACCCTTTCTTTATATTTGATAAATCAAGGATGAAAACTTCTCAGATAAAAGAGAACACTTTGAGAGAAAGAGTATTTTGAAATCAAAGACTTTTTATTTCTTCAAGTGACACGGACTTTGAGCAACAGTCTTGTTTACTGTTGCATGATATGTAGACCGTTGTTGAACAACGGTCTTGCTCACTGTTGCATCAATTAACAGACCGTTGCTTATGATTGTTGCTTAGTACCATACTCTTTCACCCTTACATTAATGACTCTATTACAACACGAGTCTTGGGTAGACTTTATCAACACTTTGCCTTCAATATTGATTAACTCTTTATTAAGGAGATGGACTTAATCCTGAAATGGAACACTTGAAACACAATTAAAATGGGCATGTCATCATCAACAATTAGGTTCTAACAAATTCCCCCTTTGATGATGACAAGCCGCACAAAATGAATGCTCCCAAAATTCCCCCCCTCAAATGGCCAGTCCAAAAATATCAGAAGGTAGCAAAAAAAAAACGATGTGAACTTATGGTCTAACAAATCGTAGAGCAAAAGACTAACATACTTATGTCAACACAAAGCAAGAGATTAATCAATAAGCAAACAATAGAAACATGAATTTTCCTTTTTCCCCTCTTGACATCATCAAATGAGTAAGATACTATCCTCGGACACGGAATAAACATGCATGAGACGTTACGGAAAAGACAGCCAAATTTGCATATAATAACAAGGTCAACTTAAACAAAGTTTTAAACCGGAGTTCAAACACATGTTCGCAAAAGTTAAGCAAAGTTTAATAGTACACCACCAAAATAAATAGGATCAAATGGGCGCGGGGTGTAAAATAAAAGGAGGCAGATTTGGGATAAAAGAGGAAAGGACAAGTTTAGGGAGTGGAGTCTTGGATCCCACCCAAGTCGTCATCATCATCATCATCAATAGGATGTTCCGAATCATCAGCCTTCACTTGAAGGATGTTATGACACAATGTCGACTTCCCCTTTCAAAGTGTCAAGGGTGGTCTTGACAAAATCCATATGGGTAATGAGGCTCATCAAACTCTTGAGACCGACCACTTCCTCCTTTAATTCCGCAATGGCTGCAAGAATGCTAGAATTGTCCCCACTACCACCCACGGCTAGACCCTTGCTAGAGGACCCTTTTTCAGAAACTTTACTCTTTCCACTAGGAATAGACGTAAGACAGCCCTTGTGCGGGCGCAACATCATTTTTTCCAAGTTTCCCGAGGACATACCAGCAAACATACCCTGATAACCGACACTATCCTTAACCAACACTCCTTTGTGACAAAGCATCTCAGAAATCCATATTCCATAGGGGAGGCGAATTTGTTTGGTACATTGAGGATCTCGGATTTTTGCTTCAATCATCGCAAAATGTTTAAACATTAAAGAGGGGAGATTGATTTTGTGGCGAGAGACCAAATAATAGACCAAGTATTGTTGGGCAGCGGATAACCGGGCACGCTTATTGGAGGGGTAGATTGTGCGACAAAGCAGATTATAGAGTAGTTTGCATTGGGCAGGAAGTTCGGCCGGGTCAGCGGATTGAAAAGCGGGTTAGGACGGATTCATGGCCTTTATGAAATCCATATAGGAAACATTATCGAGGACCGGCCAGGTGTTTTTGACGGGGGTTTGATCATACCCGTCATGAGAAATGTTTAAAATCTTCGAAAAATGAACCAGAATCAGTGAGAAAGTCTTACCATTGACTTTTGCCGCCAGAGATCTTATAGTGTCGTTGACATGAACCGTCGCCTTAAATTGAAGTAATTCACTGGCAAAAACAGGTTTTTCCATTTGGATGAGGCTTTCCCAACCTTTGGCTTTAACTGCTTTCACAAATTCAGAAAAGGCAGGATCAGAGGAGGACCATGTCGAGGTGTACACCCGTGGACTGTGAATGGCCTCCTTGAAGACTAACTGTACACACGTCGTTTTGATGGCCGGAGGAAAAGTGATTGCCTCGATCTGTCTTTTGACAGTGGGTGGGTCCTATTTACCGGCTAAAGGATCCGGATCCATATAGGAGAGATAATCTCCTTTCTTGTTTGTTGGAGTTTTTCCCTTAGATTTCCTTTTTGGAGGTTCTTTTGCTGCCGATTCCCCTTCCTTTTCACCCGAATCGATTTCTTTCCCGGATTTTCCTTCCTTGGATTGATTTTTTTCAGATCCCATTGAAGGGTTACCTCCTTCATCCTCGGCTTCCCCATTATTAGACTTTCCTTCATCCTCAACATCATACTCTCCTTCTTCGAGAATATTAGACAACACGGAGAGACCCTTTTTCTTCTTCGGTGATGGTTTAGTGCCGGTACTAGATCCCTCAATGTTTTGGTTAACTTCCTCTTCGGATGAAGGTGTTTTTTCGAGCGGATCTTCCTCTGCATGTTCCTCATCATTGATGATGACGAGTTCAGACGATGTACTGGAGGTTGATGATGGTTTTCTCGTTCCGGATCGGGTTCTTTTTTGCCCCATAGACGGAGTTGGTAAGAGAGGTGGTAGAACAGTGATGGGTGTGGGTTCTGATGAAGGTTGGAGGGTTGGTTCTGATGAATGGGTGATGGGGAAGGCGTATAAGCCTTTAGGTTTCTCGGATGTGGCGACGGTGGTTGGGTTAGGTGAGGTTGGTGGATTTTGTGTGGATTCGGTTGAAGATTTAGGCATTTTTGGAGTTTGAGGGGTAGGTGAGAATTGAGAGAAGTTTTTACCATGGTGAAAGGAAAGGGCTTATAAGTTAGGTGAGGGAGATGAGGGGTTATGGACAAAAACGGCGGTTTGAGGGTAGGTGTTAGGGTTAAGTGGATGTGAGGGGTAGGTGTCCATATTTAATGGGGTAGGTGTATATTAAACATATGACTAACAAATCGGTTGAATGATTATTTGAAGTTTAAAGATGATTTATCGATTTCGGACATGTCATGGAATGAATAAACTAGAGTAAAGAATAGCAAACCCGCTTTAGTCAATCATGTGAGGAATTAGGTTAATTCACATAAAAATTACATGCAATTAATCAAGCCAATTTGTAACCTATGTTTTTCAAATTGTTCTCTTGCAAGTGTTTTAATAAATATGTCGGCAATTTGATCTTCGGTTTTGCAAAAAATAAGTTCAACATGCCCTTTTCCTACATGATCACGAATAAAATGGTGACTAATTTCAATGTGTTTGGTCTTAGAATGTTGAATAGGATTTTTTGATATATTTATCGCACTCGTATTATCACATAAAATGGGAACGGAGTCGTAAATAATACCAAAATCGAGAAGTTGTTGCTTTACCCAAAGAAGTTGTGAGCAACAATGAGCGGCACTAACGTATTCACTTTCGGCCGTTGAAAGAGCAACCTTGTTTTGTTTCTTTGAGCCCCATGAGACTAAGGAAGGACCCAAGAACGTTGCAACCCCGGATGTACTCTTTATATCAACGATAAAAACCGCATAGTCCACGTCGGAATATCCTATAAGATCAAAGGGACAATGTAAGGGGTACCACAAATAAAGATCTTGTGTTCCAATCAAATATCGAAGAATACGTTTAACGACTTTAAAGTGGGATTCTTTTGAATTTGATTGGAATCTATCACATAAACAAACACTAAAAAGAGTGTCAGGATGACTTGCGATTAAATAGAGAAGCTATCCAATCATACCATGATACACCTTTTCACTAATGCTCTTACCTTTCTCATCTTTGTCCAATTTGGACTTGGATACCATAGGTGTGGAGTGAGGGTTGCCATTAGTCATCCCAAATTTCTTAAGCATCTCTTTAATGTACTTTTGTTGATGGATCATGATTCCATCTGACACGGTTGTCGCAACCTATCAAAAATAAACCTAACCGGCCTAAACTTATGCAGTAGAGGTAAGCAGGGTATCGTATCCACAGGGAGGCGGTCACTATCTACTTGTTATTTAGTCTGTCTACGGTCACAAAGGGGGGGGGGGGGGGTTGATTGAGTTGTTTTAACTAAACTAATGAACTGAATTAAAAGCAATAAAAGAAATAACAAACAAAAATATCAAGGATGAGATAAAGATTGATCAATTAAAGAGAAAGATGCCAAGATGTCGGTTCACCATGATATTACACAAATCAGCTAAAGGTAAGGTCAGTCGGTCTTATGTGAGAAAGGTAGTGGAAAGGTCCTTCCGGTCCGCTATCCGCCCTAGATTCTTCCTAATAAGCTACCGCTCTGATTAGGGTAGTCTATTGTTCATAACAGGTCTGTTCATTCCAATCTTCCAATCTAGGTCTGAACTTAACCGGGTTAATTAGATTAGTTGCGTGCACTCAACCAAGTAATTACTGTTATATTGCTATAAAACAATTCTCACATTTAAAACTTCCTAAACTAATTATCGCTTCATTGTTTTACTATCATGGCTCCCCTAGTCCTAGCAATAAGGAATTTAGCTACTCATAACGATAATAAAACTAACAACGATAAATAAAGCAATAATAAACATGGTATAAAGATGATTAAATAAAAATTGCATAAACCAAATAAAAATTCCAATAACTAACAGCAATTAAAGGACAAGAAATTAAGGGTTGCAAAGGGAATTAAATTGAATAGGAAGAAAGTAAGGAAATTACACAAATCGAAGATCCGAAAAAAGCAAGGTCGAACGGAAGTAAATGAAAGTAATGAATGCTTAAGTTCTGAAGTTAATGAATAATAACTGAATGATTAACCTAATTAAGTCTCTCCTATTTATAGGAAAGATAATTATTAACCTAATACGATAACTTAAGATATTAAGTAAATAAGTTCACGCAATAAAAACTCGCGTCAGATAACAAAGTGTTCGATCGAGCACTTTCAAACTCCTCGATTGATCATCTTCCAGCCAAAACCTCTCGATCGAGTATAAAAACTACTCGATCGAGGAACACAAAAAAACCACTTCTCTATCGAACATAGCAGGAGTTCGATCGAGTGGTCTTCACCATCAAAAAGGTCTCGATCGAGCAACTAAGCCAGCAAAAGCTCTCGATCGAAGCATCTACCACTGAACTAGCCATAGGACGTGGATTTAGCTTCCAAAACGACTTCACACATCCCAAGGTAGAGGCACTCTCGCTCCAATTCCTTTCATCTCCTAAATGCAAGCTAAAGGGACAGTTCCAAGCTCAGTTTTGCTTCTTTCAGGTCCATTTCAGCAATTAAAGACAAACAAACCAAAGTAGACTATTTGGGGCATTTCGTAGCCTAGAACTTTGAGAATTGCATAGAAATGCGTGCAAATAAAGCTTAAAAAGACTATATAAAATGCACGCATCAAATCTCCCCAAACCAAACTTTTGCCTATCCCCAAGCAAACTATATGCAACTAACTAATGGAACGGAATAAAATTTATAGCTGGCTACAAATCGTCCACTTAAACCAACTTAAAGCAAGGAAACTAACACTTATAGCATAAATTGTCAAATGCAAACGAGTTATAAGATGTTTATAATAAAGCTGAACCGTCGACCTTGCAAGACCTTTAAAAATGGACTCTCACGGACCACTCTTCTCTCATGACGCAAAGGGTAAGCAAGTATATGTGAGAGAGAAAGAATAAAAAGTATAGCCGCTCACCTAGACTACGACCCACATAAACATGCATGCAATCTAGTATGATAGACAATTCTAGCTACTGTACTGATACCGTCGTTTCAGTACCAAAAATAAATACCTAAATACTACTAACAGAAGTCAGCGGTAAGTAGGGTCGATCTCCACAAGGAGGCGGTCACTATCTACTTGTCAATTTAGTCTGTCTGAGGTCACAAGATGGGGGGTTTGAAATGTTTGAACTAAACTAAAGAGCTTAAAGTAAGGGAAAGGAATAAGAGAGATTAACAATAAAGGAAGAGAACTAGGATTGTCGGGTCATCAATGAATATCGGTTAATTGCAGCTAAGGTCACAGATCAGTCAACGGTCTAAGGGGCAACGAATATCTCCTTCCGGTCTCAATTCGCCCTAAAATACTATTAGCTCAGCTTCCGCCCTCATTAAAGCATCCTATTGTTCACTGCGGGTCTCACCCCTTCCAACCTTCCGGTCTAGGTTAAGGCTTACCAAGATGAATTAAGCTAAATGCATCGATTCAAGTAGCTAGTTACAGTTAATTGCAGTGATTAACAACAAAGACATGATAACAATGAAAGATCTGTAAACCTAATTAGCAACTAACAATAATCATCGAATCCCCACTACTACAAATGAGCACTTGGGCCACGGCTAAATTCGTGGCGCAAGTGTTAAATTTCCGTGGCTAAATCATTTCGCCCCGGGAATACCTTCCGTGGCGCAAGTGGCCGTGGCGAAGAGATAGCCACAGGAAAAACAAGAACGTGGCTTTTATTAAATTTTTTGCCACGGATTCTCTCGTAGCTAATAAATCTCGTGGCCAAAAAAAATTCCCGTGGCGAAAAACTAATTCCCGTGGCAAACAATATATATGAAAATTAAATAAATAAAATGAAAAATATTTTTTTTTTCACAATCGATATTTTATCATATATGGAACCGTGACAATATCGGTACTGGCTTCACTAGTTAACTCGATTCATTTGAACGTTCTTTGGTTTCACCAGCCATGCATTCGCGCGCATCACAGAGGCTTCCCAGGAGGTCACCCATCCCAACATTACTCTCACCTGAGCACGCTTAACTGTAGAGTTCTTTATTATGTGCTACCGAAATAGAAAATTAACCTTGTTGATATAATTAGCATTTTGAATCCTTTTAACTTTATTTCTTACTTTCAAAATTTACCTTTAGTACTATTTAATTAAACAACTGTTACATGATTAACGAATTTTTGCGGGGAAAACATTATTTTGCCCAAAACAATCAAACTTTCGATGTTACCCTTCCGACTAATGATTTTGACGTCATTTATTTGCCCAAGTTAGCAAAACCATTTTCTCTAAAAACTAAACTTAATCGTGTTTTCCTAACATTTTTTTTATTCCTTTAGTTTATCGACATTCTTATTTTCATTTCTCTTGTACTCATTTTTTCGTATATTTTTTTACGCAAATTCTATTGTATGACCGTTGTACCTAAGATACGAAAAATGTAACCATTTTTTGGTAAAATAATGACCACTTTTTATAACTAAACGTATCCCCCCCCCAAGTGGTTACTATTAACCAAAAGTTGTCACTTTTTACCCAAAAAACACGAAAAACACTGTCGTAAAACAAAATCGCTTATTTTCTTAAACTGGATTCTCTTTGTTATGATTTATCGTTTCTTTTCTCAAAACATTCACATTATTTGCACATGTGACATTAATTATTATAATTTCTATATTTTCCCTGTGATGCGCTCATTTTCAATGAAAAACATTTCTCCATATTGAATTTTGGGTAAATTGATAAACACTACCAACATTAGTCATTTTTTTCATAATCAATACCAACATAATCAATAATTAGTAATATACCAAAATATTAACTTTTTTCTATGATAAGTACCAAGTCGTCTTCTTACTCTAATTTTTTTCCTACTTTAAAGGCGTTTTCATCTAAGAGAGGGATTTTGAAAATAGGTGAGTGGTGATTTGTACTTGAATGATAGTTTATTGGACCTTTTCAAGTATGTTGAGATTAGATTTTCGGGCGACTTAGTACTTATTGTCGAAAAAAGTTAATATTTTAGTATTGATTACTAAATATTGATTTTGCTGGTACTCATTATGAACAAGGGTCTTTATATTGGTACTGTTTATCAATTAACCCTTGAATTTTTATGTTGATAATTTTTTCAATATGTTTATTTCTTAATTTATTTGTGGGAGCATTTTTTTACTTTCATTTCTTATCGCACTTATTTTACTAAATCGATTTTGTAATCTAATTTTCGTTTATTTTTCACTTCTAAAAACAATTTTCCCAATTTTTTTTTCGCCAAGTTAAATTTTATATCAAATTCAATTTTTTTTATAATTATCTTACAAATAAAGTTGCAAATGAAATTTGGATTGAAACAGTTTGACAATATGTTAATTTTAGATTTATCTAAGATAGATGACACATAGCTTTTTTTATTTAATTTTATATGTTATGTCCTTAAATGTGATACGATTATTTAAGATTATTTTTCAAGATTATAATATTTTAATTAAAAAATAAAAAGAAATCCACGACTTTAATAAACAGAATTATATATTAAAACAAATTTCTTAAATTAGCAATGTTTTGAAAAACCTACAAAAGGTTATTGTGATTTGTAAAAAAATCAAAAAATTTAAACGATAAACTTTTCTTTATTTGCATATAAGTTTATAAAATTTTAAAATTTCTTATTAAAGTAAATAATACAATAAAAAAATATTAATTAAATTTATCAAAGTTTTTACAAAATTTTATATTTAAATGTATTTTCATATTATTAATATTTGATTAAATTTCATTCAGATTTTGTATTTATTTTAAACAAACAATTTTTAGGTTTGCCTTAACATGAAAATATCTTAATTTAAGTCGAACAAGATACTTGCCACAGGTGTTCTTTAGTTCGTGGCTAATTTTTTTTTTTTGCCACGGAAGAATTCGTGGCTAAATAAAATTTCGCCACGGTTGTAACATAGTTCGTGGCTAAAATGATTATTTGCCACGGGTGTAGCCTAATTCGTGGCGCAAGTGAATTTTTGCCATGAGAATAGTTATCCCGTGGCATAACTTTTTTCCAAAAATAATGAATAAATTTTTCCCTTGGCTAAGCATAATTTAGCCACGAATTATAAATTCCGTGGCATAATTCGTGGCGCAAGTGACAATTTGTAGCAAGAGATTTATCTAGACATAGTAGTAAACAAAGAAAGAGTGAAAGATAAAGGAATAATAAGCATCGTAAATTAAAGAGAGTAAAAGAGGAAAAGGATAAAAGAGAAAGAGAAAGTTACAGTGAATTAGATCCGGAAAAGAGGGAAAAGCAGAGTTCAACAGTAAAAGGGAGAAAAGTTATGTATGAAGTGGTGTCTCAAAACCTAATGTCGTCTTTCCTATTTATAGGAAAGACAATTATTAAACCTAGAAAACGAAATAAAACTAAAACAGCCCGAGCCCATTAGCGAATCACTCGATCGAACGGTTTAGAACTACTCGATCGAACAGATTCATAGCAAAACCTCTCGATCGAGTAGAAAACCTACTCGATCGAGGAACTCCAATTATGTGCAATTCGATCAAACATGGACTTCACTCGATCGAAGTCTTCTGCTATCCAAAACTACTCGATCGATCATAAAAGCCTTCGATCGAGTGACTTTGACTCAGCCAGCTACTTGTGTCGTTAGTTTCAGCCGTGACTTGGTGATTTAGCTTCCGAAATGACTTCACGCATCCCATAACAGCTGTATTTCCGCTCCAAATCCAATCATCCTCTAAATGCAAGCAAAGTGGACGATAATAGGCTTGATTCTACCACTTCCGGGTCCATTCCTGCAAATAAAGCAAAATAAACCAAAGTAGAATATTTGGGACATTTCGTAGCATAGAACCACGAGAATCGCATAGAAATACGTGCAGAAAAGGCTTATAAAGACTATATAAAATGCACGTATCACGTACACATACATTCCAACCAAATAAGGTCCCGTCACAACTGAGTGCTTACAAAAGTTTGGAAAAGTGAGGTAATGGGTAAGAAGAGGCAAAGCATTTTTGGATAAGTGAGGGTAATAGCCAAGCTAGTTACCTAAACAAAGTCAAATGACAACATCCACTTCTAATCCATCTCAAAAACTGAACACAATGTCCTTAATTTAGCAAAAAAACTCACTAAACCTAAAGCAAACGACTCCTCATATGATAAAATGAGAGAATAGGAGCAAAACCGATATCATTCAAACTTTTTCCATTTTTTTTCTTTCTTTTTCTCGGTTTTTCTGTTTTTTTTCTTCTTCTTCTTCTTCTTCTTCTTCTTTTTCTTTCGTTTTTCTCATTTTCATTTTTTCAATTCTCCTTCTCCAAAATACAACTTCCAACCTTTCAATGCAAACCAAATTGAGCACAATAAACAATATACCTGTAAAAACAAACTAAACTAGCTTGACAAGGCAGGCTATGTTTGGTTGTAGTTAAGGGATCAAAAGGCAAATTTGGCTAGATGTGGAGCTAATGGTTAAACATAGAAGAAAAGGGAATGTAAGCACCTCCCTTCATGTGACACCAACCATTAACCCGAATGTATGCAGGCAATAAGCAATTGAATTTCATCCTTGTGCAAATTAATGTTACATGTTATGCAAGGAGTAACTGCTCATAATCCTACATGAACTGGTCATGGATAATACCGGTTTAAAGGCTCTAAAATCTTAGAAAATAGGAGTAGGTTGCCAAAATTTCAGGTCAAGTCTATTCGTTCAGCTAAATTTTAACATAAACTCGTAGATTATGCAAATTGACTATGCCAAAAGATATTTAGTTTTTGCAAGGCTTAAGTAAAAGGATTAATGCAATGCAATTTCATCATTGAAAAACACCGTTCCGACTCAACCTAAATGCAAAAATAGACGTGAACTTTTTTTGATTTTTTTCGAAATTTTATAATTTTTTTGATATTTTCAAATTTTTTTTTCAAATAAAAGACAAGCTAAACAAAAATGCAATAAACGTGAATGCAAAACAAATGCAAATGCAGACTCAAAGTTTGCATTACCCTCCCCAAACCAAAACGAACAATGCCCTAATTGTCCTCCCGCATAAACCAGCAGAATAATAGGGAAAGGGAAAATACAACACAAATGCAAAATAAATGAAATAAAATGAAAGAGATGAAAAGAATGAAAAGCAAAAAATACTTACAATGATAACTTCCCCAAACTAGCCAACAAACTGGGGAAGTGAGTAGCCAGCTGCTACTCGTCAGCACCCTCCTCGTCAACCACCTGGAAGGTAGGGTCCTCCTCCTCCTCATCTCTCCTCCTAGTACGACCTCTCGCATCTAAATCAGCTCTGATCCTCTCCTCCCTCTCGGTCGTGTCCTCCTCGCTCTCAGGATGAGGGTACCCCTCCTCCGGGTACCGGTAGAAAGAAGGATGTGGCCACCCCTCTGGCACCGGATGGCCTCGACGCACATGATACTCGTAAAGAGGGAATAAGGCGAGAGCCTGATCCCGCTCCATCCGAGCTACTCTCCTGCACATATCTAAATGAATAGCATCATGACGCCCTTGTTCCATGACCTCGGGCGCCTAAAAAAACAGGAGGTGGAATAAAATTAGCCGGTAAAGCCGGCTGAGAGGTATAGGGTGTAGGTGTAGGCGTGGTCGTGGACGCGGGTGTGAGCCCAGCCTGTGTAGGTCTAGACCCCTCTCTGACTTCCCTAACAGTAGGGGAAGCCCTCTTCCATTTCCTAGAAACGGTAGGAGTGAAGTTAAGGAGGTAAGAAGGTGGAGGTGGTGGTAGTCTACCCGTCACAGTAGTCAAAGGTGAAAGACAGGGTAGAGAGGGTGAAGGTAAAGTCACGGACGGGGAAATGCCTATCTTCCACGTCCTATGGTCAGAAGCAAGCCAGTTCATAGAAAACATAACTAAAATGTCAATGAAATTATCCTTGTCAAGATATCTAAGACCACGGGGAAAGTCAGGGAAAAGGGGGCGGGTAATGCGAGTCACTAGCCCACCAGACGTTATCGTACCCGATACTTTTAACCCGACAGTGTTAATTAAAATGCTAAGATGTCAAGTAGGCATTGTCAAAAACAAATGGGGTACCGTAGTCAATGTTCAGGTACCCGGCTAAAATGGACAGCTCATTATTATTAACATTTTTAGGCTCATGACGACCAAAAATAGTTTCTCCAAGCAGACGAAGAGAGTAGCGGGCAGGGGGTAGATGGAAGTGGGCACCACGGCGCTGACCGTAGGGGATGTGTGACAATGTAGTCCAAACCTGAGGCGTGAGCTTCCTAGGAGGCTCAATGCAACCATCACTAACTAAGCCTAACCGTTACCCGAACTCAGCTAAAGTCCAAGAAAAGGTGGTGTTAAACAGTCGGAAAGTGATGCACGTGCTCCCATGGTCAGTCGCATAGGACGCAGGGTGAAATTCCAAAGAGCTAAAAAATTATAAGGTGAGTGTCCTGTACGTGAGCTCCTTCAAATTGGCCATTCCCGACATTCCCGTCCCGTGGAGCAGGTCAACAACGGGCTCTAAAATTCCTAGAGTCTCTAGGGAAGGTCGACACAAAAATGGGTCAAGGTCATATGACAATCCATTAAATTTAAGAAACGAGTACGGTGGGACGGGGACAAAAATCGTACCTCCGAAAACTCCGGTAGAGATTCCGTAGAAGTGTCAGCAATGTTCATTGCACGGGCCCGTAAAGCAGTAGCACGGGAAACCGTGCCCATCCCGGACCGCGAACCAGCAACAGCAGTAACAGTAATAGAGGGAGCAGCAGGAGCAGCAGTAGTAGGGACGGGTGTCGACACAGTAGGGGTCGACACCATTGTAGTAGCAGATGTAGTAGTGACAGCAGCAATAATGGCGGTAGTAGTAACCGTGGTGGCAACAGGGACCACGGCCGTAGAAGATGACGGTGTCGCAACAGAAGCCGTCGACTAGGTCTTCTCGATACCGGTGTCTTTAGCACTCTCCATAGCTATAACAAAATGCAAGTTCCTATTAAAATCAATCAACAAAATCGAATTTCCCCAAATCAATTGTCAAAACCCTAAGTTATATAAAACTAAGGGAAAAGTTCCATGAAACAATAAAGAAAGGGAAAGGAACTTACTTAGACGATTACCCAACAATATAATCAATTAAAACCAAAGGAACTGCAAGTAATCGAAATAAATCGATTTTTTCGAAACCTTATTTTCGAAAATTCCCCAAATCAAACGAGAATTTGATGATGCAATTAAGGGTAAATGGTTTAATTGATGCTTAGAAAGTATTTGGGTAATTTTATTGGTAAATTTAGGGAAAAAAATGGGAAATTAGGTTAGGGATTTGTGGGTGTCGAAGGAATTGGGGAAGAACATAAAACAAGCAAATGAACATAAGGTGAGAGAAAAGGAAACTCCCTTGTCTGTTTAAGCGCTTGAACTACTCGATTGAGTTGTTTGAAACTGCTCGATCGAGAATATTCCCCACCATCTGCTCGATCGAGTGATTTTTCTACTCGATCGAGAACCACTGAAATTGGCTTGCTCGATCGAGAGGTTTGAACAACTCGATCGAAGAATTTTGCTTGGGCATTTACTCGATCAAGCACATAAAGTGGTCGATCGAGGATTTACTTCTTGGCACGCTTCCCAATGATTAGAATTTCTCCCAAAACCTGCATAATACGCAAAAATACTTCCCGCAAAATACCAAAATAATAATAGGCCGTCTATATTCGTTCTGAGCTAATTAAATCTATCTAAGCTATTACTAAAGTCTATAACTAATAACTAATTAAATGTCTAGCGAAATTTCAAATTACAAAATGTTTACAAACGGGATAGCGTCCCGTATCATCCTCCGAAGCAATTAAATAGCCCAAAGCTGGGCTTCTGGCTCGACGAGGTTCCTTCAGCATTAGTGACCTCCGTCTTCGGTTTCCAAACAACTGAGCCATCGAAAGGAGAATAGTACATCTCGTAGTCCGCATCCTTCCTCTTTTCTTTGTCAGGCTTTTTTTTTCCATGCCCCTGTGATCTTTAACGTCATTAGTGCTAGGCTCCAATTGCAATGCACCAAGTTTAGGAACGGGATCTCCACTGTCCATTCCTCCAAGTCCTATAGAAATAAAAACAGCAGAATAGTCCTCCAATTCGCTCCCAGACTGGGGCGGAGGTGTCATAGCAGCAGTATATGACTCAATAACAGTACTAGGGAGATTCTTGTCGAGGTCTATAGAAGGAATAATTTTGCAGGGCATGACTTGCATGGGCGCCCTGCAAAAACTAGACTGGGTGAATGTCAAATCCTCCTTACCCACCTGAAAGGTTAAAGTCTTAGCCCCGACATCGATTATTGCATAAGTAGTATGCAAAAATGGTCTTCCCAAAATAATGGGGGTGTATGAGTCTTCGGGTATGTCTAAGACTACAAAATCAACAGGAATAAAGAATTTCCAGATCCTAACAGGGATGTCCTCTTAGACTACAGGGAATTAAGAAACTACCCGGGTCAGCTAATTTTGGTGGAGTCTTATTCTAAAGAAGTGCGGAACACTCCTCACTCAAAGCCACCATTTCAGTTTCATCTACATTTCTCTTACGTAAAAGAATTTTTTTCATAAATTTCGAGTAAGAGGGTACCTGGGTGAGTAATTCGGCAAACGGTATGTTAACTTTAAGACTTCGCAAAAGATCGACAAATCTGCCAAATTGTTGTTCCGGCTTCGTCCTCCGTAGCCTCCCTGGAAAAGGAACTTGGAGCTTATAGGGATTATCCTCCTTTGCAGAATTATCGTCCAAATTAGATTTAGACGATAAAATAACATTCTCAGCATTAAAGTTACTCGATCGAGAAACTTCGCCACTCGATCATAAGGTTTTCTCAGCAATTTTGGTCGATCGAGCAATTTGGGTTGCTCGATCGAGAAAGCTCTTTTCCTCAGTGCTCGATCTATCACTTTTATCTCCTCGATCGAGCAATTATTCAGTAAATTTTGCTCGATCGACCATCAGAAGTCGGTCGATCAAGAACACCAAGTGAATCCGTTACTTTTTCGTCAAAAGACACCTTCTCATGAACATGAGCTTCAATCCCGGAGTCTAAAATAAGAGCATTCTCCTCTGGCATTTTGGGCCCCTCATAGGAAACACCACTCCTTAAACTGATCAGATTTACCGTCTCATGTGGTTTCTTGTCAGGTTGTGACGGTAATTGGCCCGGTTGTCTTGAAGCTTGCTTAGTAGCCAATTGAGCTAACTGGGACTCAAGCAATTTAATAGAAGCATCTCTTGCTTGGTCATTTTTCTGCATTTGAAGTGCAAGTGTTTGCACCAGTGACTTCAACTCGGCTATGTCATTATTACCACTAGAAGAGGCACCTTGCTGATGCGGCGGTGGGAAAGAAGGAGGCTTTTGAAAGCCTTGTTATTGATTTAGATGCGGTGGAACATAGGTTTGTTGTTGCTGCCGTGGAGGTGTAGGATACAACACATTCTGCCTAGATCACCTCGAATTGGGATGAACTCCAGCTTGATTGTTAAAATAGGAGCCTCCTTGCCTAAATTGGTGAAAGGCATAGACTTGCTTCTTCTCTGCTAAACACTCCACTGCATTGTGGCCATCAATACCACATCTCTCACACGAGACGGTCTCTTGTCTGGAGAACAAGTGAACCGTCTGTTGATTTCTCGTAGCCTGCAATTCTAATTTATTAAATCTTGTATTCATGGCTTCCAGTTGAGCCACAAGTGCAATATTGTCTACAGCAACTGTCCTAGTACCACTCCTTGGGTTTCCATATTCAGCGCAATGGGTAGCCATCTCTTCTATAATATGCCAGCCCTTATCATCATCAATATTTATCTGAAATCTTCCATTGGCTGAAGCATCTAAAACAGCACAGTGGTCATCATACAACCCATTGTAGAACTTGTTGCACAAAAACCACTAGCCAAACCCGTGATGTGGGACAGACCTAACCAGCTTATTAAACCTATTACATGCTTCATAAAAATTCTCAGTCGGATTCTATTTAAAACTTGTAATCTGCCCTCGCAATGCATTAGTTCTCTGTGGAGGGTAGTATCTGTGGGGTAATATCCGTATAAGACCCTTTAAATTTAGGACTATAACGTAAATTTAGCATGTGAAATATTGTCATAAACGAAAAACAATAAAGAAACAATGAGGATTAAGAATCAACCTCGGGTCCTTTATAGTGCGGCGTAAAGAACAGAAATCAAACGAGATTCCCTCCTAATTGTTGCACCCAAGACTTGTCCGAGAAATGCCCTTGTGCTAGAACGTGTTCTCCGATTGCCTTGCAATATTGGGAGAACTTGATGTGAGTTTTTCTCGAGATGTGAGATCTCAGTTTCAGAGAAAACTTAATCTCCAAAACCCTAGTTTTTCTGTAAATGAAAATCGCTAGGTCAAAAGGAGAGGGAGTCTCTCCTTTTGTTTGGTTCGGCCGGACCGAGGGTATGCATGGGGAAGTGGGCTTCCACTTCCTCTTAATTTTACCTCGTGGACTGGCTCGAAAATTGCTAAATGTATATGACGCGGTTTATTATAAATCGTCATCGGTTATCGGCTATTAAAACATCAACTAATAACACGGGTTAGTTGAAGTATTAATACATGTCCGACAAAGACGATATTGTATAATTAATTCAATATACATTAATCAAACATAAAACGCTTATATTTAATTTTACGAATTAACTGGTTAATTCGCCTTAGCCCATAATATTTAATCCGTATTAAATATAATATCTCAACATCATATTTTGACTAATTACTAGTCAAATAACTCGGACTAACTGGTTAGTCAAATTTGGCATCTACATGACTGTATTTTCATACTGTCACATCTCTCAAACGTATCTTATAGGTGTGACTTTTAGGGACCAGTTGATCACCGCCATCTGTATGACAATAACGTCAAACTTATCTAGCAAGCCAACCGTTATTGATAAACGTGGATCAACTGATAATAATACCAAAAGTATGCCTTTTGATCCTTTTAGAGGTTTATAAGTCCTTGCACTAACTGTTAAGGACACCAACCCCAACAAGCTCCCACTTGTCCGTACAAGTGTATGTGCAATGACGTTATCCGCACTAACTGGAGGACACAAGCTCCAACAATACTCCCACTATGTAAAACAATTTGCAGATCTGGATCCACAAAGGTCGTATTTTACAATCGATCTGGATCAAGAGTGGTTTCCCCGACTAGAGAGTAACTTAACTGATAAAACGAATCCGTATCCGAGCATGGCCATGCATTTCGATTCTGACTCCTCGAGTGGCCCCGAGAAATATCGAGCACGATAAAGGCTGAATATTTCCTTCAACTCGAACTCCTTCCGATCTAAGCACACGACATGAAATGACCAGAAAAATTCTACTTGGCCCCCTGTTACGGATGACCGTGAGAAAGAAACCAAAGTCACCCAAAATCTGCCTTAGTCTCAAGAGACAGTCGATAGTCAAAAGAATCGACTCTTAGGATCACCATGGAGGTCCTATCCACGACCGGGCACCGAATGTTATAAAACATTTAGGACTCCACGTTGATGTCACAATTGTGTCCTACGAGATATCCGTATAAATCGCCTCTGTGATTGGTCAGTCAACCGGTTGACTTATGGCTCGTTGAACCCACCATCAACCAACGTCACAAAATAATTGCGAGTTATCACTCATGTGGGCAATTAAGGACTGAAAAATATAATGTTCGTTCAGTTCACTTTGTGGTGTTCAAAATTTGTCGTACAAATCCACATGAAAAACAAAATATATATAAAATATCAAAACGATGATGTCGTATAGAGTACAAGCGAGAATGAATCTAATCCATAAAAGAGTACTACAACTTAGGAACACGTTTAATTCCCATGGAATTAACATGCCCTTCATGCTTATCTTGTCGTAATGCTTTAGTGAGAGGATCTGCTATGTTATCATCTGTAGCAATCTTTTCTATCACTACTTCCTTTTGCTCCACGTAATCCCGGATTAGATGAGCTTTCCGTTGTACATGTCTAGACTTGTTGCTAGACTTTGGCTCCTTAGCTTGGAAGATGGCACCACTATTGTCGCAATAGATGGTGATCGGGTCATTCTAACTGGGCACTACAGATAGCCCATGTAAGAATTGACGCATCCATATCGCTTCCTTTGTAGCTTCAGACGCGGCATAGTACTCGGACTCAGTCGTAGAATCTGCTGTAACAGTTTGTTTCGAACTCTTCCAGCTGACTGCAGCGCCATTAAGAGTAAAAACGAATCCAGACTGAGATTTCGAGTCATCTCGATCCGTTTGGAAGCTAGCATCTCACAGAATAGGTTGCGCATAGCTTTTGTTCGCCTCCATAAGTCAATGCCCAATCTTTAGTCCTCCGGAGGTACTTAAGAATGTTCTTGACAGACAACCAATGTGATTCACCGGATCTTTGTTGGAATCGACTTGTCATACTCAATGCATATGCCACGCCCGGACGTGTGCATATCATGGCATACATGATTGATCCTATAGCCGAAGCATAAGGAATCTGTGTCATGCGCTCTTTTTCTTCGGTGTCTCCGGTGACCGAGATTTGCTCAAATGCACCCCCTGGAGCCATAGGAAGGAACCCCTTCTTGGAGTTAGTCATGCTGAATCTCTCTAGGACTTTGTCTATGTAATACTCCTGATCGAGAGATAACATCCGTCGTGATCTATCTCGATAGATACGGATGCCTAGAATTCTTTGCGCCTCTCCCAGATCTTTCATCTGGAAATGGTTTTTCAACCATACTTTCACCGAAGTTAAGAGAGGTATGTCATTCCCAATCAGGAGTATGTCGTCAACATACAATATTAGGAAAACAATCTTGCTCCCACTCGACTTGATATATAAACATGGTTCCTCGACCGATCGAGTAAATCCATTTTCTTTAATCACTTGGTCGAAGCGATGATTCCAACTCCGAGATGCTTGCTTAAGTCCATAAATGGAACGCTTAAGTTTGCATACTTTCTTAGGATGTTGTGGATCGATGAAACCTTCGGGTTGTACCATGTACAACTCTTCCTCCAAAAAGCCGTTTAAGAAGGCGGTTTTCACATCCATTTGCCAAATTTCATAGTCATGAAAAGCGGCGATCGCTAAGATAATCCGAATGGAACGCAGCATGACTACGGGTGCAAAAATCTCATCGTAGTGCAAACCTGGCACTTGGGTGAAACCTTTAGCAACTAGTCGTGCTTTGTAGATATCTTGTTGACCTTCCACAGAATGTTTTATCTTGTAAAGCCATTTGCATTGAAGGGGACGAACCTTAGCAGGCAAGTCAACAAGATCCCATACGTTGTTCTCATACATAGAGTCCATCTCGGATTGCATGGCCTCAAGCCATAGCTTTGAGTCAGAACTAGTCATGGCACCTTTATAGGTTGCGGGTTCACTACTCGTTAAGAGTAGAACGTCATCTATGTCATGTTCCTCGACCATACCAATGTATCAGTCCGGAGGAATAGAGACTCTTCCCGACCTCCTAGGTTCCTCGGGAATATTCACCGCAGCCGGGATTGAAGGAATAGGTTCCTCCAATGGTTGCTCGGTATTTGGTTTCGGGAATCTCCGACAGTCGAAGGTTCTATCACTCTTTGCATTCTCGAGAAATTCCTTCTCTAAGAATGTCGCACTAGCCGCAACAAAAACACGTTGTTCGGTTGGCGAATAGAAGTAATGACCAAGTGTTCCTTTAGGATAACCTATAAAGTATGTCTTGACCGATCGCGGGCCGAGCTTATCCTCGTGTCTCCACTTGACATAAGCCTCGCAGCCCCAAACCCGTATAAAGGACAAGTTAGGGACCGTTCCCTTCCATAGTTCATATGGAGTCTTGTCAACAGCTTTAGACGGACTTCGGTTAAGTATTAGAGCAGCTGACATAAGAGCATAACCCCATAACGAGTCGAGCAAAGACGGTGTGACTCATCATGGATCGAACCATATCAAGTAGTGTTCGATTTCTCCGTTCGGACACACCATTCAACCGAGGTGTTCCAGGTGGAGTTAAGCGAGGGCAATCCACAGTCCTTTAGGTGTTGATCAAACTCGTGAGAAAGATACTCGCCACCACGATCCGAACGCAGTGTTTTAATCTTCCTACCTAATAGGTTCTGTACCCTATTCTGGTATTCCTTGAATTTCTCAAAGGAGTCACTTTTGTGCTTCATTAAGTAGACATAGCCATATCTACTTAAATCGTCCGTGAAAGTGATGAAATACCTATAGCCTTCTCGTGCGGTGATTGACATAGGACCACATACATCCGTGTGTATGAGTCCTAATAGGTTAGCAGCGCGCATTCCAACACCTTTGAAGGAAATCCGAGTCATCTTACCGATGAGACATGATTCACACGTGCCAAATGATTGAAAATCAAAGGCCGAGATAGCTCCATTTTTGATGAGCTGTTTTACGCGTTTCTCATTAATGTGTCCCATACGGCAGTGCCATAGATACGTTTGATCTTTGTCACCAACCTTTACCTTTTTATTCATTACGTGTAATATTTCGGTGGTCTGATCTAAAACATAAATTCCGTTCATGGAGACTGCCTTGCCATAAATCATATCGTGTAAAGAGAAAATGCAAGTATTATTCTCTATTACAAATGAAAAACCAAGTTTGTCAAGTGCAGAAACCGAAATAATGTTTTTAGAAAGACTGGGTACATAATAGCAATCATATAATGATAACTCAAATCCGCTAGGAAGCTGGATCACATATGTTCCCCTCGAGACGGCAGCCACTCTTGCTCCATTCCCGACACGCAGGTCAACCTCACCCTTTACGAGAGGTTCGAGATTTCGGAGGCCCTGCACATGATTACACAGATGAGAACCACAACCAATATCAAGTACCCAAGTTCCGTAACTTGCGTGGTTAATCTCAATCATATGAATAAAAGTAGAAGAAGAAGACATACCAACGGGTTTAACGCGACTGCTTTTATGTCCTCATGATAAACAGGACATGTGCGTCTCCAATGCCGAGTCTTGTGGCGTGATGGCATTCCATGTTTTCATTCTTGCTCTTTGTCGTGCCCGATGAGGTGCTCGACTCACCAGGCCCACTCTTACCTGAACCCGACTTCTTGAACTTCGCCTTACCTCATCGCTAGGTTTGCCTCGAGCTTTGCCCTTACCCTTTCCCTTGTTTGTCACAACGAGAACATCCTGTTTCATGCTCCCACTGAACTTCATGTCCTTCTCGGTCTGTACGAGGAGGGAGTGCAGTTCATGGGGAGTTTTATTCAAATCATTCATATAGTAATTCGCTCTAAATTGCGAATAACCATCGTGGAGTGAGTGAAGTATGCGGTCAATGACAATGTTCTCGCTGATCTTACAATCAAAGGTCTCCAGCTTCTCGACATTCTCAATCATGCTGAGAATGTGTGGGCTAACCGGTTGGCCCTTCTGGAGTCTCGCATCAAAGAAGCGAGTGGTATGCTCATAGGTCACGATTCTCGGTGCTTTCGAGAATTCCTTGGTGAGCGTGGTAAAAATCTTGTTTGCACCATGGGCTATGAAGCGTTTCTGCAAATTGGGTTCCATTGCAAAAATGAGTACGTTTTTAATCGCACCCGCTTCCATACAGAAATCATTAAACTTGGTGATTTCAGCAGCTCTAGCCGTGGGACCTGGGTTTGCCGGGATGGGCTCCAAGAGGTATTTGAGCTTCCGTCGCAGCGGCGATTCCGTAATGCCGCCTCCCGGTCCGCGAAGTTTGATCCATCATTCTTGATCGAGTAGACCGATTCATCCGATTCATGAAGATCCGGCCAGGACTCACGGTCCAATGTGGCACTTGGCATTGGGTTATCGTAGAACCGACCATTCGATATTAGCAGTTTAAAAGTTCGTGATCTACACTGAAAAGAAAGAAAAACAAAACGAAATAAGCAACTCATCGAGGTGATTTAAGTCTATTTTAAAATTCATTTTAAACATGTAGACTCTCGCACTTGCATAATTGATCTCCCTCAAGAATGATACAAGTGATCCCAAGATTCAATTTCAGTAAATTGATAAGCCAACTGTTTAGCTAATTCTTCCGTAAGAACTCTTGGTCGATAGATTTCCGTAAATCCTATCTATAGTCCACCATAGTCACAGGATCGTACGAGTGACCATAGTGTTGAGATAAAATAGGTCAATCGGTTCCAACTTACCCGACGTAGAAGGGGTCATATTATGCCTGCCGACGAAGAAGGGACTCATTGGAGTTTGACCTATAAAGACCGTTCTCAATTTTTGTTTATACGAGGAAGATCCCATCAACTAAATTATAATTCATATTAAGTGAACGAATAACTAGCGTCTGCGTGAATGAATTAATTTGGGTGATGGCTTAAAAATCGTGTGACATGAGAATGTCAATGAAAACTAACTCGTGACCTCTATATGTGTCAGTTTTCATGCAATTATTAGGTGGTTTGGTTTTAGGCGGAATATGATGCATACTATCGTTACGGAAAAATAAATAAAAGAATGCAATACGTAAATAAAAATTCCTAGTGTGGCCTATCCTAGTAAAATAAAACATAAAACAACTTTGGAATCCACCGTTGGACCCGAGAAGCTTGTCTTGATGTTCCATCTTGATCCAAGTAGCGGGAGTGAGCATCCGGTCTCCATCTTTGGTCTTCTCAAAAATTACAATTTAAAATTACAAATATAAACCTATTTACAATCTAATTAAAACGTAATTAAAAGAAATAAAATGGAGATACGAGATCTCAAAATACAACCAAGACCGTGTTCCATCATTACGGTAACACGTTCTACTAAGGCCACACTAAGTTACAACCGTTTGCAAAAATAAATAAATACGTAATAAAAGGCATTCAAGGCATTCAACAAAACGATAATTAAATGCATCAACTAAAACAAATTCATTCGTGACATAATTCCGTAATTATGTTAAAATTATCCAAACCACCTTTTAATGATTAAAATTCATGTGATAAAACCGCTTCTATCAATTTAATTTTAATCTAATACAATCCGTTACTTTAAATACGCTTTAAAATAACTTAATGGTACGTGTGTGAACCGTTTCACAATCATAGCGAGTGTACAATATCCGTATAAAGTACATAATAAGGCCAAAAGAAAATTTAAAGCAAAAAGAATAAATTTTCAAAGTCTTAAAAACAAAATCCTCGATCCAGGGACATAAGTGCTCGATCGAGGAACAAAAAGGGCTCGATCGATCGAATGCAAGTCGATCGAGAGGATTGCCAAACAGAAAGTGCTCGATCGACTAAACTGGTGGTCGATCGAGTACCTTTATCAAATCGCTTCGATCGAGTACGAGGACATCTCGATCGAGCAGAGGGGTTTTGAAAGGGGTCGATCGAGTACAACAGGGACTCGATCGAGCAAAAACAAGACAGAAATAGCACTCGATCGAGTAGAAATACGCTCGATCGAATGCAAACATGGCTGAAAATTTCAAAACCCTCGTGAAAACAGATTGTCGAGACAAAATCAATTGCAATTTTGATCAAAAACGCATCAAAACAATTTAACAATTGACAAAACTTGACATATTGTTATAATCTCTGTATAAAACAACAATATGCATAAAACAAATTGATAAACAAGATGAAATAACCGTGTAAAACATGTCACGGTTTCAAAAAAAATTTCAACCGTGTATACATGGCACGGTTTTCGAGACAAAACAAACGTTTCAAAATCGTTTTCTATGAAAAATCACAATGAAAATTTACGTGGCCTCGCTCTGATACCACATGTGGGGTAATATCCGTATAAGACCCTTTAAATTTAGGACTATAACGTAAATTTAGCATGTGAAATATTGTCATAAACGAAAAACAATAAAGAAACAATGAGGATTAAGAATCAACCTCGGGTCCTTTATAGTGCGGCGTAAAGAAGTAAATCAAACGAGATTCCCTCCTAATTGTTGCACCCAAGACTTGTCCGAGAAATGCCCTTGTGCTAGAACGTGTTCTCCGATTGCCTTGCAATATTGGGAGAACTTGATGTGAGTTTTTCTCGAGATGTGAGATCTCGCCAGAGAAAACTTAATCTCCAAAACCCTAGTTTTTCCGTAAATGAAAATCGCTAGGTCAAAAGGAGAGGGAGTCTCTCCTTTTGTTTGGTTCGGCCGGACCGAGGGTATGCATGGGGAAGTGGGCTTCCACTTCCTCTTAATTTTACCTCGTGGACTGGCTCGAAAATTGCTAAATGTATATGACGCGGTTTATTATAAATCGTCATCGGTTATCGGCTATTAAAACATCAACTAATAACACGGGTTAGTTGAAGTATTAATACATGTCCGACAAAGACGATATTGTATAATTAATTCAATATACATTAATCAAACATAAAACGCTTATATTTAATTTTACGAATTAACTGGTTAATTCGCCTTAGCCCATAATATTTAATCCGTATTAAATATAATATCTCAACATCATATTTTGACTAATTACTAGTCAAATAACTCGGACTAACCGGTTAGTCAAATTTGGCATCTACATATTTGTATTTTCATACTTGTCACATCTCTCAAACGTATCTTATAGGTGTGACTTTTAGGGACCAGTTGATCACCGCCATCTGTATGACAATAACGTCAAACTTATCTAGCAAGCCAACCGTTATTGATAAACGTGGATCAACTGATAATAATACCAAAAGTATGCCCTTTGATCCTTTTAGAGGTTTATAAGTCCTTGCACTAACTGTTAAGGACACCAACCCCAACAGTATCTCTTGTAGAAGGAAAGAGCTAGGGTATCCCAATCAGAAATCTCGGTCGTAGTCCAATCCAAGTCAGTCAACCACTCCCGAGCTCCATCAGTAAGAGAAAAAGGAAATAGGACTTCCTTAATCTTCTCTTGAGTCACTCCCTTAGTAGCAGGGATAGTAGAACAATAATCTGTGAAGATCTCCATATGTTTCCTCGGATCGTTACCAGCTACTCCTCTAAACAGGTTTCTCTCCACCAGATTAATATAGGAGGGGCAAATATCGAAGGTATTCCCCCCTTCGGTTGAAAGCTTGAAACCCTTAAGAATTGAATCAGCTGTCGGCTCAGAATGACTAGCAATGTTAGGCATCTTCGTAGATTTAGTAACGGTCGCAGAAATAGAGTTGTCTTCCTCTAAAGACTGAGCTTCTGGAAAAGTAAAATTTTCTAGAACTGGGTCAAAAGTACTCAAGACTTCCTCTCGACGAATCTCTCTCAATAAGTTTTATCTACGGCGAAATGTCCTCTCTGGTTCAGGATCAGCTGGTACTAACTCTGACCTGTTGGACCTGGGCATAAACAAAACTGAAATAAAAGAATAGGAACTGTCTTAAGGAATTAAAAATCCCTTGAGACTAAAACAAACTAAAATAAGACAAGTAAATAAAATAGTTGCCTCCCCGGCAACGGCACCAAAATTTAACACGGTTGTCGCAACCTATAAATAATAAACCTAACTGGCCTAAACTTATGCAGTAGAGGTAAGCAGGGTATCGTATCCACATGGAGGTGGTCACTATCTACGGTCACAAAATGGGGGGTTGATTGAGTTGTTTTAACTAAACTAATGAACTGAATTAAAAGCAATAAAAGAAATAACAAACAAAAATAGCAAGGATGAGATAGAGATTGATCAAATAAAGAGAAAGATGACAGGATGTCGGTTCACCGTGATATTACACAAATCAGCTAAAGGTAAGGTCAATCGGTCTGATATGAGAAGGGTAGTGGAAAGGTCCTTCCGGTCCGCTATCCCCCCTAGATTCTTCCTAAATAGCTTCGGCTCTGATTAGGGTAGTCTATTGTTCATAACAGGTCTGTTCATTCCAATCTCCCGATCTAGGTCTGAATTTAACTGGGTTAATTAGATTAGTTGCATGCAGTTAACCAAGTAATTACTGTTATATTGCTATAAAACAATTCTCACATTAAAAACCTCCTAAACTAATTATCGCTTCATTGTTTTACTATCATGGCTCCACTACTCCTAGCAATAAGGAATTTAGCTACTCATAACGATAATAAAACTAACAACGATAAATAAAGCAATACTAAACATTGTATAAAGATGATTAAATAAAAATTGCATAAACCAAATTAAATTTTAATAACTAACAGCAATTAAAGGACAAGAAATTAAGTGTTGCAAAGGGATTTAAATTGAATAGGATGAAAGTAAGAAGATTAAACAAATCGAAAATCCGAGAAAAGCAACGTCGAACTGAAGTAAATAAAAGTAATGAATGCTTAAGTTCTGAAGTTAATGAATAATAACTGAATGATTAAATCTAATTAAGTCTCTCCTATTTAGAGGAAAGATAATTATTAACCTAATACGATAACTTAAGATATTAAGTAAATAAGTTCACGCAATAAAAACTCGCGTCAGATAACAAAGTGTTCGATCGAGCACTGTCAAAGTCCTCGATCGATCATCTTCCAGCCAAAACCTCTCGATCGTGTACTAAAACTACTCGATCGAGGAACACCAAAAAAACCACTTCTCGATCGAACATAGCAGGAGTTCGATCAAGTGGTCTTCACCATAAAAAAGGTCTCGATCGAGCAACTAAGCCAGCAAAAGCCCTCGATCGAAGGATCTACCACTGAACCAACCATAGGACGTTGATTTAGCTTCCAAGACGACTTCACGCATCCCAAGGCAGAGGCACTCTCGCTCCAATTCCTTCCTCTCCTAAATGCAATCTAAAGGGACAGTTCCAAGCTCAGTTTTGCTTCTTTCAGGTCCATTCCTGCAATTAAAGACAAACGAACCAAAGTAGACTATTCGGGGCATTTCGTAGCCTAGAACTACGAGAATTGCATAGATATGCATGCAAATAAGGCTTAAAAAGACTATATAAAACGCACGCATCACCTAGCTCACCCATCATACTCATTTCGAATTCCGATTTCATTAGTTCCAAAAAATAAGTATAAAGTATCTCATTTGTTGCTCCAAATATGATGTCGTCAACATATACTTGGACAACCAACAGTTCACTGGACTGTTCCTTTAAGAACAATGTTTTATCTATAGAACCTCTTCTAAAACCATTTTCAATGAGAAATTTAGACAATCTATCATACCAACACCTAGGTGCTTGTTTTAAACCATAAAGAGCTTTGTCTAATTTGAAAACATGTTTAGGAAAATCATTGTCTAAAAAGCCCGGAGGTTGCTCTACAACGACATCCTCTTCCAAATATCCATTTAAGAAAGCGGTTTTGACATCCATTTGGAAAAGCTTAATGCCTTTGTGAGGCGCAAAAGTTATCAATAATCGTATGGCCTCAAGCCTAGCTACCGGTGCATAGGTTTCATCGTAATCAATTCCTTCTTGTTGATTGTAACTTTGCACCACTAGTCTAGCTTTATTCCTTACGATTTCACCGGAATCATCAAGCTTATTGGGAAAGACCCATCTAGTACCAATGACGGTACGATTAGATGGACTAGGGACAAGGTGCCATACCTCATTTCTCTTGAATTGATTGAGCTCATCTTGCATAGCTAGCATCTAATCGGCATCGGTCAATGCAATTGTTATGTTGGCTGGCTCAATTTGAGAGAGAAAGGCGCTTTGGGCACAAAACTCATCAAGAGACGCAAAGTTGTTAAGGGAGGCCCTTGTTCTAACTCTGGAGTTCAACTCACTTGTTAGATTTGAGAGTGGATGAGAGCTTTGATGTCTCCGTGACTGTTGTTTGCTGGTCAGAAGATGGCTCCATATCAGTGTTTGAGGATTCCCCTGGAACAATAGTGTCTTGGACTGTTGTTGTTCTGGAAGTGGAAGCAACAGTTTCTGGAACCGTTGTTTCACTGTTTGTTCCCCCCGAGTTTTTGCTTGTATCAGAAGGTAACAGTCTCTGTGACTGTTGCATGGCGTCATTGTTTGGAGCTTCCTCATCGTCAAACACGAAGACTTTTTGTAACACCCGCAAATTTTCCATTTTGACATTTATAATTTAATTAACCATTCTATTGTTTTATTTATATTTCAAATCATTTAACTTAATTAATTTCATTTTTAAACATAATTTTTATAAAAGTTACATTTTTATAAGCTTGTTTATATAAAGATATATATTTTCAGTCGGAATATAATAATAATAATAATAATAATAATAATAATAATAATAATAATAATAATAATAATAATAATAATAATAATAATAATAATAATAATAATAATAAAAATAATAATAATAATAATAATAATAATAATAATAATAATAATAATAATAATAATAATAATAATAATAATAATAATAATAATAATAATAATAATAATAATAATAATAATAATAATAATAATAATAATAATAATAATAATAATAATAATAATAATCATCATCTCGGGGTTGGGTCAGACTATGAACGGGAGGACTTACCGTAGTGTGCTTGGGTATCGTCTGGGTGTTCCGTTATTCACGGTATCTAGGCCCAGTCCTGCTTGCTCTCGAGTTTTTGCTGATGATGTGTTTAGGGACCACACTGTTTCTTGTACTGGTACTGTGGCCGTTAAACATCGACACAACCTCGTCCGTGACACTCTTTTCGACATCTGCTATAGATCTGGTATTTCTGCGGGAAAGGAGGTTGATATCGGTTTGGTTGATGGGCATGGTGGCTCTCTTCGTCCTGCGGATTTGCTGCTTTATTCTTGGGACATAGGGCGTGATGTGTGCGTTGACTTGACAGGGTCTTCTCCTTTGACTCAGACTGGGATGATGGATTTTGTGCCCGTTCGGGTTGTCGCTGATGCTGCTCAGCGTAAGTGTGCTAAGTACGGGGATTTGTGCGCGGCAACTGGTTATGGTTTCTTTCCCTTCTCTTTCTCTTCACTTGAGGAGTTTGGTTCGGATGTTGTTGCCTTGCTCAAGCGGGTCCAGAAATTCTCGGTATCTCAGGATATAGGACTCTGGTGGCCACTTACATTTTTACTAGACTTAGCTTTGCTAGCGCTAAGGGTGTGGGAGCCCAGATTGTCTCTCGGCTCCCCACCAATTTCATGTAAACTTTTATTTTTCTTTTAATGAAAGTTGCACGCATCCTTTTAATAATAATAACAACAACAACAACAACGACAACGACAACAACAACAACAACAACAACAACAACAACAACAACAACAACAACAACAACAACAACAACAACAACAACAACAACAACAACAACAACAACAACAACAGTAGTAGTAGTAGTAGTAGTAGTAGTAGTAGTAGTAGTAGTAGTAGTAGTAGTAGTAGTAATAATAATAATAATAATAATAATAATAATAATAATAATAATAATAATAATAATAATAATAATAATAATATTAATAATAATAATAATATTAATAATAATAATAATAATAACAATAACAATAATAATAATAACAATAACAATAATAACAATAACAATAACAACAATAAAAATAATAATAACAATAATAATAACAATAATAATAATAATAATAATAACAATAATAATAATAATAATATCAATAATAATATCAATGATATTATAATATCAATAATAATATCAATAATAATATCAATAATAATAATAAATATAATAATAATAATAATAATAATAATAATAATAATAATAATAATAATAATAATAATAATAATAATAATAATAATAATAATAATAATAATAATAATAATAATAAAGACAGAAGTTTAGGTGCTGAAATTGGATTGTTTTAAAGACGGAAATGCGGTCTGTTTTGGGGGGTGGTATTATGCAGTTTTCGGGACTGGTTTCGAGACAGTTTTGGCAGGTATTTGGGGACATTTTTAGGCGTGAAATCGGTGCCTTTCGGGACCGTTCTTGACTCTGTTTTTATGCGGCTGAAGAGGCCGTTTTGGCGCGACTTTTGTGACTGTTTTGCAGGCTGTTTGGCAGCCGTGTAATAGTGGTTGTGTGGGTGGTTGTAGCGGGTAAATGGTGGCTGTTACGAGGTGTGTAGGTGGTTGCTATAAATAGTAATCCCAATGTGTATTCTCGTCTCAAACATGCTCATAATTCCGTCTCGTGGTTTACTTGTTTTGGTTGTGTTGAATAAGTTCTTGTTGTTGGTCACGGTTGGGGAGTTATTCCCTCCTCTTGCTTTCATTTTTGTTTACCTTAGTAATTTTTTATGAATTGCTTGTTGTGCTCACTACTACTTAGTTATTGGGCTCACTAAGTTACACTTGATGGATTCACTACATTTTATCTGTTGGGCTAAATATATTCCATTCATTGGGCTTGTTGTGGTTCATTTGCTGGACTTCATATAATTTATTTGTTGGGCTTCACATGATTTACTTGTTGGGTTTAATATGTCTTGTTTGTTGGGCTTGACATGATTCAATTGTTGGGCTTAACATGTTTCTTTCATTGGGTTTCTCATATTTTATTTATTGGGCTTAAGAATGGGTCACTTGTGTTGGTTACATTTTATACAGTAATTTTACATAACGTAAATTATTCATTACCGCATGTTCTATTTTATTTAACCGGCATGTTAAATTATGAAATGAAATGTTTATTAATATGATGCATGTATGAAAGACTTATTGTAAATAATTACTTGTGAAGGGTCGTATACTTATGATAATGCATTTATGCTATACCTTTGTGCTTGACTTATCTTTACGCCCTACTTGTGCCGGTCTGCCAAGTATGGGTTTAGCTCATATCTTCCGCCTCCTTCAGACTGTCCTGCCGATTGTGGGATCTCGACTTCCGATTTATTGTTCGAGTCTTGGGTGCAGACTATCCTGCCGCATGTCGAATCGGGAACTGTACTGTCCTAAGAGTCTGGCCAGATTTAGACTAGGACCGAGTCTTTGTGATTATCATTGTCGTCCTACCAGGAGAATTATAATTAATGAGTAGTAAAGGTCTTGCTTGGTTATAGATATTGTCATTTTTTGGATGTGAGAGTCTTGGTCCTATCGGATACTAGAGGTGAGATGCAAGCCTTCTAGTTGCTATATGATCGCCGGGATTGATGTTCCCATCCGTTCTTATGATGAGATGCAAGCCATAAGTATGAATGTGACATTAGTAGCCACGTCCCGTGCATTGTTTGTTAAGAGGTTTTCAAATTAATGGCCATGGTTTTCAACTATATGTATTGCAATGATTGACTACTCGTTCATCTATCTCATATGACTTAAGTATTAGTCTTGTATAATTTGGATAGGTGCATATATTACATTTCATTGGAGTTTGTGCTTGTGATTAACTGACCGCATCCATGATTTTTCCTTTACTGTACTTATTTAAATATGCCATGACGTGCTCATTTGCTATCCTATCTGGTTTCTTTTATTTTGTAACATGATTGATCCCATGTTCATTATAATAATTCAAGTTATTTACATCTTGTTTTAAATACTTAATTAATTGAGTTCTTTGTTATGTTCATTTCGACAATTTGTGACTGGGAGAACCTTGAGTTACTCCCCACTGACTATGGCGTTCATGTTTACATGAATGACAGGTATTAGTTGGTGCATTTATGGGGTGAAGACATGTGTGAGCTAGCGAGTACCTTGACCGTGGATTTTATCTATCGTTATGTTTAGACTCACCTTTTAGACTCGTTATTCGAGGGATATATTTTCCCTATTTGACTATTATGTTTGTATGAACTTAATTTTATTTCCGCATTTTTATCCATGTTGTAGGTTTCATTGAACCTGCGCTTTATTCTTTAAAAAGTTTCAAAAATTTCCTAAATTTTCGCTTGAATTTATTAGTTAAATTTTCCGCGTTATTGCGGGGGTTCACACTTTTCTCACAAGACCTATCTCAAATTCATCATCTTTATCATCATTTTGTACCTGTCCAAGAATGCTAGATTCATCAAATATGACATGGACACTTTCCTCAATTAGCATGGTTCGTTTATTATAAACTTTATAGGCCTTGCTATGGTCGGAATAACCAAAAAAACCGCTTCATCACTACGTGGATCGAATTTTCCCAAGTTATCTTTACCATTATTGTGAAAAAAACATTTGCTCTCAAAGCATCTAAAATATGAAATATTGGGCTTTCTTCCATGTAAAATTTCATAGGGTGTTTTATTGATTATGCTCCTTATCATGACACGATTATGAATGTAGCAAGCGGTGTTTATCGCTTCGCCCCAAAAGTTCCTAGGCAATTTACTACACAATAACATGGTTCTAGCCATACTTTCAAGGGTCCAATTCATTCGTTCAACCACTCCATTTTGTTGTGGTGTTCTAGGAGCCGAAAAATTATGGTCTACACCATTGTCATTACAATAAGCACTAAATGATGAATTTTCGAATTCGGTTCCATGATCCGTTCATACGGAAACAAGTTTAAAATCAAGTTTATTTTAAATCTTTTTCAACCAAATTAAAAACTCATCAAATGCCTCATTCTTGGAACTTAAGAAAAGTGCCCAAACAAACCTAGAATAATCATCAACAATGATACACACATAACGAGTACCACCTCTGCTTCTAGTTCTCATTGGTCCACATAGGTCGATATGCAAGAGTTGTAATGGACGAAGAGTACTAACAATTCCCTTGGGTTTAAAGGAGCTTCTAACATGTTTACATCTTGCACATTCATCACATACTTTATCAAAGTCAAATTTCATGTTAGGAAATGCTTCAACTAAGTCAAGTCTCCTAAGTGTATTAAGAGTTTTAGCACTAACATGTCCAAACCTTTTGTGTCACAACCAAGGATCGTTTTTCATTACACTCATGCATGACATGGTATGACCGGATAACATGTTTAATTCGGTTAATTACACATCTTTCACACGTCTTCCTTCGAGAATATTTTCATGAGTTGTGGCATCAATTATTCGACACTAATTAGCACTAAATTCCACAATATTACCTTTATCACATAGTTGAGAAATGCTAAGGAGATTACCTTTCAAACCTTTGACAAGCCGCAGATTGTCGACACAAAGTAACGATAACTTACCAACCTTTCCCATGCCTATTATTTCACCTTTCTTGTCGTCACCAAACGTTACCTTGCCATCATCATCAGCTTCTAGTGAGAGAAATTGGCTTCTATCTCCCGTCATGTAACGAGAACATCCACTATCCAAGTACCAATTGCGGCCGCCTCTCACCAAGCTCTACAAAAAATTAGACTTTGAGTTTAGGAACCCAAATAAATTTGGGTCCCTTCTTATCCTTTACATTACTCAAGATATCTTTTCTAATCCATAATTGTTTTACAACTTTAATGTTCTTGTTAATATCATTATGTCTCTTCTTGTAAGCATTGAAGACGTGACCGGTTTTACCACAATAGTTGCAAATGATGTACTCGGGAAGACCAACATATTTCCTTCTTCGAAAGTCAGTTTGAGTTGGATCCGGTTTTTGAAAGCAACAGTCTGTCCGACTGTTCCATTTGAAATCGAGACCGGCAACTTTATCACATCTTTTGGATTGATTGGTGAGGAAATTTAAGACATTTTGACTTCCTTCCGAATTTTTAGAAACATTCTTAGCCTCAACAAGTTATTTGTTTAGTTCCTCGACTTTAAAGGTGAGATACTTGTTAATACTTGTTCTTTTCTTTAGAGTTTCTAACTCCTTCTTCATTAACACATACTCAGATTTTAATTCCATAAAATTTTCAGATTTTTGTTGAATATTAAGCTTAAGACTCGAGATGCATCTATCTAAGTGAACAATCTTGGATCTAGACGAACTACATTCGGGAGATTCATTTTGAAGTTTGACAAATTTTTCGTGAAGCATTCTAATCTCCCTTTTGTAGGCATGTATGTTGACTTTAAGACACTCATTGTCCCTTGATAGGTTGGTGACTAGTTCATTTGAAGCTTCTTTGGTACTGTCAGAAGCAACATTTGGAGACACTGTTGTTTTGAGTTCTTCTACCTCATCAACTAAGTAATCAATTACACCTTTAAACATGGATTGTTATTTTAAAAGCTCATCACGTTCTTTGGTTATCATGGACATTTGCATAATTAGAGTAGTATTGACATTCTCAAGATCAGAAACATCATTGGGGTTCGACTTAAGACACTCTAGTTCATTTGACAACTCTTTGTTCAACTTATTTACTCTTTTCACCTCATAGTATGCCTCAGAAGTAACAGTCACACTGTCTGTTGCTTTAATTTCTTTTTTAAGGTGAAAGCTTTCTTGAGCAATTTCCTCTATCTCATCTTGCATCATATCCAACTTTTCAGTTTGTGAACGACATTTATCAAAGAGTTTATCAAGAAGCTTACATACTTTTTCTTTGGAGTAAGTCTTAGCCTCGGCTTTTAGAAGTTTTACCTCATTGTCTGATTTGAAGAGTTTAGAATTCTAAGTACCTAAGAGAGGAGGGGGTGAATTAGGTATTATTTTTAAATTTTCAACTTGATCTTTACTAAATTAAAGCAAGTTGATTAATGATATGAGGAACAAGTGGATACATCAAATAAATCGAGTAACTAGAAGTGTATCACGTTTGTTGAAGAAGATTGCTGAAATGAAAAACAAATACTGTTGCTTTGGTTTTAATAGAAGATGAGCATAGGGATGATGGGTACGTGGGACAAATTTTGGATGAGGAAAAACATTTTGTTGGAGGCATGCCACCGATGATATCTTTGTTAAATGCTGCGTAAAAACAAGTCTTATCTGAAACCGGTGATTTATTGATAGGGGAGAGACCCCGGCATGTAAAATCTGTTCGATCATCAGTTGAGCCCACTAAAACTAATGTTAAAGTGAAGCAGGAACCTAACAAGGCCTATAAAGCAGAAAAGCGAAGTGCGAGCTCACATTACAAAACTCAGGAACTTGAACAGAGAATTAAGGTTCTAGAGACGGAGTTGAGAGAAGTTACTGCTATGGAAGTTGCTTTGTATTCCATTGCTGCTGAACATGGAAGCTCCATTAATAAAGTTCATGCTCCAGCAAGGCGCCTTTGTGGACTTTATCTCCAAGCTAGCAATGGGATGAAGAGATCTACTGCAGCCCAAAACACAATTTCTGGGTTGGTTGTGGTTGCAAAAGCTTGTTGAAATGATGTTCCAAGGTACGCATGTTTTGCTTCAAAGACAATGTTGTGCAAAAGGAAATATCTAGCATTATTTAGATGTTAGTGAGCTGTGCTATGAACAAGATGGATAATTATGTTTAGTAAATGCATGTTCAAGTTTTCTCTTGGTCATTGATCTTGGCACTAGGTGTATCCATTGGGTGGCGGATTAATATTTGTATCTTTTAATTTATTGTACTGCTCTCTGTTGAAGCTTGGACTATTTAACCTCAATAGATCAATCGAGAAAAAAGGTTAGACTAATACTCCCTCCAAGTCTCTTTGTTAATCCCCCTTTTTTGGACACAAGAATTAAGGGAATCAATTTGGACCACACAATACATATGACCCCATATGTAATTGATTTTTGACCACACAAAGTTCTCCAAAATGGAAAAGAGAGAACAAAACCTGGAATGGAAAAGGAAAGGAGGAACAGCAAAAGGCTTGGAAGGAGTATTTGGTAAATGCATGTTCAAGGGTTCTCTTGTTCATTTTACTTATACCAATTTGGCTACTAGAACTCCGGATTATTTAGATATAATGATGCAAGATGCCAGTCTTGCTCTGAAGACCGTATTCCGTTCATGTGTATTATCGTTTTTTATACGGAGTATTATTTTCATAGTACTTTTTTTCTGATGATTTTCTGCATTACAATGGTTGCAGGCTGACCTTCTGGCTAGCAAACTGTGTTGTACTCCGGGCCATTGCTAGTGAGGCTTTTGAGGAGGAACAGTTGCCAGAATCTGGTGGCCCTTTTCCACACAAGAATGGGTCTAGTAAGGGGATAAATAAGGCATCACTGAAGTGAAGGTCTCTTCTTTTGAGAAGCTTACTATTGTAATTTGAACGGCCTTTTGATATGGTTGTTGCAACGAATCTTTTAGAGCCAATATTATGTGAATAATGGCTCACATAATGACTCACAGTAACAAACAATCACATAAGAGCCACCATTGTTAGAGCTTTTGGTACTTGCGGTGTGAACTATCACCGAGACTCTAGTAGTCGTTGGAACCGGGTTTCGAGGGCAGAAAGTCAGTACGTCGATCTTCCGTACCTATTCCGCTCCGCTTATAAGGTACACATATTATTACAGTGGTATCAGAGCCGATTGTGTTACGTACGGCTTCTGTCCTGACGCTAAATATAACATGATTAAAATCAAAATTCGTTTTTATTTATTTATCATGTTATTCGTATGCCCCTGAAAATCTGTAAACAAATGACTCATATGTTATTTTCATTAATAATGTTTACATATCAGTGATTCATATATTGATTTTATAAATAAAGTTTACACATAAGTAATTGATATGTTGAATTTATTAATAATGTTTACATACATCGTGTTCATATGTTGAATTACATTTTTTGTTTCATTCATATGTTGAATTTACATCTTCTGTTTACAACCCATAGCTAGTACTCACCCAATTAATTGAATGTTTACCTTGTTGATCGTCTTCGGTTTTCGTGACTGTCGCATATAGCCCCAATTAGCGATAAGCCTTCGTGTGTGTCACGAACCACCGTCTGATGCTGAGCAGAGGCGCGTGTGTGTCACGCACCGACGCCGATCATGGGACACTGAGCGCGTGAGACGGCTCAATCGTCTTATCTGGCGCCAATCTAAGTGATGGTGTCGGTCTTTCTTGATGGGGTGGTACAAGGCTAATGTGTATGTCGTTTTGGGGGTAGCCGTATGATTCTGTTTTTGTTTCTGTGGGAAATAAAAATTTAGTAATCGTTGTTTATGATTAAGAGATGGAGAACAGTTTTAATTTTTTTTTTTTGGAATCATGACGGCTAAAAGAAGAAGGTAAAGCGGCTGTGTGTATTTTTTCTTCTGGATGTCCGTGTTTTATCAAAAAAAAAAAGCAACACGTGAGGCTCAAACCCATGACCTCTTGGTGCACATACACTTGCCATTACCATTGTGACACATCTATCTCTTTGCTAAATATGTATCTCTTTTGTTATTTGTATGTTAAAAGCCGAATTAAAATAATATTTACTTATAATAATTATTAAATATATACTTCTATCTTATATTTAATGTAATGTATTTAATGAGTTAGTTAAGTATACTTGAAAAAATTTGAACAAACTATTTTATTTACTTATGGTTATTATCATTTGTACCTTTAGTTTACATTTAACTAGGTTTGGTGCCCGGCCCCACCGGACCGAGCGACCTCTATTTAACATTTAAATTTTATTTTTTTATGAAATATAATTGCATTAGTATTTTTTAACACATACATTTATGTTTTATAATATATTGTTCTATGAAATATTTCGAAATTATGATGAGATTAAAATTTATTAACAAATTATATGAAACACATTCACTTATTCTCCCATCATAGATATTATTACGTCCATGACATACCCTTGTTAATGCTATTACGTTTACTACTCCTTTGGTTACTGTTTTTTCTTTGACTATTCCCGCTATTTTTATAGTTAAATTCACTATTCCCGTTAATTTTATCAAATTTATATATTTAAATAAATAAAATATTTTCCTTAAACCGAATTGTTAGCTAACTTTCTCCGATGTTTATATTGTTACTTTTATAACATTTGTTGTCACTACTGTTACTTTCACTACTCCCGCCATATTTTTTTTCACTACTCCCGCATTTAATACTATTAATTTCACTACTCTCATTCTTGCTACTGTGGCTTTCACAACTCTGGCTGCTATTATTGTAACTTTTACCACGCAAATGGATGATTATTATCATATTTATTACATCAAATGTTGCTACAATTAGTTTCACTATTAATAGAGTTATTTTTGCTACTTACACAATTTTATAGGCTTATATATTTAAATTAGAAGTGGTAGAATGCGGAATTAGGTCGGACATGAGCCGGACAAGCAGGATTTTCTGGCAAATTTGTTGTCCAAACCCTCTTTGCTAGCGACCCGTCCTGTCCATGAACAACTCTAATTTAAATAAATATATCAAATATTTGTTAAATCTTTCTCTTGCTTAATTTTATCAAATCAAATTTTATATTAGTTTATTATATAAATTTATTAGAGTTATATATTTAAATAAATATGAAATATTATACTAAAATATTATTTAAGAGCGATCATTATTATTCACTAACTAAAGTACAAATCTAATGTAGTATGAAATATTGTATCTGTTGGAAATTTTTATTTAATTTATCTATTTATAGTTTTCATAACCCATTTCATTTACCATTAATTTAGTTCATTCAAGTATAATATTGGGTGTAATTAAACTTAATTTATTTACTATATTAAGAAAATATGTATACTTAGTGTACAAAAATACAATGACACACTAAAACAGGCTCTAGATGCATGAAAACGAGTACTAGGTTCCTGAAAAGTGTTACATACATGAAAATGATTATTAGGTATATGAAAATTAGTAAAATGTATTTCGCCTTAATTTCCGCCTATAACTTATAATTTTTTACCAAGAAATATATTATCTAGACATCAAAATTGTACGTCGAATCCAAATAAGTCGTTATTTTAAAAATAAAATTTTGTAAGGGGGAGTTCTCACGGTATTCATTATCTTAGGGGTTCTAACGGATTTCAAATCTATATATATATATATATATATATATATATATATATATATATATATATATATATATATATATATATATATATATATATATATATATATATATAGAGTTAGGATCTATTGAGTCTAGCTACTTAGGGTGAGTCCGTCCTACCATTCTACACCGTCAGATCTGGTGAGATCAACGGCTGAGCACAGCGTGTATTAGTAAGGGTAAAAGCGTAAAATCACAATGGAGTAATAAAACTACCATATTCCTCCTTTTCCGTCATATCCTTATCACAAATATTCTCTCTCATCAACTTTTTGTTTCTAAATCCTCTCGTAATATTCTTGCCAAAGCACTACTTTGATCTTCAATTTGGCTCTCAATTTCATTCTCAAATTGCAGTTCCTTGTTTTGTTCGTATTTTGCGGTGAGATTTGTCATGATTCTCCTTTCTATCTTTTTTATTTTCATTTCAATTTGTTGTTTCAGTTATGCTTAGATGTTGAAACCCTAACTTAATTGCGATTTAGATTTGCGAGTATTGTGCGCGGAATTTCTAATCGTATCTATTCTATTTGATTTTTATTGATTTATGATTAATTTTTAGTAATTCTTCGGCAATTATTGCTCACAGTTTAATGTTTTTACTTAATTCCTCTTCTCTGTGTAATTAGCCGTGTTATTTTGTGCGAAATGGTAAGGAAACCAATAACAATTGTGAAAAGTTATTTGATGTCAACTGGATAACTTATCAATTGCTACTTTATTGAAATTTATAATATAATCTGCATAAATTCAAGATTCTTTTGATTCAATTCGAACAATTTGTCAGTTTTCTGTAATTCTAGGTTTAGCTTGATTCATATTAACACTAACATATTGTGTTTCTTCTCAATTCTTTCTTGCTTTTAGAGATTTTCAACTGGAAAATGATTCGCATTGATGGCACAATTGAGCAAGGAGAAAGCGTGAATAATATGCGTACAGGTATTACAATATTTTCCTATTTCACTTTGATTTTGTTTACTCCCTACATAACTACTGAGTACAATAATATTCCGTACACATTTCTCACAATAACAATCATTTGTCATTCCCATTACCTCATCCAACAAGGCTTGAGTTTAGCAATTTGTAACTCTCTGTTACTCTAATGCTATATGTGTGTTATTATAATAGTTTAAGTGTGTTATTGTAACGATATAAGCGTGTTACTCAATGACAAATTTCTTTGTAATGGAAGAATGGTGTTACATTACTTTAATGCTATATGTGTGTTATTATAATGGTTTAAGTATGTTATTGTAACGATATAATTGTGTTACTCAATGACGAATTGCGATAATGGAAGAATGGTGTTATGTTACTGTAATGCTATATGTGTGTTATTATAATGGTTTAGTTGTGTTAATAATAATGCGTTTGTTTGAATCAGATTAAGCGATTTGCTTTGAATTGATATTTTGTTCTTTGGGTTTTTCTTGATTTGTTTCAAGATGATCCATTGTTTTAAATTTCTAATTTCGAGGTTATAATCGGTCCGTCTTCTTTGATTGTGTTGTTAGGTCTTGCACCAATTTTCTAATTTCGTGTTTTTGCACCATAATTATGTTGTATGCTAATTTCTCTTACCAATATTCTAGTTCTCTGGTGATTGTCTCTCAATTTAAGTTTCAATTAAATTTCTTCATTCTCTTTGTAATTACTTGTGTTGTGCGGTTTACTTTTTATCATTCTTCATCATTTTTTATCAACTGTTGTGCGATTCACTTTTGCAGTGAACATTACTCGGCTGCGGTCAACCTTTCAAAATTTAGGTATAATAGGAGTGTTGGTATAATAGTGTAATGGTTTTTTTTTTTCGCTTGCTTTTTCCCTAATAATCTGGTGCCTTTGCATATTTGTCTATGGAGAGGAAGACGTAATCGTGTGCACATGGACAAAGTTCAATGGTGAACAACATAGCCAAGTGCTTTTTAAATATGTTATGGTGACGGTATAACTATGTTACTATAATGGTTTAACCATGTTACAATGATTCTATATCTATATTAGTGTTATTTTGTCTACAAATTTTGAGTGAAATCAAAGTACTCAGTATTACATTTCTTAAGGTGATGCATTCAGCCTACAATTTCAAATAAGAAGTTAATTTTATCTAATCTAGTTGCCACTATATTTTTTGCATTTAGTTTTGATTTTTATATGTAAAACAAATGCAGTTTCATGGATGATTCAACTATTGTTACAATAATGGTTAATTATTGTTACAATAACGATGTTATTGTGTTACAATAGTGGATACCAGTTTAGAAATAGCATGATACAATTAAGGTAGTTAGTGAATTAGCATGTTACAATAAAGGTTTCATTGTGTTTCGGTAATGATTTTATCGTGTTATAATAATGGTGTAAATATTTCCTAATGCGGTTATGACTTGTGAAGTTGTGAGTACATAAACAACTTTGTATGCGTGTGTATCATACATTACCATAATAGCTGCAGTAGAAATGATCGTGGTGTTATAATTTTCATATATTAGTTGTGTGAAGATGAAAAATAACATTGGTTGTTTTAGAGAGTGGTGGAGTAACACCACTTTAATTTTTGTGAGACTGATAGTAACTGATGCTCAAAATTGCATTCCCTGAATTTTTGGTTGGCCTGGCTAGTAAGATAGACCCAAACTTGTATCTCTTGTGTTGCATGTCAAAGGGAAGGTACTATGTAATATGGTGTTTGAAGTATGAGATACATCAATGAATAATGTGAATATGAATTTCTTAAAATGCTATTAGCTCAACGGTAGAGCGATGTGAACTTATTCACATAGGTGTGGGTTCGAGTCCCACATAGCATAATTATCTGTTGGTGATGTTGTTAATGATATTTTTTGGAGTAACATCGGTATCACAAATTATTGTTTAAGAAAGGCATATCCGTCTTAAACTTAAGACGGGTCAAATAGAAGGGATAAGAGAAAAGCGGAGCTCCTAGCTAGAGACTAGCAAAGCATTTGCGTTATCTAAGTAACTGAGATGTTATTTAACCCGTTTTAGTCTTAAGACGACGGATATACCGTCTTAAGAGAGGCCAACTTGGCATCAACATTTCTATAGACGCACTAATTTTTTTTTTATAAAGTACCACTAGCTTTTCTATGAATGTAGTAACACTAACTACTCTATATTGTCACACTCACTTAGTGTAGAAGTACTACTCATTAGTCATTACTCAATCGAGTTTCACTAGCTACCTTATAAAGTCACAATTTAAAATAGGCTATGAGGGATTCGAACCCACGTCTTTGTACAAAATTGCACAATGCTCTTCCATTAAGCTAATAGCCTTCAATGATATACGGATTATGTATTACTATAACCACAAAGCTAATTTACAAAGTTCGAATAACAATTTTATAATGAAAATAACAACTTTAAGATGAAAATAACACCCTTAAGTCATTAGAGTAACACCCGTAAATCATTAGAATAACCACTATATGTGCTACAATGATAGAAAAAATGTGTGTTATAGTAACGGCTCATCTATGTTACAATGACAACTCATGTATGTTATGGTGACAATACTTATGGGTTTTTCAGACAGATATTGTGTTACAATGGTAGTAACAAATATGTGTTACGATGACATGACTCAAATATATTATATACATTATAGTAAGGTTTACAATAACAGTAAAGTTGTGTTAGAATAACAAACTTGCGACAAATGTGTTGCTCTTGATTTCAATTGAAACTTAAAATTAGAAGTTTTTTAAGTTGAGTTTGAGATATTTTATGCTGAAATATCATCAAACATCTTGGATCTATGATCTTATATACTAAATATTATGAAAAACAAATTAAAATCGTTAAAAGGACAAATAAAATTAAATTTTAACTAAAATTTACTTAGATCGTGAAATTAAGTCGAGCATAAGACTAATAGTGATATCGATTTCGACTTCATTTTTATAAAAAGTAAGGAAGAGAGACACTAATACCATTTTTCGAGGGATTATATGCTAGATAACAATCACCTACTCAACTTATAATATAGGAAACCTGATTCATAAGAAATCAATCAAAAATGGAATTTCAATCAAACAATTCAAACGTACATCTACCGAAATAGTAATGCATCATGTACTAATTTTCATAATATCAAAAGGATTACATAGTGATTAAATTTAAGGAATGTTACCATACTTGTTTGTAAATTCAAACCTTCAACTCTTTGATTTTGGAGTTTCATAAATAATACAAGTAATGAGAATTTTTAGACACTTCAATTATTGATTTTCGAGTGATGATGTTCGGTTTGTTTGAAAATAAATGATGAAAAACAATAAAGAGAAAAAGAAATTGATTACTGTTATTACGATGGAGATTTGATGTGCAACAGGAGAGAGAAAGTGAAATGATGAATGAAGGGGAAGGAAGCGATTTCGTCGTGGTGTATGAAATAACAGGGGCGACGTGGCGCAATCTGGCGCGTCTAATCCATTAGATCCTATGGTGTATAATTGTAGGACGGACTCATTTAAAACCCTGGACTCATCGGATCCTTGCTGTATATATATATATATATATATATATATATATATATATAGAGGCAAGATCCGGTGAGAACGAACACTCGGTGAGAACGGTGAGAACATATTTATATATCATGACCCACGCGCTAACTGACTATTTCCTCACACCAGCTAACTAACTATTTCCTCCCCCCAAACATTCCTCTTCATCATATCACATCCCCACACTGTTATTGAATGTCGCCGCCGGCGAGTTCCAACAACACCGGCACACCACTACCGATCTGCGACGACGGTAAATTATGCCAGCGAATTAATCCCTATCCTTGACACCTCGTCTTCCCACGGTCACACAATCCATATAATCGCCTTTTAACTTTCGCCTCATTCGTTGCATTTTCTTACTCCGGTTACCACCGTCGGTGGTTGTTGATACTACTAGATCTGGGCGTGGATGATGGCTATTAATGGTGAAGATAATCTCCACTGCCGCTCTCACTTTCATTCTCACCATCGCTCCACCGCATCTTCTTTCGTGAAAACTCATCATGTGCTGTGTCAACATCTCCCTCCTCACTCTTCCGTCAAATGTCGATCGATTCTTAGATAAATTCTACTCGTCAAATGCCATCAGATTTTAGCTTATAAGAATTTTGTTGGCACGATCTAGATGCCTTTTAAGCAATATTCTCTTTGATTTTCATCATTGCTTCATTTGTACCTGAATAATTTATTGATTTTGTGTTTTAATGACTGAATTTTATAATTCAGATTGTAGTACGCCCACTTGTACTAGTTTGATCAATCTTGTTTTATTTTTAGAAATGTTGAACGCATTGTCGCTGCATGTTGAATACGGTTTTTTGTATATGTAAATTGAAACTGAATAAGGATTTAGCAATTTGGGGATTTTTCGAAATTAAGGTTCGTAATTTGGGAATTTTTTAATTTATGGTTGTCTTTTATGTACCCAGATCACATACTTGTGTATCTAGAATAATAATTTGTGTATGTGGCAGTAAATGTACATAGGATGAAAAAAAGTGTATTTACATCATTATAAAATGTATCTATAATTCATGTAAAATACGTAAAATAAAAAAAATGTATCTACAAAATCAAAAAACATATCTAGAATTATGGAAAAAAAAGTGTATCTACGATAGGTTTTAGTATACCTACGATAGTCAAAAGTGTATCTGATATTTGGATTAAAAAAAGTGCATCTACATTATAAAAAGTGTATATAGAATTCTGCTAAAAAAGTTTCATGAATTGTAGATACACTTTATCACAATTCTTTTTTTTTACAGCTACTAAATAAATTAAAATGCATGTTAGATCAATTTTTTTCATAAATTCTCGGATACACCTTACACTATTATAGGTACACTTTTTACATAAATTCTAGATACATTTTATGGCAATGTAGATACATATTTTTCTATACTAGATACACTTTTTACATTACACAAAATTTATTAACACCTCACTAAATCGAGCTAAATAAGATCATATACTAGTGGCACCGAACTTTTTCCTCCATTGGAGCACCGTCGCCATCATTCCCTGACCCGCACTTGTTCATCTCCATTGTTGGAGCACCGTCGCCGCTTCATTCCCTGACCCGCACTTATTCATCTCCAGTGAAGGCCGTCTTCCAACCACAACCAACACAGCCATATACCCATTAAGCAACCATCGTCATTAACAACCCCCAACACCATAAACCACCAGTAATCGCTGCCATTAGGAATCAAACGGACTCGACAACCACTTATGGCAGATGCCGGCGTAACTCCGAGCTAGAAATATATGATCAATTCTTGAAAGTAATAAATCAGGTTACTCTATATTGATAAAATTGTTACAATATAGTCCAAACAACCAACTCAAATAATCGTCAAACAACAACGATATTCAAACTCGGTCTTATATCAATGAGTTTAATGGTAACAATGAACTAAACAATTCGAAACGAAAAATTTAAATTCCCGAATTCCACATGCAAATGCAGCAATAATTTAATAAACGTCGGGATTGGCAATGTAGTTGATAAGAGTCAATTTCAATTAGTACCAGTGAGTTCTCCATACCTCTTGAGCTTGATAAATTGCACGGGTACTGGGTACAATACAAACCTTCGATCAATTTCAAGGATACCTTATCCCATCTTTATGGCTTTGAAAAAACGGTCGACGACGATATAACGGCTATCGGGCGGATGTAAGCGTAACTCCGGCCGAGAAAACATTCCTAATTGAACAAAGCACACAATATCAACCTAGCAATTGAATCGAGACACCAATGGCTCGTCGCCCCAACTCAATCCGAACTAATAATGATCATCTTCGTTGTCTTGATGGTCGACGAAGGAGGAGGAGGCGGCGACTGCGCAAAGTTTGTGTGGTTGATAACGGCGAAGTGAATGAATAGACCGAGATGATGTTAAACATTAACTAAGTTCCACCATCGATGGAGAGTGTGTGGGCCGGTAGGATGGCTATGTGCTCCGGCGTGGCGGCCGATGACGGGTTGGTGTAAGGATGAGGGAGTCTAAGTCACATCGACATGGGAGGGACTATGAGTTTGGTGAGTCAGGGAATATACGAGGAAATTAAAAGGATAGGTGAGAGAAATAGTAAAGTTGGGTTTATATTTTGTGGAATTACACGTGAAATCTGGGCCTTTTATCTTGTATAATCAATGGTTAGAAATACGTTCTCACCGTTCTCACTTTGGATCTAAATCTATATATATATATATATATATATATATATATATATATATATATATATATATATATATATATATATATATATATATATATATATATATATATATATATATATATACATATATACATATATATATATATATATACATATATATATATATATATATACATATATATATATATATATATATATATATATACCCCTTATATATCTAAGATGCACTTAATGAGTTATATATGTATACATATATATACATATACATATAGAGAGCAGTTCTCGTAAGTCCCTCATATATAATGAGTCCCTAAGTCCTCATATGGACCAATAGATGTATGGGATGGATGGATGAGATTGCGTCTAAATGAAAGGTCACAAATTAATCTCCTCTAATTACCTCCCTTAATCATTCCAACTCCTTAAACATTCACCCTCTCCTAATCTATCCTTTCATTATCCCACCCTTCCACTCTCTCACTAAATCCCATTTTCTCTGAAATTCCCAATAGAAAAACCCAAAACAAAAAACCCATTTTCCCTAAAATTCCCAACAAATAAAAAACCAAAAACCCACCCTCCTTCCCTCATCCCGACACCATCCCGTCACTGCCTCCCATTTCCTCCTTCCTTCTCGGCCGCCATACACCACCTCCACCTCACCAGACCACCAGCCCACCACCTCCTCAACCGCCCAGATCCGGATCCCACCACCTAACAACCACACACCACACACCACACACCACACCCGACCCACAACCCGCCCACCACATGTAATACTACGGATTTTATTAAGTTGTATACTCGACCGAGTAGAGCCTACTCGGCCGAGTAGTGTTAATTGTGGAGTTTGTTTTGGTTCTGCCGAAGAATACTCGACCGAGTAGAGGATACTCGGCCGAGTAGAGGATACTCGGCCGAGTAGAGGATACTCGGCCGAGTATAGCTTTACTGGACCGAGTATCCGGTCTGGCGAGTGTTATTTTAGCGGTTTGATGCGGGAGTGTTTAGGGTTATTTTATATTCAACGTCAATTTCTAAAAAAGTCATTTTCAACCCTAATCATTTTACGATTACTTTAATCACTCCCTAATCATCCCCTAATCTCGTTGTGTGTGCAAATCGTCGTGGTCCTTGCGTGTAGTCTCTTATTCTACTGTTGGTAAGTTTCATTCCCTTGTTATTTGTATTCTTTTGGGGTTACTGTATATACGGAATTGGGGAAAATGGGGGATTGTGCAATGTGTAATTGTGTTATGTGGTTATTGTATTGGAGAAGACTTCATAGAGGAGCCTTTTTTATTGTTCAGTTTCCGTTCTACTGTTGATTGCTAAGGTAGGGTTTTCCCTACTCAGTTTACTGTTCATTGTTTAAGACATAATTGTTTTGTAACTATTGTTATCTGCTGATCATCGGAGTGTGGGCGTTGTTGTGATGGTGTTGGTGTGGAGATGTTGTGAAAGCTGTGATGCTGTGTGTTTGTGATTGTGGTGGAGTCACTTGCGGGAGTGGCTTCACACCCTAGTTCGCCCTCCGTGGAACCCGCCACGAGAGGGGATGTGCACATTAAGGGACAGGGATTGTTAGTCGCTCGTTGATGAGCTGGACTAGGTGGGATCGGCTGCGGTCACCCACTAGCGGCGAGGATTACCTGTTGCGATGGGTAATCTGGCAGGGCTACACACTTCGGTGCGTAGTCGGTTACTGTGTGAGATCGGGAGACTGGGGTTGGAGGATGATCAGCTGGTTACCGTGTTTGTTTGTCTTATAATGATTGAGTAATACTGACCCCGTTGTTGTTTGTGGAATCTACTGTGATCCATTCGAGGTTGGTGAGCAAACTTGACAGATATTGCTATTGGTGAGCTTGGGGCAGTCATGGGAGAGTTGTCATCACCGGTCGTAGCATCACCGTCCGAATTTAGTTTGATTTCTTAGTTGTCAGACATTTGTTTTGTTTTATTGAAACAGTTTGGGATTTGGTTGATGTAAACTTTATACTTTATGGTACTTTAATAAATGTGCTCATTTCAGACGCTTTTGATATGTACTAACCTCGGGCAACCGAGATGGTAACACACTTTCATGGTAGGGTGGTCTTGGTAAGGCACCTTGGTATGAGGGGGTGTTACAAAGTGGTATCAGAGCAAAAGATTCTGGCACCTAAACAAATGAATCTAATGAACTTAGGGAGTCTAAATAAAATGAACCCGGGGAGAGTTGTTTGTAGCTACCGCAAAGACTCGGGAGACGTCCCGGAGTCGCAATTTGGCCCTCATTAACTCGAGCCGGTCACATGGGAAGTGTGTTGAGAGTTGTGTTTTATATGTGCATGTATGTGAAGATTCATGGTGATAATAAGTGATGGTTGGAAATTTGTATGTGGAATTTGTAAGTATGGTGAATGGAAAAGTAGTAGAAGCGATGGGTATGTGAAATTTGGTGAAGTGAATTTAGCATGTGAATGATTGGTATGATTGTATGTTTATAACGTGGCATTTAAGTTCCTATTTTTATATGTTTGTTGAGGGAATAGAAAGCATGATAGGGGACTTGTACTGTTTTAACCCGTCTTTGGTATGGCTCGGCCGAGCAGGGCAGGTACTCGACCGAGTAGGGAGTACTCGGCCGAGTAACCACGCACTCGACCGAATGTTGTTTGGCAGTGAGTAGCAATGGCTACTGTATGTGTTTACTCGACCGAGTAAGTAGGTGTACTCGACCGAGTAGTGACTACTCGGCCGAGTATTGGCCGAGTATTGTTTGTACTCGACCGAGTATGCGATCTGGGTATTTGACGTTGGCTACTAGAGTCGATTACTCAACCGAGTATCTGGGATACTCGACCGAGTAGTCGTTACTCGACCGAGTATAGTCTTATACTCGGCCGAGTGTTCCTTTGGCGGAAGATTGATACATTTTGAGCCGTAGGCTTTTGTGCTTACGTTTCTTTGTTTCTTATCAGTTCAAAATGCCGCCCAAACTAACCCCTGCACAGATCCAAGCTTCTGAGATGACTCTTGATGAGGTTGCTCGCATGATTGAGAAACAAGAGGCTCTCCTTGAAGCTCTCAAAAATGTAGGAAAGGGGAATGAGAAGCCGGTGGATGCTACTCAGCTTAGCATCATCATTGCTCGCTTCAACCCTCCCACATATGAAGGGGTGGGGGAACCAAAGCTGCTCGAGAAGTGGCACCGTGAGATTGAAGCTCTCATGGAAATGGTTAACTGCCCCGAAGACATGATCGTTGAGCAGGTAGTATACTACCTGAGAGGTGAAGCTGCTGTTTGGTGGCAAAACGTCAAGGAAGATGTTAGAGCTTATTACCAGCCTGAAGGTCTGGGAGCTATTCCGTGGTCTGAGTTGAAGAGCGCTATGAGAGAGCAGTTTGTGCTGGAGCATATCCGACACAAGATGAGATCTGAGTTCGATTCCTTCACCATGTCTGAGGAGATGACAGTTACTGAGTACTATCATCGGTTCCTAGAGCTATCTCATTATGTTGAGGACATGCAGCTGGGACAGAGGGGTTTGGCTCTCCTTTTTGAGAGGGGTCTATCTGCCAAGATCGTGAGTCGTATGCCAGATGGGGTTGCTGTTGACCTTAAGGAAGTGTACCTAAGAGAGGGCCAGGCTGAGAGAATGGTAGATCTCTCAAGAGAGATCAATGAGAGGACTGCCGCTGAAAAGAGGAAGGCTGACAGTGGAAGCAACAGTTAGTCGGGTAACAAGAAGGGAAACTTCAACCATGCAAAGGCTTTTTCGGGTGGAGCTGGTTTCTCTGGGGGATCTCGTGGCTGGGGAAAGAATGGAGGTCGGAGTGTGAGTGATAACTCTAACCTTACATGCTTCAACTGTGGTGGTGTCGGCCATAGGAGACGGGAATGCACGAGTTACAGGCCAGGCACTGGTTCAGGAGCTCAGCAAGGGAATTTCTCTCAGGGACCAACTCAGAGTTTTGCTAGTAACCGACCGGGAGGTTCATGGGGCAATAGAGGTGGACAGGGCAACCAGGGCAGTTATAACCGCAGTGGTGGTGGATCATATCAGTGTTAGAACAATAGCACCACCCAAGATTCATCAGCAGCCAAGCCAAGTACCTCCAATGCTTCGGTTCAGGGTGGAGGACAGAAAAACAGTGGGAAGCTTTTCATGATGGACAAACAGGAAGCGCAGGATGATGTCGGTACCTTTCTTATTCATAATGTACCATCCTTTGTTTTGTTTGATTCAGGGGCTACACATTCTTTTGTGTCTAAGAGTCATGCCATGTCCATGGGTTTGGGGAAGTTTGAGGTTGTAAAAGATGATGTGTTCATACCTTCAGGGGAGTCTGTGTCATGTTTCAAGTTGTATAAGGGAGTGTCTATGGTGGTTGGAGGGATAGATTTACTGGTAGACTTGTTAGAGTTTCCTATGGATGGGTTTGAGGTGACTGTCGGGATGGATTGGCTGGGTAAGTATGATGCCAAGATAGATTGTCGGCAAAAGAGAGTGTCCTTAAAGGGTCCTAAGGGTGTTAGGGTGTCCTATAGAGGGTTTGTGGTAAAACCTAAGTGTAAGTTCATAGCTTTGATGACTTTAAAATCATGTATGAGAAAGAAGTGCCCTTTGATTCTCTGTCATGTGAGAGATCGCCGAGTAGAGCCGCAGACAACTGCTGAGATACCTGTGGTGGGAGAGTTTGATGATGTCTTTCCTGAGGAGATACCGAGTTTGCCGCCCAAGAGGGATGTGGATTTCAGTGTGGAGCTTAAACCAGGGACAAGTCCGATATCCAAAGCACCTTACCGTATGGCACCTAAACAGGTAGCTGAGTTGAAGAAGCAGATACATGAGTTGCTAAGCAAGGGTTATATCAGGCCTAGTGTGTCACCGTGGGGAGCCCCAGTTCTTTTTGTAAAGAAGAAAGATGGGAGTATGAGACTGTGCATTGATTACAGAGAGCTCAATCGTGTCACGGTGAAGAACAAGTATCCTTTGCCTAGGATTGATGACCTGTTTGATCAGCTAAGTGGAGCAGGTGTGTTTTCCAAGATTGATCTGAGGTCGGGCTATCATCAGCTGAGGATAGCAGATGAGGATATTCCTAAGACAGCGTTCCGATCTCGGTATGGTCATTATGAGTACGTGGTGATGCCTTTTGGGTTGACCAATGCACCAGCAGCTTTCATGGACTTGATGAATCGGATCCTTACACCGTTCTTGGACAGGTTTGTGGTTGTTTTCATCGATGAGATCTTAGTCTATTCTAAGACTAAGGAAGAATATGAGGAGAACTTGAGGATAGTCTTGCAGACTCTGAGAGAGAATCAACTTTATGCCAAGCTATCTAAGTGCGAGTTCTGGCTGGAGGAGGTAGCTTTTCTGGGTCATGTGATATCTAAGAAGGGGGTGTCTGTGGATCCTAGTAAGATTGAGGCCATAACCAAGTGGGAATCACCGAAGAATGTTGCTGAGATTCGGAGTTTCTTAGGCCTTGTTGGCTACTATAGGAGATTTGTGAAAGATTTCTCTACCATAGCACGGCCTATGACATCCTTGATGAGGAAAGAGACCAGATTTGTTGGGATGAGAGTTGTGAGACAGCGTTTCAGACTTTAAAGGAATGCTTGACCACAGCTCCTGTGCTAGCTTTGCCGGAGGGATGTGAGAACTTTAAGGTATATACCGATGCTTCAAATAATGGTCTTGGTTGTGTTTTGATGCAGGTAGGGAATGTCATAGCTTATGCTTCGAGGCAGCTAAAGCCATATGAGGAGAATTACCCTACTCATGATCTGGAGCTGGGTGCAGTTGTTTTCGCTCTTAAGATTTGGAGGCATTATCTTTATGGAACAACCTTTAAGGTGTTTTCTGATCATAAGAGCTTAAAATATACGGTTTTTTCCCATGGTACCCTCGAACTTTGGAAGATTACACATGGTACCCCTCATTTTATGTTTCTACATATGGTATCCCTGTGTTTACTTTTTTTCCTTCCCAGAATACCCTTTGCCAAACTTCCGTCATCTCTCTGTTACTTATCTGACTAATAACTTTTTTTTATTATTTAATACACTAATCCTTCATATTATACACTAAACAAACTTTAATATCTAAATTCCCAAAACACCCATTATAATCATCTTCTTCTTAACTGACGCCACCTACCCCGCTCTCGTTGGCCACCACACCGACGTCGCCAAACCAGTCCACAACCCAATCACTGCCACCTGTTTCCTCTTTCCCTCCCACCAATCCGTTAAACAAATAAATCAACCACCATTAAAAACTAGATTAATTAACAAAATATGGGGAGAGTTTTATTCAAATTATTTTCTTCCAGGTCTTCCTCTTTTTGAGCTTCTTCCTCTTTCACTTCAACCAAGGCTGAATATCTAACGAAGCCAACAAGGGTTAATCATTCATCTGAGAGAATTAAATGGGAATGAGAGCCTACTCAGAAAACCACAATTGGACGTTTTTACAAATAAGCTACTGTGCTTGTTAATCGTTCCATCTTTGTATTCTTGACAAATAGTTGCCTAGACTTTAAATTAAAAGATGTTAGGAATAGCACAGTGGTTCAAATTCGCCAGAAGCTATGGGGGTATCAAATTCGCCAGAACCTCATTAATCGACTCCAATTGTACTTCGCTAAGAATCACCACATAAAATTCCTTTTCTTCTACCCTTTAAAATTACTACTTACCTCCATAATCACAACATAAAACACCGCAAAATCCGTCCTTGAAACATGAAAACTCTTTCCCCTCCGTCCAAAACACCAGATTTGGTCGTTCAGGGGTGGTGCCATGGGTCTAAAATGTGTCATCGACGAGGAAGAAGAGAGAGATACTTTGCCGGTGAGAGGGCGTCATCATTAGTGGTGGTGGGATTGGATGGGGTCGTTGGCTGTGGTGGCTGTGGGTCGCCCATGGTGGTAGTGATGGTGGTGGAAGAGGGGATAAGTGAGATTAGGTTGGAAGATGTATAGGAAAAAGATAAGATTAGGGATTAAGATATGTGTTCTGAGTAAAATCAAGAGATAATGAATTGTTTAAAGATGTAAACTAACGGTGTTATGACGGAAAGTCTATTAAGGGTATTTTGGGAAAGAAAATGGTAAATACAGGGGTACCATATGTAGAAACATAAAATGAGGGGTACCATGTGTAATCTACCAAAATTCGAGGGTACCATGGGAAAAAATCGTAAAATATATCTACACTTAGAAGGAGCTTAACATGCGACAGAGACGGTGGATGGAGCTTATCGGAGATTATGATATGGAGATCATCTATCACGAGAGTAAGGCTAATGTTGTTGCAGATGCTCTGAGTAGGAAGAGCGTTCATTCGCTATGTACAGCCATGTCCTTGCTGAAGCTGAGGGATGAGGTGTCTAGGATGGGGATCTTTATGTTAAGGAAGGGAGATACCATTGAGGATTTGACGATCGAGCCAGAGTTATATGAGAACATCAAGAGTAAACAGGAGCTTGATCCTAAGATTCAGGAATGGAAGTCAAGAGTAGAGAGTGGGACAATTTTCAGGTTTTATATCCATACAGATGGGAGTGTCCGTTTTTATGGGATATGGCATGTTCCTGAGGATACAAAGTTAAGGAAAGTGATCTTGACGGAGGCTCATTTCACTCCTTATTCGGTTCACCCGGGTGGTGACAAGCTTTACAAAGACCTTAAGAAGACTTTCTGGTGGCCAAACATGAAGAAAGAGGTAGCTGAGTTTGTGGCCAGATGTTTGACCTGTCACAGGGTCAAGGGTGAACAAAGGAGACCACAAGGTAAGATACAGTCTTTAGAAGTACCCGAGTGGAAGTGGGAGTCTATCTCTATAGACTTCATTGTGGGATTGCCTAGGTCACAACAAGGTATTAACATGATCTGGGTGATTGTTGATCGGTTAACCAAGTCAGCTCACTTTGTTCCTATGAAAGATACTTGGTCTAAGATGCAGCTGGCACTGGGTTACAGGAGGCATGTGGTGCGGTTACATGGTATACCCAAGGATATCATTTCTGATCGTGATGCGAGGTTCATATCCAAGTTTTGGCAAGAACTGCAAGAGTTGATGGGTACAACCTTGAAGATGAGTACAGCCTTTTATCCGGCAACCGATGGTCAGACAGAACGAACCATAAAGACCTTAGAGAACATGTTGAGGGCATGTGTCATGGAGTTTGGGGGCAGCTGGGAAGACAGGCTTGACCTGATTGAGTTTTCATACAACAACAGTTACAATACGAGTATCGGGATGGCACCTTTTGAGGCTTTGTATAGTCGGAAATGCCGAAGTCCAATTTGTTGGGATGATAGTTCTGAGACAGTGGTTTTAGGGCCACGGCTGGTACAAGATATGGTTGAGCAAGTTCAGTTAATTCGGCAAAAGATGAGAGCAGCTCAAGATCGTCAGAAGAGTTATGCCGATTTACACCGCAGGGACATTGAGTTCCCAGTAGGTGACAAGGTCCTTTTGAAAGTGTCACCTATGCGAGGTGTGATGAGGTTTGCGAAGAAAGGTAAGCTAAGTCAGAAGTTTATAGGTCCTTATGAGATTTTGGATCGTATAGGCGAGATAGCCTACAGATTAGCTTTACTACCAGCTTTGGATAGAGTCCACAACGTTTTCCATGTCTCCCAGCTTCGGAAATATGTGAGTGATCCATCGCATATCCTTAGAATGGAGAACATCGAGCTTGATAAGTCTTTGTCCTACACCGAGGTTCCTAAAGAAATTCTTGATCGCAAGGTTCGTAAGACAAGGAATGGTGAGACGGTCTTACTCAAGGTTCTTTGGTCTAATCACAATGTGGAAGAAGCCACATGGAAACCCGAGGAAGCTATGCGAAAACGTTTTCCTAACCTTTTTTCTCATGTATGTTTGGTTACGGGGACGTAACAGTTGTCTTTTTAGGGGGGGTAGGAGATGGTCGCGGTTGTGTTTTGTCTTATTTTGAGTCGGGTTGGTGGGTCTTGTGGTGTCTTGTGTAGTTCTTTGGGTTGATAAATGTTTGTGTGGAAAGTCTTTTTGTGTTTTGTGGTGTGTCTATTGTATTTGTGGTGTTTTGTTTTAGGTTGGAGTGTGAACTTCGGGACGAAGTTCTTTTTAAGGGGGGAAGACTGTAATACTATGGATTTTATTAAGTTGTATACTCGACCGAGTAGAGCCTACTCGGCCGAGTAGTGTTAATTGTGGAGTTTGTTTTGGTTCTGCCGAGGAATACTCGGCCGAGTATGGAGAATACTCAACCGAGTAGAGGATACTCGGCCGAGTATAGCTTTACTCGACCGAGTATCCGGTCTGGCGAGTGTTATTTTAGCGGTTTGATGCGGGAGTGTTTAGGGTTATTTTATATTCAACGTCAGTTTCTAAAACGTCATTTTTAACCCTAATCATTTTACGATTACTTTAATCACTCCCTAATCATCCCCTAATCTCATTGTGTGTGCAAATCGTCATGGTCCTTGCGTGTAGTCTCTTATTCTACTGTTGGTAAGTTTCATTCCCTTGTCATTTGTATTCTTTTGGGGTTACTGTATATATGGAATTGGGGAAAATAGGAGATTGTGCAATGTGTAATTGTGTTATGTGGTCATTGTATAGGAGAAGACTTCATAGAGGAGCCTTTTTTATTGTTCAGTTTCCGTTCTACTGTTGATTACTAAGGTAGGGTTTTCCATACTCAGTTTACTGTTCATTGTTTAAGACATGATTGTTTTGTAACTATTGTTATCTGCTGATCATCGGAGTGTGGGCGTTGTTGTGATGGTGTTGGTGTGGAGATGTTGTGACAGCTGTGATGCTGTGTGTTTGTGATTGTGGTGGAGTCACTTGCGGGAGTGGCTTCACACCCTAGTTCGCCCTCCGTGGAACCCGCCACGGGAGGGGATGTGCACATTAAGGGACAGGTATTGTTAGTCGCTCGTTGATGAGATGGACTAGGTGGGATCGGCTGCGGTCACCCACTGGCGGCAAGGATTACCTGTTGCAATGGGTAATATGGCAGGGCTACGCACTTCGGTGCGTAGTCGGTTACTGTGTGAGATCGGGAGACTGGGGTTGGAGGATGATCAGCTGGTTACCGTGTTTGTTTGTCTTATAATGATTGAGTAATACTGACCCCGTTGTTGTTTGTGGAATCTACTGTGATCCATTCGAGGTTGGTGAGCAAACTTGACAGATATTGCTATTGGTGAGCTTGGGGCAGTCATGGGAGAGTTGTCATCACCGGTCGTAGCATCACCGTCCGAGTCTTAGTTTGATTTCTTAGTTGTCAAACATTTGTTTTGTTTTATTGAAACAGTTTGGGATTTGGTTGATGTAAACTTTATACTTTATGGTACTTTAATAAATGTGCTCATTTCAGACGCTTTTGATATGTACTAACCTCGGGCAACCAAGATGATAACACACTTTCATGGTAGGGTGGTCTTGGTAAGGCACCTTGGTATGAGGGGGTGTTACACCGCAAACCACCAGATCCACCAGACCCACCACCACCACCGAGAAACCCACTCGACAAACCGACACCCGACTACCCACGGCTTCCTTGACGTTCTCATGACCACCACAACACCCACGGCCACCTCCTAAAGCCACGACACCGTCGCCTGCCTCCCTTTCTTCTTTCTCTCTTTTATTTTTTCATATTTACATTTGTTGCAGTTTTGTTTTTATGTTTCATAATTTTTTCAGATCTCGTATTTGATGTATCGATTTTTTATATTGGTTTTGATATCTCGTTTTTGATAATTTCTGAGATCCATTCTTAACTTTGTTTTTCATTGTTTGAAGTTTCAACGACCACCACCACATTTTTTTTTGGGTATTTTTAGATCTTGTTTTTGGTTTTCTCGTTTTTTTTTTTTGGTATTTTTAGATCTCGTTTTTTTTTTTGTTTATTTGGGTGTTGGTTAATTAATTTTTAGTATTTCAGTTTTTTATTTCTCTTTTTTTTAAGTTCCATATTTTGTGTTAAAGTTATACAATAATTAAAATAAAGTTATACTATTAACCCCTAAAGTTATACTATTTACGACTAAAGTTATACCCTTGTCATATTAAAGTTATACTATTTACGACTAAAGTTATACGCATAAAATACAAAAAGTTATAGATCTATTTTATATAACTCAATTTGTATATTTTTTTTAGTATTTGTGTGTTGGTGTTGTTGTGAGACGGTTTTTTAAATTTTTACGACTAAAGTTATACCCTTTAAACATTAAAGTTAGACTATTTACGACTAAATTTATACCATTCAAACATTAAAGTTATACAATTTATACTATTTTGTTGTGTGTTGTTATTTACTTATTTTATATTTTTTTATTTCAAATATATCTTATATTAAATTTTGATATTTATATAATGACTTTCTTTTTCAGATCTAGTATTGTTGGTTTAAAGTTAGTATTGGTGGTTTTAGGATTTCGGTTATATATTGGACTAAAGTTATACGATTTTGGACTAAAGTTATGCGATTTTGTAGTAAAGTTACACAATTTTGGACTAAAGTTATACAAATATGGACTAAAGTTATACATATGAAGGACTAAAGTTATACAAAAATTGAGTAAAGTTATACAAATATGTACTAAAGTTATACAAATAAGGAATAAAGTTATACAAAAATGGACTAAAGTTATACAAAAATTGCCTAAAGTTATACAAATATGGACTAAAGTTATACAAATAAGGACTAAAGTTATACAAAAATTGACTAAAGTTATACAAATAAGGACTAAAGTTATACAAATAAGGATAAAGTTATACAAAAATGGGCTAAAGATATACAAAAATTGACTAAAGTTATACAAAAATTGACTAAAGTCATTGAAATTACACACATTTCTACTGGAGTTATACATTCGTTGAGTAGAAGTTTTTCATATCGTTAGTAGAGTTATACATTCATTGAGTAGAAGTTCAACACATTCCTAATGTAGATATTTGTATAACTTTAGTCCATTTTTGTATAACTTTAGTCCATTTTTGTATAACTATAGTCCTTATTTGTATAAATTTTGTCAGTTTTTGTATAACTTTAGTACTTATTTGTATAACTTCAGTCCATATTTGTATAACTTTAGGCAATTTTTGTATAACTTTAGTCCATTTTTGTATAACTTTAGTCGATAACTGTGTAACTTTAGTCATTTTATATCATTTTTAAATAAAAATGTGAAATATAAGATTAAAATCAACAAATTATAAGAATTTTTATATAGCTAAGATTAAAACAACAAATTTTATGAAAAACATTTTAGTAGATCTTAGATGAAAAAAAGTATCTCACAAAAAAAACGAGATTTAAAACCCGAAATCTTAAAAAAAACGTATAACAAGAAGAGATTTGAGAAAATAAATAAACAAACAAGAACTAACAAAATAAAAGACAATTAAAAGAAAATAAAAGACAACAAAAAAAATGAATGAAAAAAACAACTCAAAACATAAAAATTAACACCAAAACGAAAAGAAAAGAAAAAAAACGAAAAAAAAACCGAGATGGCGGTGGTGGGGTGGCGGCGGCGGTGGTGGTGGGTGGTGAGTTGGTGTCGGGTGGGGTGGTTGTGAATGGAGATGAGAGGAGTGGGTGACTTATTTGGGTTTTGTTTTTTTGGGGTTTTGGGTTTTTTGAGAGAGGAGAGAAAAGAGTGAGATGTAGAAAGATGAGAGGATGATTGTGATAATGAATTAATGAATGATGGATGGATGATTAGTGAAGGAGATGATTAAGTTAAAGAGGCCATTAGAGGAGATTCATTTCTAGCCATTCAATGAGATAAAATCTCATCACTCCATTCCCTCCATCCAATGACCTATATGAAGATTTATGGACTTATATGTATATATGAGACTTAGTTGATCTCTTCTATATATATATATATATATATATATATATATATATATATATATATATATATATATATATATATATATATATATATATATATATATATATATATATATATAGGCAAGATCCGGTGAGTTTGACACTTTTCGTGAGTTTCCCCCGCGTATATAAGCAATAAAGCAAATGAGTTGACAAAACCCAATTATCAAACTTTCAGACGTCATAAATTCCCAGCTCTTTCTCCCTCTTTCTCCCTCTTTCTCTCTCTACTGATCAAACACTCTGTTCATCAAAATTCGCGCGAAATTTGTTTCATCAGTTCTTCAAAATTTGATCAACAAATTTAATCAACAAATTCATCAGTTATTCAAAATTTGATCAAAAATTCATTCATTATTTTGATTTTTTCAATTAAAACTATCAATTTGTTCATCAATTTATCTCCAAAAACCCTAATTCTTCAAATTCGACTGAAGGTATTGATATTTCTTCCGATTTCTGATTTAATAATCGAATAACTTCAGTAATTGAATCAAATAACAAATTCGACTTGATTTACGTGTTTTTTCCATAATTTTCGGCTTCAACGATCTTTGAATTGAACGATCAAACTCTTACTACCGCTTGATAATATTATTGTTGATAATCAAACAACGATGAATTAGGGTATAAATTTGTGACATAATCTTTGATATAATAAATCGTTGTTATTAGGTTGATAAGTTTTTTGTTAAAATTCTGATTGCATGTAGATTATTTTCATATTGTTACTCATTTTGTCGTTATAATAACAACTACATAATATCACAGTAATTGCATGTAGGTTTTCATTCATGATATCATTCAATATCTAGTATTTGAATAACTGGATTACAATAATACAATAACTGACTTACAGTATTAAAATAACTTTGATATTATATTAAAATAACTGTGATGCATTGTGCTGGACTAGGCTACCAATCTCAATAGAAAACCTCCCCCTCTCTGATAGAATAATTGTATTTGTATAATACAATAACTGCATTATAACGTTAAAATAACTGTTCTAGCAGAAATTATTTTTTTCATAATAAATACTATTTTATAGGATCTGACAAAAAAATCCTTACAATAACTACTCTTTAATAATGAAATAACTTTAATATTACATTAAAATAACCGTGTGTGCATTGTAGTGAACTAGGCTACCAATCTCAATAAAACCCTCCCCCTCTCTGATAGAATAATTGGATTTGTATAATACAATACCTGCATTGTATCGTTAAAATAACTGTTGTAGCAGAAATTGTTTTTTTTTTTTCATAATAAATACTATTTTATAGGATCTGACAAAAAAATCCTTACAATAACTGCTCTTTAAAAATGAAATAACTTTAATATTACATTAAAATAACTGTGGGTGCATTGTGGTGGACTAGGCTACCAATCTCACTAAAACCCTCCCCCCTCTGATAGATTAATTGGATTTGTATACTACAATAACTGCATTACAACGTTAAAATAACTGTTGTAGCAGAAATTGTTTTTTTCATAATAAATACTATTTTATAGGATCTGACAAAAAAATCCTTACAATAACTGCTCTTTAAAAATAAAAAACTTTAATATTACATTAAAATAACTGTGTGTGCATTGTGGTGGACTAGGCTACCAATCTCACTAAAACCCTCCCCTCTCTGATAGAGTAATTGGATTTGTATAATACAATAACTGCATTACAACGTTAAAATAACTGTTGTAGCAGAAATTGTTTTTTTAATAATAAATACTATTTTATAGGATCTGACAAAAAAATCCTTACAATAACTTCTCTTTAATAATGAAATAACTTTAATAGTACATTAAAATAACTGTGTGTGCATTGTGGTGGACTAGGCTACAAATCTCACTAAAACTCTCCCCTCTCTAATAGAATAATTGCATTTGTATAATACAATAACTGCATTATAACGTTAACATAACTGTTGTAGCAGAGATTGTATTGTTTTGTTTTGTGTAGAATCTAAGATATTGAAATTAATAATACCATAACAGTTCTCCTGTTTTAATGTTTCCAGGCATTGAAATTAATACTACCAATGCTACAACTTTGTCTACACCTACTGTTGCGTCTGAAACAGGAGAAAATACTATCCATAATCTGGGATTGAGATATACTCCAGGTGGCAGTGAGGAGTGGAATAGGATGATAGAAAATGGTTTCAAACCTGCTCTGTGGTTAATGTTTGTAAAGCTGGAGGAGGCAATAGAGTTTTACAATTTATATGCTGTGGCTTGTGGTTTCATACCAAGAAAGTACACACAAACAAGATTTCGTGATGGTTTGATAGACAAAAAATCAATGATCTGCAACAGACATGGATTCAAAGAGGATCGCAAAAAACTCAAACCTGTTGTTGAATTTGAAAACATAGAAGAGAATAAGAAGAGGAAAAGATCTGTGGAGCCAAAGAAAACAAAAATAACAAGATTTGGTTGCAAGGCAAAAATACGGTTTTGTTCTGTATTCAATGACCTAAAGGAGCTAATAGGGTATGTTATTGATATGTTTTATGAAGGTCATAATCACAGACTCTGCTCACTCAAAGAACGGGAATCCCAGAAAAACGTAAGAACACTTAACCTTTACATGAAGCAGACAATTGTTAACAATTGTAAACACAACATCGGAGCTACCAAGACATTTAGAATTCTGGCGGAACAATCAAATGGGTATGCAAATATTGGTGCATCTCTCACAGAATTCAAGAACTTCAAAAGAAATATTAAATGTTATATAGGTGACAAGGATGCTGACATGATTCTCGATTATTTAAAGGCGCTTTCTGAATCACAAGATGGCTTTTACTATGCTTGTCAAGTTGATGAGGATAATTGTTTGGCTAAAATATTTTGGGCAGATGCACAAGCAAGAATGAATTATTCCTTGTTTGGAGACACCATAACCTTTGATCCTACTTACGGTACTAACAAGTACCACATGGCCTTCACCCCATTCACTGGTGTTGACAACCACAAAAAATCAGTGACTTTTGCTGCTGCACTTGTCGATCATGAGAACGATGGGTCATTCATTTGGTGTTTAATAAGTTCCTTGATTGTATGGGCAACAAGGAACCTCAGTGCATTCTTACTAATCAACATCCGGCAATTAAACTCGGGGTGTGTTCTGTATTCAAGAAAGCAAGACATCGCTACTGCATGTGGCATATAATGAAAAAACTTACCGATAAAGTTGAGTCACAGATTTGTAAGGAGACTGACTTTGTTGAGCGGATATGTGGAGTTGTTTGGGATACTGACTTGCAACCCATTGAGTTTGAAGAAAAATGGAGTCAAGTGATTAATGACTTTGAGTTGAATGATAATACTTGGTTGACATACATGTATGGCAAAAGGCACAAATGGATACCTGCTTACTTTAGGGATTTGCCTTTAGGCTGCCTTTTGAAAACTACACAAAGATCAGAGAGTCAAAACAGTTATTTCAAAAGATTTGAGAGCATAGATGGCACACTTGTAGAATTTTGGTTGCGTTTTCAGAGTGCAATGGAACAAAACCGCTATAATCACAGATTTCTTGATGCTGCAAGTGACAGCACATTGCCACAGGTTTCTTCTAAGACAATGATTGAGAAACATGCCTCTAAAATCTACACACACTGTTTTCTATGAGTTCCAAGAGCAAGTGCAAATGGCTCCCTGTTCGTGTGCTGTTAGGGGGTTTTCTGAGCAAGGAAACATGCACATTATAAATGTTGAAGATGCCTACAGGAAGCATAGAATATTTCAGGTTATTCAATTTTATAAACATAATTGTCTTTTTACTTTAACATACAATAACTGTAATAAAAGAATACAATAACCGTGTTTTACCATTTAAAAAACTGAAGGACTTCTACCTTGGTGTTCATTGCTAGTCTACATAAAATAATTCATGTTGAACTATATAATAACTATGTTTGTCTTTTAAAATAACTACACTGTAATGCAGGTTGCTCATAATAACGAATCAAAGGAAACAACATGTACGTGCAAGATGTTTGAGAGGAAAGGAATCCATTGTAAACACATTATATGGATTATATCAGGAAAAGGACTGCAAAGCATACCGTAGCAGTACATTGAAACCAGATGGACAAAGAAATCATATAGAAAGCCTTTGTATGGACTGGATGGAAAGTTATTGCACGACTATGATCTCACTGATTTGAGAAAGTTGGAATTATCAAGGGTATGGTCAGAGTTTTATGCAACAATAAGTGTTCTTAACTCGATGCCTGAAAATCAAATCAAGGAGCTAAGTTTGATGCTTTTACAATTCCGAGAGAAAATAAATCCAACAAAAGAGAGCTTGACAAAGGAACAAGAACTGGAAATGCTCTTAGGTTGTTCAGCAAAATCAAATATTACTGTTCTTCCACCAGAGATTGCAAAAAACAAAGGAAGCGGCAAGAGAATGAAATCAAACAAGGATAAGGCAATTGAGAAGGCGAGCAAACCGAAGAGGCTATGTAACAACTGCAAACAAATGGGACACCATGACAAGAGAAACTGTCCAAATCCGTTTGTTGAGCATGCTTTGGAGGAAGAAGATGAAGAAAAAAATGAAATGGAGGATGAAGATGAAGAAGAAGAATGAAAAATGCATTACGCTTTAAAATAATCAAGATTACGTTTTAAAATAATCCATATTATGCTTTACAATAACCGCAAGATTGCAAAGTAATTGTGTTAGACTTTTTTACAAATAATCAGGGCTATACTTTACAATAAGTGTGTTAGACTTTTACAATAATCAAAGTTATGCTTTACATTAATTGATGTTGAATTTTTTTGCAATTGTTCTGATTTTGTTCATTTAATAATACCTTGCGCTATTACAATAATCATGTGAAAACTATACAATAATCACAATTATGCTTTATAATAATTGAAGTTGAGTTTATTTGCAATTGTTCTGATTTTTTTCCATAAATATATTAATTTGATAATGCTTTACAGTAATTGATAATGCTTTACACTTGCCAATTTGTTACAATAATCAAAGATATGCTTTAAAATAATCAGAGGTATGCTTTAAAATAATTGGGCAAACGCTTTACAATAACCAGCTACATGAAAAGCTTTAAAATAATTGCATTTGATCATTTGAATAACTGAATAATCATATGAAAACTATACAATAATCACAATTATGCTTTATAATAATTGATGTTGAGTTTATTTGCAATTGTTCTGATTTTTTTCCATAAATATATTAATTTGATAATGCTTTACAGTAATTGATAATGCTTTACACTTGCCAATTTGTTACAATAATCAAAGATATGCTTTAAAATAATTGGGGAAGAGTTTTACAATAATCAGATACATGAGAGCTTTAAAATAATCAGAGGTATGCTTTAAAATAATTGGGCAAACGCTTTACAATAATCAGCTACATGAAAGCTCTAAAATAATTGCATTTGATCATTTGAATAACTGTCGGGAGATATTACAATAACAGCTTATAGGCATTACAAAAACACTTTCTAAAAAAATTTGTTCAATCAACCAATAACAGCTATCTAAACATTAGATTATCCGACAAAATCCATCTAGAATTGTTCGCTAAATCCATCTAGAATCAAACAATTGTTCTTTTATGTGTTTCGCCAAGAAGGACCATTAATGGCTGTTGTTTTAACCCTTTTCCTCCCTGATCTTCTGACTTTTAAAAGATCTTTCTCTACTTTACATACTCCCCCTCAAAATTTCCACTTGTTCCAAAAGAGACGCTCTCGACTCGTTGGCATCTGACATCAACAAAATAGCTACCATCTCAAGCCATATAGGAATCCTCTCAACTCTCTTCTTAACCGCATACAATCCCTTCTCGTGCTTCCCTTCATATGTGAGCATGTGAAACATAGTGAAAAATCCCGATTCCTTATCAGCCTTGACATTCGCTTTCCATTTAAATCAACATTCACGAATGTAAATGTGTTAATGAGAACCCCTTCTTTTGCTGTTTTCCTTGTATCCAAAAATTCAGAAAAATAATCAACCTACAGCATGTACAAACAAAAAAAGAATTAGAAAGCACGAGTATACAATAACAAGTTTAAAACAATACAATAACTTTGTTACAGCAATACAATAATTCTGACTGAAAATAGAATTTGTATATGATCAGGAGTTAGAAAAACGTACTGCAATCTTTGCAAGTCTGTAAAAATCGGATTTTTCCCAATCTTTATGCGACGTATGGTCCAGCACATCAACCGTCTTGTTCATAAAGTTCACACAAACACAAAAGTAGTACTTCTCTAAAGACAATGGGATGAAGACAAGGTCCACATCGATCTCAAAGTTTACAATATTTTCACCTAAATAATAGGACCAAAACTGCACAACCTTGTCTTTCTGGCTGTCAGTTACATCATCACTATCCCCTTCTTGCTCTAGCATGTCTTCAAAGATTCCCTATAAATACCATAAAAGTGTGAAGAAAATTGAAGATAAATGATTAAACATTCTACAGTAACTGCACAATGAAAAACGGATCATACCATAAGTTGTGTCCCAAGGAACATCATCACTGGCGCTTCTTTCTCTTTAACCTCCATGAAATTCAAGACAACTGACCAGGCAGCTATTATGCCCAACTCAGTGTAATTTTCGGGCTTCGTAGAAAGAATATCAGACCTATCGAAGATAGCATTGCCCGCAGAAAATAAAAGTTCACTACAAAGGAGTAAAAAAAAGCTTAGTAATATTTTAAAACAATATTTAAAAAATAACTACCAGCTACAATAACTGAGTTTTTCATAATACAATAACTATGTTAATGTAATACAATAATCGATTATTGTTTTACATTAACATAGTTATTGTATTATGAAAACTCAGTTATTGTAATTTGTAAAAAAGATAGAATAATTGAACTTGTAGAATACAATAACTGCAATACAGTATTAGAATAATCACACAAACTTGTTTCTCATTGAGTTTGGAGAAAAAAGAACATACTCATTTGCAAGATTGTAATCATCCAAGAAACAATAATCAACAACTTGTTTCTTCTTGCTTGGCATAGCACGTGTATATCTGCTGTTAGCCCTCATAACTTTTGAAACAACAACAAGATTTGTATCTGCCTTGCCACAGTTTATTGAGCAGCCAAGACCATCAGAGTTCGGTCTACTACCTCGGCCTGATCTAATCATCCCAGCGCTCATAGGTGTATCAGGAATACTCTTTTTCCCAGGCCCCGGAGTACCTACACCATCATCCGGTTCCTCGCCATAACCCTAGCGACTTCCAAAGCATCGCTTCAGCCCTTGCCGCTTAACCGAGCTAGCTTACGCTTCTCAAGCAAAACAGGCAGCAAAGGTGCCTTTGCCTTTGTAAAATTATCAACCAAATCCAACAACTGTTTCCTAATTTTGTTGATATCGGCTAAAACCAAGATGGCAGCTATCTCAGCTCTATATATGATCCTTTTCAATGGGTCATGCAACTCTGATTTGAACAACTTCCCAACATAAAACATCATATGAATCATGACAAAAACACTACAATCCAAATTCTGGGACCCTTCCGATTTCCACCCAAAAGTCACATTTACAAATTTGAAATTGCAGACCTCACTGCCTCTTTCAAAACCTTTCTCGACAAGAAAACTACCAAATATTTCAACCTGGTTACATTTTTAAATCAAAATTCATCACTCAAGAACAAAAAACATAACTAAAAGAAGTAGATGAAAACAAAAACTTATAATAAGGTACATACAATAGAGTTGGTAGCCAACACCCAGATACTATCTTCAAAATCATCATATACACGATTGTCAAGATAGTCCACAGTCTTCCCTAAAAAATTAACAACAACACAGAAAAAATGATCTCCAAAATGAACAGGAATAAAAACCTGGCATGATAAAACAGGTGTACATAAACCTTTGTTGTTCTCAACGATAAAATAATCAACAGAAGAAAGAAAGAAGAGAAAGGATTGGAAAAATTACCAAATCGGCACCAATGTCAAGAGAACCTTGGTTGTTCTCAATGACAGTGTCCCAAGCATTACAAATTTCCTTTCCGTATAAATCTTTCTCATCATCAGCAGTTTGATAAGCTTAAACAAAGAAGCCTATGAAAAATATTACCACACTATAAGAGAAAATGAAGTATCACAATTGAAAAAACTTGGTTAACTGAATACAATAACTACTATTCTGCTTTACAATAACTATCACAACAATAACAGCTTCATTATAATACAATAACCACACTAACGTATTGAAATAATAAAAAAATAACTATGACTACAATAATCGAGTTTTCATAATACAATAACTATGTTATTGTAATACAATAATCGATTATTGTATTACAATAACATAGTTATTGTATTATGAAAACTCAGTTATTGTTACTTGTAAAAAAGATAGAATAATTGAACTTGTATAATACAATAACTGCAATACAGTATTAGAATAATCACACAAACTTGTTTCTCATTGAGTTTGGAGAAAAAAGAACATACTCATATGCAAGATTGTAATCATCCAGGAAACAATAAACAAAATTGAAGAATAGGAAAACTTGTTTAGCTGAATAAAATAACAGCTAACATGCTTTACAATAATCAAGTAACTACAATAGAATAACTGTCATAACCATTGTAAATTTACTGATACAGAAATATATAATAAAAATTTCACATACCGAATGACTTGTACAAAAAAAACTTCTTGTGGGGGATAACCCTTTCCCAGCCTTGACCAGCATGTCATTAAGTAAAAATGACCAGCAATCAATCATGTTCGATGTGATCATAGTCTTAGCAGACAGTGAAATAATGTCATCTCGAGTTAACATGTTGTGAAATGAGAACACAACCAAATCCTCCCTGCCACATGGAAACAAATTATATAGTAAAAACAAAAACCCAAACAACAATAAAAGCTTTTAAAAACTAGATATATATTAGCAAAAAAAAAAAAAAAAAAAAAAAAAAAAAAAAAAAAAAGATAGAGGAAACGAAAAACATATAATGCTTACCCAATTCGTAGGTCATGATCGTGCAGAAAACAATAACCAAGTACAGTCCTCCTGTTGGAATATGTGTCCTCCGATAATAATGCGATCACAACTGTCGATCATGATGATCACATGTTTAAATCTCATTTTAAGAATACATGTGGGAAGTAATATTTTACTGTCAACTGGTCCACACATATCGGTAATGATTGGCTGACTAGAGTTTGACATTACTGTCGTGCGACGGTGGTGATCAGTTGATCCTCTTAGCTCATACCTAAAGGGTAACACTCTTAATTGATTATTTAATTGATCGTATGACGATACGGGTTAATTAAATTACTTAAAATTGACGCACAATTTTGGAAGTAATATTTATGTATCTCATTATAATTTGATTAAATGAGATACGGTCTAAGTGATCGAATTGTTTTATTACTTAGATGAAGTTATTGTTTAAGAAAACAATTGCATTAGAATGAATGATTCATTATAAATACAAGATGTTGTGATTTATAATTGGTAAGTTATTTTGGTACAAGTAATTATGAACTACTAAAGTCGATTTTGTACATGACGTATTTTTATTAATGCGTTGATTTTTAATATGTTAAAAATGCATGACAATTTTACATGACTTGTGACATGTGAAAAATTGACAAAGATAAAATAGAATCCATTTTATCTTAAATGGACAGAAATAAGGGGTGTATTAGGCTAAATATTGTGTTGATTAATTTTAAGTGGAAAACATAATCATTTACCTAATTGCTAGCCATGCAAACCTAGTTGTTTTTGTGAAGAGCAACTTGATCATGCATTGGCCAACACCACCCCACCCTACCCGGTTTTGTCATAGAGAAAAGCCAAGGGTTTTTCTCTATAATTTGTCTAATATACACTATATGCATCTTAGGCCCTGTTCTTTCTGGCTTTTTAGAATCGAATCGCCCAGGAATCGAATGGAGGAGTCAACTAAATGAATGAAATGAATCGAATCGAATGGAGTCAATGAATCAATCGAATCGAATGGAGTGAGCTGATGAATCGAAGCCCTGAATAAATTTGAGCCGAATCGAATCGAATCAATAAAAGTGAATTGATTAATCAATCGAAATAATCATATTAATATTAATAATAATAATATTTAATTTATTGTTATTATCAACTATAATAATAATAATAATAATAATAATAATAATAATAATAATAATAATAATAATAATAATAATAATAATAATAATAATAATAATAATAATAATAATAATAATAATAATAATAATCATAGTATAATACTATTTATATTAAAATTAATATTTTTAAGAAAAAAATTATAATATTATACTCCCTCTGTCCCGGTAATTTGTTGTCCTATTCTATTTTGGGGTGTCTCATTTAATTATTGTCCTTTCTATTTTAAGAATGAACTTGATGAACAATTTGATCATTCACACTCAATTTGGTCCGCTTGTCATTTTATAATTGGCCACTCCTCTTTCCTTGGTCTTTGTGCCAAAACCAAAGGACAACAATTGACCGGGATAGAGGGAGGAGTATATGAATAATCATAAATTATAATAATGAAAAAAATAGTAATTTTTTACTAATAATATTCTTAATAACAATAATAAATAATAATGTCAATATTAATAATGATATTATTAAAAATAATTGTTTCGAATAAAAACACTCAAGTAAGCGTTGCTTGAATCTGGGTCGGGTCAACGCGCTCCTCTCAGATGATGGCACCTCGAACCTATGCTTGCTCTCTCCGGATGGATCTTTCACGCGTAACAAATAGGGCCTCAGAGGGTTCGCAATAGGTCTTTCTCTGATGCCTTACGATCTTGTTGGATAGTTGGGACCTTGCTTGAAGCTAAGGTTTCCGTGCCCTCTCATAGTAGCTCGAGTAGTCTTACTTCTAGAGAGAGGAAGTTGTTGGTGAGAAGTATTTTACCATTGATGGGTGAATAATGAGGTATTTATAGATTTCTATGTGTACCTCAAATGATGGCTGGCAAGCATAGTTACCATATTCGCTATGAATACGCCTTATCGATTCCCGATTCACTTATAGAAAATGTGTTATATATTTTCAGTAATCAGTTGATAGAATTCGCTTTTAACAATTCGTGATTCGTAGAGTATCAAGCGAATCCGTAACCATGTTGGCAAGCGTGTTGACTTGTATGACTCCGTATCGGCTACTGGGTCAAGTCGGTTGGGCGTGCCCCATCAATAATATTAATAATAAATGTTAATAATTTTAATAATAATAATACCAATAATTATAACAACAACAACAATACTACTACTAATAATAATAATAACAATAATAATAATAAACAATATTATTATTAACATTAATAACATTATTATTCATTTTAACAACAACAACAACAATATTATTCATTTTAATAATAATATTCATAATAATAATAATAATAATAAATAAATTATTAATAACATTATTATTAAAACTATTATTAAATATAATAATAATAATAATAATAATAATAATAATAATAATAATAATAATAATAAAGAATAATATTAAAAAAAATAGTATTATTGATAACAAAATTAATAATAACTATTAAATTTAAGATGAGTAAATTTGAAATGAGTGAACTTAATGGAGTGAATCAAAGAATCGAATCGAATCGAATGGAGCTGAAATGAGTGAAATAATGAATCAATCGAATGGAGTGAGCTGAATCGAATCGAATCGAATCAATGGACTGAATCTGAATGAATCGAATGAATCGAATCGAATCGAGCTGAATCGAATCAAGTAGGCCGAAAATAAGCTAGAAAGAACAGGGCCTTAGTGTATTATTCATTCAAACTTCATCTAAAATATAGAGTTTTAGAGAGATAAATTACTTCTTCTTCTCCCTTCTCTTAAACCGAAAATTAAGAGACCAAAAAAAATATTTTTGGGTCAATTTTATTCAAAATTAATATTGTTCTAGTATCAATAATATTAATTTTATTAAGAGGTTATCTTGGGTATTATTCCTTGGGAGGGATTCTATACTTGAATCCTTTGTTCATCCATATTAGGAGAGCTCAAGAACAAGTGAGTAGGAGAACTCACTTGTGCCCAATAATCCGAAATTTCCAATGTAAGAATGATGATTTCTTCACTATATTTACTTATGTTTGCATGCATAAGATCTAATTAATTTTATGACTAAATTAAATGGAACATATAAGAATATGTCGAGTATTATGATATATAGATTTCTAACAAGTGGTATCAGAGCCTTAGGTTGTGTGCATGCAAATCGGTTATAGTTTTTCCGAGTTATACGATTAATATATAAAACTTATAAATTTGTGTTTATTATGATATATCACGAAATCAATTATGCATGTTAAATTTTCTGGTCCTAAAATGTATTTAGGATATTTTGGTTAATTTATGGATTTTTATTGTTCATTTTATATAATAATGGCATTAAAATGTGATTTTATGATAAAAATGTCATTTTCGGACTAAAATTAGCTAAACTTCGTTTTTTCCAGTGGTTTTTGGATATATTTTCACATATATTATATTTAGATGACCTGTAAATTTTCATAATTTTATGAGTTCTTATGCTCGAAATAAGGATTTTTCATGATAAAATCGAATTTAAATGACAAAATAGCTTAATATGAGAAAAATTTAGAATCTGGTCATAAAAATTTAGTATGCTGTCACATACATTTTTTCAAGATGTGTGTAAAATAATAGGCTATAATGAAGTATTTATGCATGATTTATGAATTTTTGATGAAAAATAACATAAATAGTGACTTTAATTAGTATAAATTGCTAAAACATACTTCATGACTAAGGAAAAAACGTCTCATGTTGCATTTTATCATATATTTCAGATCTAAAAGTGAAAAGTTAATAAATATAATTTTTCTCATATTTTTATGGTTGTTATTTGATAAATCCGATAAACCGCAACATTGTTTTTCCTCGATGAATTTCGAAATTTTTAACCTATGTTTTTGAACATTATGAGTGTCATGGTATTTTTCCAGAATGTTCATGAGTTTAAATTTCAAAATTTTAATTTATTTGAAATTTTTATGATTTATTTGAAGTTTATGACTTTTATTGTAATTTTAAGTCCTTTTATGAACAATATTAAGAAATATAAGTTAATTATTGTCAAATGTTAGTGGAGACTAATCTTGAGTCCTAAGATTGTTAGGGTAATTAAATAATACATAAATATGATTTTATGTAATTTATTGTGATTTTAAAAGGTTGAATCACGCAAATCCGTAAAAACCGATTAGTATACGATATTGGCTCCTTAAAGGCGATTTAGCATAAAATTGGGCATGTTCATATATATTATAATGCTGCATTTTATTTATGATTGTCATAATTTTATTTTATGTAATTTTTGAATTATGTAATTTTACGTAGTATGGCCTTAGTTTTTAATTGGTATTACCCGAAATGTATGGGAATATCGATTCGGTTGTAATTTATTGTGATCTCGTATCACCGTTTTGTAATTTAATAGATTTATTTTATTTTAATTACAAATGTATAATAGGAAATTATGTAATTTGTTATGTAATTTATTTATTCCGGAGTTCCTTGAAGACGGTGCCACTCAAGAAGGCGATCCATTAAAGACGGTGTTACCTCGAGATGCGTGCCAAAACCGAAGTTCAAGGAACCATTGGAGTTGGTTTCCGAATTTGTAATAGTTTATTAGATTTACTATTTTAGGAAGGTCATACTAGGATTTAACTTATGCTTTGCATTTTATTTATATATCGCATGCATCGCTAAATCGCCATAACTAAAACATGCATCATCTTTTAATCGAGTTTATCGATCGTGTCAATTATAATTATCGTAGTTCACCGCTTTAGTTCACTTAAAACGTGATAGATAATAAATTGACATGACCTCTCGCTAAAATAATCAATTGAGACATAGCCTTACCAAAAAGTAGAAACCATGAAAACCTATTTCGTGAGGGAGTGCACTCGGCCACACCGGGGTACAAACCTTGTTACGTAGGGAAAGTGGGTGATAAATGTCTATCCACCAAATTCATGTTGATAAAGGATGAATCGGCTACACCGTGCCCAAGTTAATGTGGATTTGGATCATGGACACATTTATTCGAAATTTGGGTTGAACTCAACAAAAGTATTGATAAGGGATGAATCGGCTACACCGTGCCCTTGTCAGATGTGTTTTGGGCTAAAGATAAATGTTAATGTAATTTTTTATCGACCAAGAGTTCTAAAAGTAGAATCGATTAAAGCGTTAATCCACGAGTTATATTGATAAGGGATGAATCGGCCACACCGTGCCCAAGTTAATATGAATTTGGATCTTGGAATCATTTATCAAGTTGGGTAGAGGTCACTAGATAAATGCAATAAAACTTGTTTAAATTAATTTTTACGAGTATTATTATTTAGAAAACGACATATGTTTTATTCCTTCAATTTCGTTTTGTAGATCGCATCTATTTCTCATAACAAATGGCCACTCCAAACACCAACGCCACACCTCTCACTAATACTTTATGGCTCCGATCCTTCATGGATCGTTGTAAACTTGAAAAGAATGGGTCAAATTTCTCCGATTGGGATGCCCAACTCAAATTAGCCGCCCAAGGTGACGACAAGCTTCGTTACCTCACCGAGGCCTCTCCACCCGAATCTAATGCTAGGCCGAGTGCCGCTACTAGGGAAGCATATGAGGCTTACCACAAGGAGTCCGCCGCAATGAAAAATGTGTTGATTTTTGCGATGGAGGCGGATCTCCAAAGGAGAGCCTTTAAAATGGGCACCGCTAATGAAATCTATTCCAAGCTTGTGACAATGTTTTCACAAACTCCGAGGATCGTCCAATATGAGGCGGCCGCGGCATTCTTTGATCTCGACTTTAAGGAGGGCCAAAAGGTTAGTCCTCACGTACTCAAATTGATGGAGCTAGTCGAGACTTTGAAGATTCAAAAGGTTGAAATCCCCAAAGAGCTCATTGTAGATAGGATTCTACACTCCTTATCCAAAGTCAAGGCATATGTTCAATTCCGGGTGAATTTTAACAGCAAGACAAGGACGTGTCTCTTGAAGAGTTGCACAAGTTACTTGTGCAAGCCGAAAGAGACATGGGGTTAAATGTTAACCCACCTAAGCATGTTCTTAACATAAGCACCAAGAGCAAGGGGAAGTTCAAAAAGAATGGGAAGAAGGGTAAGAAGCAAGCTCCCACTTTCACCAAGGCTAAGACTTTTGAAGCTAACACTTCCAAGACCAAGAAGGGTCCTCTTGACAAATGCCATTATCGTAATGGTGTTGGACATTGGAAGAGGAATTGTTCCAAGTATCTTGGTGACATCAAAGTTGGAAAGATCACTCTAGTAGGTAAATGACTATCCTTTCTTTTATGTTTCTAATTCAACTATGGTATTATGATACAAAGTTGTGATAATGTATCCCCTTTTTATTGTAAATAGGGCCTCCACCAAGCAAGGACAAGGGAAAGGAAAAGCAAGCTTGAGAAACCATCAAGAAGCTAGGAGTAGCTTCCATGAAGCTTGGCTTTTTATTGTCTTATTTTAATTTATGTTTCGGATTTTTAGAACCTTTTGATTTCCGTGTTCGACATGGAAATGTTTGATCCTTTCTAAACAATTGTTGTATTTTGGATTATGGTGGCTTGGTTTTCAACCCAAGTCACCCGTTTTATCGTATTTTTCTTGTTCTAAAAATTCGTCTATATATGCTTGCACATAGAAACATATGATCATCCACTTAAAGTGATCTAATAGACAACTATAATAATGGGATTCATTATATGTCCACAAGCTTAAGGCTTGTGTATGATCAATTATAAAATGATGATTGAGTTGATGAACTCTCTTAAAGGAATGTCAATCACCAAGTACACTTATCAAATTTAAAAATATTAGTCAACCTATGAGATAGTCCTCCTTATACTTCAAAAAATCATTATTTGTGTCTCATAAGCTATCTTTGAATCTTTAGTGTATTTATTCTAAAGATAGAGTGGGATAAAAATGAAGACATAAAGAACACAAAGCAAATTTGTGTACTTGTGTATATAAGATCTACGCAAGAAAGAATGATTTGTATACCTATATAGATAGTGTACACGAATAGATGAGATCTATGGTCTCGAATAGATGAAATCTACATGATAAAAGAGACCAAGTGAAGTAATCAAAAGAATATGTTCTCAAGATAACTACACGTGGAGACCAAAAGAAAATTTTGGAAGAAGAATGACTAATGTAAAGTCTTAACAAGAGATTTGGCTAGTTTATGAGCGACTTTTGACAAATAGTTTCAATATTGATATTTACTTAAGAGCCTAAATGAAACAAAGTTGCATCCTCAAAAATAAATGTGATTTATGACTAAAAGTTGCAAAGAAAGATATGCCGATATCTACAAAAGCTAAATTAATTTTTTACCACGCTAGTGTCATTACTTAACCTCATTATGAAAATGAAATGGTTAAACCTCCTTCAAGAAAAGGGTATTTTGAGAAGGACGTATATTAAATGAAATTCACATTTAAATAATGACATTGCTACGCATCATTATAAAATGAATGAGTTAGAGATTAAAATCTCTTTCCATAAGTTTAAGATTGAAACCTTTTCAAAATAGGTATTTTGAAAGGATATGCTGAGAACATATATGGTTTTATCTTAATAACTTGGCAAAGCAAAATATATTTCAATTCTTGAAATATTTCGATTGAGTAGTCAATTGCGAAACATGTGGAATTAAGTGGGAGTTGGAAATTATCATGTGAAGACATGGAATTTAGTGGGAGCAATCATCTTGTAAAAATTTATAACTCATTACTCATTGAGAATGACGAGCTAATACTATCTTCAACAGAGAAGTATTTGAGTTTTCAATTCTGGATGAAAATGGACTATGATGAATCCAATCACATCATGAAATGTTGGATAGGCATTGAGATATACACATCGAATCAACGAGAAACGTAGGTTATTCATGTCAATGAAAATGGAATTGCCATTAGCTGTCATGGTCGTTCATTAAACTTAAGAATGGTTGATCACATGATTATTAGTTACTAATGTTTCCGCCATTAGAATAATCATTCACATGTCCAATAATGAATCATATGCATAATAGCATGATGAATCATTGGCAAGCCATAGAAGAATCGTCATGAATTCTCGAGGAGAACTAATGAGCGATTCCAGTGATGGACAGAACACTTTGTTATGTGCCAAGAGGTTGCACGTTTTTAAGTTCGATCACACGTAAGGATTTATGAAAATCCTAAGCTATTCAAGCTAAAAGGAGAAATAAGAAGCTTTGAAAAATACTTAGTTGAAGTAAGAAGTTACTCAAAACTGATATTTTCTAATATGCTAGGACTTATGAGAAGTGCTAGGCTAATCATCTTGACAATTGTTGCAAGACTCTACAAAACGTATACCTAGTGCATTGTGAGTTGGTAGAACACTTGACCATTGCAAGTTATATCATCCACCACAATTCGTTGGTTATGTGATAAACAACAAGAAAGTTCTTTCAGGATAAAGAACCCAAACCTAGGTTAGGAACCTATATGTGTACTTGGTAAGTTTCATGCTATGAAAGATAACATGAATATAAAGGAAAATGCAATATAAGAAGTTTGAACACATGGACACTTGGTATGTTAAACTTCTATTGCAATCAACTAGTGTTTACACACTTTCGATATACATCACAAGGTTGTAATATGGTATTGACTACCCGAATGTGATGTCGAAGTTTGTTGTTTGAGTTATTATTAACTCACCTTATACTTTGTTACATCCAAACGGGTTGTAGAGACAATTGAACCCCGTTAAAGTGAACACGGATTAGAATTGTATTCGCCCATAGTTACTTGCATGAGGTGACGTCTCGAAGTGACTAGCGTGTGATGCGATTGATGGCAAGTTAAAGTGCCATGAAGTCATGTGAGATGACTAGTCGATCACATAGGAAGACTGTTGGGAACACCTTGTCGGGCCTTATGACCGCTTATAGAGTTCTGGCAAATTTATATAGCCTGGTCGTGGCGAGAGCTACTATAGTATTCTAATAAGTCGATTCTTTTGACTAAAGACTGTTCGCCTAAGATGGCACAGTTTTAGATTAACTTTGATTTGTGTTACTACGACCTTCGTAAATGGGGTCAAATGGGCATATTTTGGGTTATGATGGCTGTGGCTAGTCAAAGGGAATAAGTGCGATAGGAATTGTCCACCCCTAGTCAGGATTATAAAAATATCTCAGGGCCACTCGAGGAGTAATGAACTGGAAATCCGTGGCCACACTCGGAAGATATCCATGGTGGATAATTCCGGTCAATCAGTTATTCTCCAAATCGAGGAAACCACTCTCGATATGATCACTTGCAAGTACGACCTGAAAGACACCTTGCATTGAGTGGGAGATAGTAATAGGACAAGAGAATTGGTGACGCACACTTGTCGAGGACAAGTGGGAGATTGTTGGAATATGTGTCCTCCGACAATAATGCGATCACAACTGTCGATCATGATGATCACATGTTTAAATCTCATTTTAAGAATACATGTAGGAAGTAATATTTTACTGTCAACTGGTCCACACATATCGGTAATGATTGGCTGACTAGAGTTTGACATTACTGTCGTGCGACGGTGGTGATCAGTTGATCCCCTTAGGTCATACCTAAAGGGTAACACTCTTAATTGATTATTTAATTGATCGTATGACGATACGGGTTAATTAAATTACTTAAAATTGACGCACAATTTTGGAAGTAATATTTATGTATCTCATTATAATTTGATTAAATGAGATACGGTCTAAGTGATCGAATTGTTTTATTACTTAGATGAAGTTATTGTTTAAGAAAACAATTGCATTAGAATGAATAATTCATTATAAATACAAGATGTTGTGATTTATAATTGGTAAGTTATTTTGGTACAAGTAATTATGAACTACTAAAATCGATTTTGTACATGACGTATTTTTATTAATGCTTTGATTTTTAATATGTTAAAAATGCATAAAAATTTTACATGACTTGTGAAATGTGACAAATTGACAAAGATAAAATAGAATCCATTTTATCTTAAATGGACCGAAATAAGGGGTGTATTAGGCTAAATATTGTGTTGATTAATTTTAAGTGGAAAACATAATCATTTACCTAATTGCTAGCCATGCAAACCTAGTTGTTTTTGTGAAGAGCAACTTGATCATGCATTGGCCAACACCACCCCACCCTACCCGGTTTTGTCATAGAGAAAAGCCAAGGGTTTTTTTCTATAATTTTTCTAATATACACTCTATGCATCTTAGTGTATTATTCATTCAAACATCATCTAAAATATAGAGTTTTAGAGAGATAAATTACTTCTTCTTCTCCCTTCTCTTAAACCGAAAATTAAGAGACCAAAAACAATATTTTTGGGTCAATTTTATTCAAAATTAATATTGTTCTAGTATCAATAATATTAATTTTATTAAGAGGTTATCTTGGGTATTATTCCTTGGGAGGGATTCTATACTTAAATCCTTTGTTCATCCATATTAGGAGAGCTCAAGAATAAGTGAGTAGGAGAACTCACTTGTGCCCAATAATCCGAAATTTCCAATGTAAGAATGATGATTTCTTCACTATATTTACTTATGTTTGCATGAATAAGATCTAATTAATTTTATGACTAAATTAAATGGAACATATAAGAATATGTCGAGTATTATGAGATATAGATTTCTAACAATTCCTCCGCATTAAAATAGGAGCAAAAAGCTCCTTGTACTCGCACAAAAAAACAGATACTACAACTGCATCTGGATTGGGTGATCCACAATCTAAATCATACCATATACCACAATTCCCAAAAAACGTATGCTCAGGCATAACGTCTGAATGCAGCAGGTAAGCATTTAGAACAGAACTATCTTGCATTCTAGCCCCAACAACAGCCTCGTTGACAACTTTGTTAACAACGTCATCCACACTACCCAAGTCCACAGCTTCATTCTAAACATCAATATTATCAATGTCGTCATTAGTTGGCACCTCCTCATTCGGTTTCTCAACCGCTACATCAGGGATCTTATTTTTACCTTTCTCCCGAGAATAAACCACCTTATATTTTTCTGGATCAAACGATAAACCCCCATTCCTTTCATCTTTTCCCTTTTCATGCTCCCCCTTTTCATGCTCCTTGCAAAAACTTTCATACAACGGCAGTTTACTTCCCGCCTGTTTCATTTCCTCATCTTTTTCACAAATAAAATTGAAATATTTAGTGAACAAAGAATCATCGTCACTAATGAAAGGAGGAGTCGAAGAAACTGAAGTGGCTATCGAAGAATCTTCAGCTGTTGAAGAACCACACTCCTTTCCCATCGCTTCCTTCCGTTGCGTGTACAAATGGAGAAATATCTCAACATCTCTCTTCATCATCAAAAGATGTGCTTGGGAAACCTAAGAAAAAAAAAGAATAATTATACCAAGTCTTTACAATAATTATACTAAGTCTTTACAATAATTTACAATAATTGAAAAAATAACTGCCACAAAACATTAAAATAACTACACTACACCTCTACAATAACTACAAAAAAATGATGGGAAGAATGATTGGAACTTACATCAGCAGCCTTTGCTCGAATAACATCATCAGTATCAAAACAGTCAGGCAGTTCTAGATACTTTTTCCCAGGTTCAGGTTTATCAACGACTGCACGTACCTCAGCAGCTTTAGCTTCTCTTAAGCGTTTGCAGACAGGATACACACCATTGACATATTCCCCATTCCCTAGCGAACTAGAATTGAGCTCTAAAATACCCCTACTAACAAAAGACTTCTCATCCCAGTGCTTGATAAGAGGAGTCTCAGAAGAAATTGTATATTCCTTAAAACTCATACGATGGAAGTATGCCACCATAACAACAAGTATGCAACCACGCAAAGTAGACGACCCAGTTCTACACCGCTCAACACCTTCGACTAATTTATCAAACACATACCCACACCAATCCAAATGGTGGATACGTGAAACATCTTGCACCGCTTTAAGAATTGAAAAGTCAATTCCATAATTTGAAGGGGGAGCAAGGACAATGGACATAGCATAAAGCACAAAATGACCTCTCCAAATTCATCTCCCCCATCATCCCCCATATCAGTAATTGCATTATAAACAGCAGGGATAGTAACATAATTTGTCCCTTCTACATTAAACTTCTTCCGGAACTCAGCTTTCAACGTTTTTTGTGAAGACAATAAACTATGTCCAGTGTAAAGAACCTCACCCTTATCACCACCATTTGGCAATCCAAAAACATCATACACATCATCTTTTGACAGAAAAAATTTGACATCTCTTGCTTGAAAAATATGAGCAGTAGCATTAAAGTGTTTTATAAACAATGGTATAATACCCAATGGCAAACTGTTCACTTTAAAATCAAGCAAACCACCAAATCCGATCTCAATGACAGCCTTTCGCTGATTTGGACCAAGTTGTTTTACCAGATTAACCAAACCATTAGGACGACAGCTCACTTTAATGTTTGCAGCACTGAAAATGGAAAATCAAGCAAAATATAAAAAGAGTGACACAACAAACAAAGGAGAAATAAACGGAAACTCATAACAAGGGGCAGGACACATATACTCACATGTTCAATCTTGGAGTTCCAGGATCCTTACCGAGCTTCTTTTTTGGAAAATTTACTTTTGAGCGTTTCAAATCAGCTTTATTACCAACTCCAGGCTCCCTATTACGTTTAGGACCCATTTGTTTTTATCACTGAGCAAACAGAATACAAAATTATCAGAATAAACACAAAAAATATGACAACAACTAATACAATAACTGAGTTTTGATAATACAATAATTAGCATAAAATAATACAATAACTGGACTTGACTAAAAATGATAACTAAATAATTTACGTATAGAATAACTAAATTACTATATTACAATAACTACCCCAATACATTACAATAATAAACATCACTATATTACAATAACAACATCACTATATTACAATAACAAACTTTTCATATTAAAATAACTGGACTTGACTAAAAGCTGACTTAAAAACACTAACCAAAGATCAATAACTAAAATAATACTCATTACAATAACTAAGTTTCTACATTACAATAACTACCACAATACATTACAATAACAACATCAATATATTACAATAACACAAATAATTCCAAACACACACACATTATGTTCATTAGAATTATACGAATTCACAACAAAAAGAAAAACCTCAACAACAGATACAAAAATGAAAAATGAATTACGAAACCCTAAATTATGCAAAGACAATGAAAAATGTAAATTAACAACAAAACACAACAAATTATACTATATACTAAACAAAATGAAGAATAAACACAGAAAACAAGAAAATCAAGTAGAAACAAGAAGAAGAACATGCAAAATTGAACAAAATCAACGAAAAAAATAATTTCAGCTCATTGATTACCTGTTGAGAAGGAGGAACAAACTGAGAACCACGATTATGAGAGAAACGACAATAATGAAGTAGAAGAACGATACAAATTGAGCAAAAATTGAAGTAGAAAGACAGCGAAGATGAAAAAATCATCGAACGCATTGATATTTTCAGAGGGAAAATATGAGAGAGAGAGAGAGAGAGAGAGAGAGAGAGAGAGAGAGAGAGAGTGAGAGAAACTGTCGAGTAAATGGGAGTAAAAAAGAAGTCAAACCAACAAAATTGGGTTTATATATGAGATGTAAAATTAAATCTCAACCACATATCTTATGTTAGATGAATGGTCCAGATTTAGAGGGGTAACTCACCAAAAGTACCCTAACTCATTTGATCCTATTTCTATATACATATATATATATATATATGGTCAAGATCCGGTGAGAACCACTAGTATAATGAGAACCATGAGAACCTCTAAAGCAACTAAGGACCACTGGATAAACATAATTCCAATGACAGATTTGTCGGGGTCATAATATTTTTGACACTCATGGTTACAATTTTCAAATCACACTCCTCTCTATATTTCTCCTCATTCGATCTTCTTCATTCTCTCTATTGCCGACCACCGCGTTTCTCCTTCTTCACTGTCATCGACCACCGCGCTTCTCCTTCTTCGGGTGTCATCGACCATCGTGATACTCCTCCTTCACCGCCATTGACGAAGGTAAGTTTTATGTTTAAATTTTTTTCAATTTTGTAATTAGAAGTTATTATTTCCGTGTTATATCAACATATAGCACATTGATTTTATGTAAACTTTCTTTGATTGATTCGATTTTAACCTAAATTGATGTAATGTTGAATTTGTTTGATTGGAATAGTAGTAAATTAGGGTTCATAATTAGTACAATCTTGAATTACTTTGAGTGAAATATCATTCAATCTGTTTAACTGAAATAGTAGTATATTAGGCTTTTTTGTATGCTTTTATCCTTGATGTTCTTAGGGATATGGCCAGGTATAAGGGATTTACCTTGAAAGAAGGGCTGTTTTCTTCAACATACTTATCTGGATTACTCAATTATAATTTTGTGATTTCTGCAATAAGCCTATAACTTGTCCAATTACTAAAATTTTGGACAAAAATTCAATTTGTAGTTGAATAACTTGACCCAACTTTAAACCATGACACACTCTAATATCTCTCACCCTGTCGTCCAGTTTCTTCGCCGTGTCCTCTCTATCTTGTATAATTCTAAAAAGATAAAGGGGAAAAAATAAGTGAACAAGATAAGTAATGAGCTAGTCGCAATGATCGAAAGGCGGAATGTCTAATACAGGAAATGGAGAGTCGTACTCTCTGACTAAATCAGCCTCTGATAAATGCAAAGGAGGGGCGGGGGTCATGCCGGTGCTGCTGCCATAACAATAAGAGAAGGGGGTGCCGCCATAGCCCGAAAGGGGGGTGGTGCTACCATAGCCCGAAGGGAAGGTGGGGTTGCCATAGCTGAAATTGCCATAATTTAACTGGTGTAACGGGGTGTTCGGATACCTGTAGAGAAGCATGGACATAAAATAGACATGTAAAATATAACCAAAGAATAACAAGCCAAAGCATAACTAAAATATAACCAAAGAAACTGGACGACAGGGTGAGAGATATTAGAGATATTAGAGTGTGTCATGGTTTTCTCTAATAGTTTGCATAATCGAAATAATTGATGGGAATTGATAGCTTGAGAAGCTATTGTTAAAGTGTTGAGCTTGTGTTATCAGTTTGATTAATCTGTGTGGGAAGTGTGGAGACTTCAGATTTCGTGTATACATCCGCTAAAGACTGAGCAAAAACGTAAAGTAGTTGGTTATTGAATATGAAGTGGGTGTCTTGACAAGGTTTTGGTATCAGGTTATTCACATGAACATCCAAGAGTCTGATCGTAAGCGGACTGCAAAAGAACTGGAAATCAACCGATCACTGGAATGCCCCTATGTTGTTGCCTGCTACCAGTGTTTCTACCAAAATAATGCCTTCTACCTAATATTGGAGTACATGGATGGTGGATTTCTTTTAGATTTCTTGAGAAAAGTTCGCACAATCCCCGAAGATCATCTTACTGCAATTTGTAAGCAGGTTGGCTGTTAACTTTAAGTGTCCTTCCAATTTTTATTATTTTTTGAGATCTTCAAGTCCTTATAATTTTAAATGTTCTGCCTGTGTAAATGTGTAATAGGTTGTAAAAGGTTTGCATTATCTTCATCACCAGAAGCACGTTATTCACAGAGATTTAAAGCCTTCAAATTTGGTGATAAATCATTTAGGAGAAGTGAAAATTACTGATTTTGTTGTTAGTGCAATTGTTGCTAGTACCTCTGCTCAAGCTAATACAAATGTCGGGACCTACTATTATATGGGCGTAAGTTTTTTTTCTTTTCTTTTTTAAGGATATTGTGATTTATTTATTTCTGGGATTGGCATTTACATGCTAATTCATTTTGTTTAATTGAGATACTGACTGTTGCTTATGATTGGTATAGCTGATATTTTGTGGTCAATGCAAATCTGCAGCCCGAGAGATTCAGTGAAGAGACATATGGAGCTAGAAGCGACATTTGGAGTTTGGGTATGGTCATGCTTGAATGTGCAACTGGAAAATTTCCAAATGCAATATCAGATGATGGTTGGGCGGCAACCTATTTTTCAGTTATGCAAACTATTATTGAACAGCCCCCACCTCGTGCTTCTCCTGATCAGTTTTCTTGTTTCAAATAAAAATCAAATTGGACAAGTTATAGGCTTATTGCAGGAATATAGCCATCAGTATTATTTGGCTTGTCTGATGAAATAGTCCTCTGACTCAAGCTTAAGCTCTTCTTTCTTTGACGTTTTACTTATTTTGAAAGCCAATTAGCTCAAATGGGAGAGCATTGTGCAATGCACAAGATGTGGGTTCGACTCCCATATTGGCCATGAAATACCAAATCTTTTTTGTACTCTTAAGAATGAAAAATAGTGTAACTGGTAATCCCATTTAATTTAAGTATGCCATGTATGGTAATAGTTTTGGTATATATGTTAGTCTTTGAAATGCTTGTATTGAACTCCTGATAATTGCAAAGCTATTTCACGAGCTCGATCATTGCCATTGTTGCTGCTCGCTTGAGTCCAATCAAGGTCTGCGCGCCATTCTCCGAATATTATTATAGCCTCCTAAATAATTGTACTGTATTGCTTGCATCATGACACATTCCTCTCATTGGATTTGAAATTTAAGGCTATATGGGACTCGAACCCATACCTTTTGCAAAATTTGCACATTGCTCTATCATTGAGCTAATAGCCTTTAGAATATGCTAATCAAATACGAATACGAAATAACTGACATAAGTACCCGAAATGTTTCTCACATATTAGAAAGATATGTAATAGATACATTAAAATGCCTTGTAATTACAAAAAAAGGCCGGTAAACACATTAAATATCCTCCATGGTCATTTCCCTTATTTCATGTACATAGAACCTTATTTCATGCACATAGAACCTTATTTCATGCACATAGAAACTTTTCATGCCATAGAAAATTAACGTCCTTAACCAACAGTAATTAGTATAATATTATAACCAACTGATGCAGCTGAAGAACTTTTTAATGCACATAGAACCTTTTTTTCATGCACGTATAATCTTATTTCATGCCCATATAAAATTATTGTCTTTAACCAACACTAATTAGTATCATAATATAACCAACTAATGCAACTGAAGAAGTTCTTAATGCACATAGAATCGTATTTCATGCACATAGAACCTTATTTCATGCACATATAAAATTAACGTCCTTTACCAACAGTAATTAGTATCACAATATAAAGAACTGACGCTACTGAAAAACTTTTTAATGCACATAGAACCTTATTTCATGCACATAGTACCTTATTTCATGCACATATAACTTTATTTCATGCCCATTTAACACTTATTTCATGCACATAGAACCTTTTTTCATGCACATAGAACCATATTTCATGCACATATAATCTTATTTCATGAAAATAAAATGTCTTAAAAAACTACTGTATAAAACCGCACATCCAAAAAACAATGGAAGAAACTCAAATCACAATTGATGCTGGAAGTTTACTTTGGCTTTTATAGCAACATGGCTAGAGAGCCAACAAGCTCAAGCTAGGCTCATAAAACAAAACTAAAATTCATTTTTTTGATAATTGATAGCCAACAAATCATAGATAGTACACATGACTTTGTTATAGGAAAGTTGATTCTAAAAAGTAGCAATATGCTTACATTAAAAGTTGGATAAAGAATATCAAATCAAGGGAAGAGCACACATAGGCAATTTTTAAAGATAAGTATGACTAAAATGATGGATAAAATTGTATGGAACTCTGCAAACAGTATTATTATAACTGACCTAACCATGTTTGTTTAGTTCAAGAATTGCAGTCGTCATCACAAATGTCATCAATCCCTTGAACTTAAATGGTTTCTGGATTATTATCTCATTGTTAGAGAAAAAAATTTAGAAGAGAAGTCTTCAATTAATGTAATAAGTTTGTTTTCTGATGTATTTACTAATGGCAATTTTTTCATCCTAAATAAAATCCCTACTCCCGTTTCAATGAGACACGGCGTTTATAAGGAGAAGGGAGGATGGTACACCCCTGTGAGCAGCAATATACAATTTTGGTTGCACTTCCGACAACATTGCAGAAACAATACAACCAATAAACCATCCACTTGTATAAACCTCAAACCCACAATGAATTAGCTTAAATTAGGGAAAGAACAATGAATTAGCTTAAATTAAGGAAATTACTGAAAATTAGGGTTAATAGTATGACACAACTTGAGAAGTAATTACCTGATTTTGCAGGAATGAATCTCAGTACTGGCGGTTGAAGCGAATTAGAGGAGCGATAATGCTTGTTGTGTGAACAATGATGAATGAGTTCAGCCCTAATTTAATAAGCGAATGTGAGAACGTCAAAAATATGATGATCAAAGGGCCAAAAACATAGATCAATGATTAACAACATACTAAACTGAATCGATTAAATATGGTTACTAATCAACATGTGAACGAGTAATATGTTTACTAAACGGAAAAAAGCAAAACAAATTAGGAATGCAAAACCTAATTAACGAACTAATTTAAAGCTTGAAAATTATGAGAATTGAGGAAAAAGTAAGAAAAGGGGGAAATTGAGAATACCTGAATGAAGAGAACTGTAGATGAAATTAGCGATAACGAAAAAGAAAACAAGCTTGAAGATGGCTGAGTAATGTTCTCAAAATCATAGCAATGGCGGTTGATCGTTGTGGGACATCTTGATAATGGAAGGGAGATGAAGACGTAGTTGAGTTTGATACTGTGATGTGCGAAGAGAAAGAGAGATGAGTAAGAAAAGAAATTGTAAAAATGATTTGAGATACAGGGGTTGGGGGTACGTATGCTGATGGGTTAGATGAGTTTATTCATCCGTCTAATTTGTCTAGATCTAAGGCCTATGAGTGGTTCTCACAGTTCTCATTATCTTGATGGTTCTCATAGGATCCCAAATCTATCTATCTATCTATCTATCTATCTATATATATATATATATATATATATATATATATATATATATATATATAGGATCATATGAGTTGGGTTTTTTTGGTGAGTTACCCCTCTGAATCTAAACCACTAATCTAATCTAAGATGGATGGCTGAGATTTAATCTTGCTTGCCCTATAAATACTCACTTTTATTTCAATCTCCCTCATTATTAGAAAAATCATTCTCTCTTCCCCCCCAAAAAAAAAAAAAAGCCAGAACATACAAAAAAATAAAAGAACGACGCACTACATCGTTCAAATTTCTCGAATTAAGACTTCATCAAATTCGTTCAAATTGCAGGCTACAAACTCAATCTTCATCCTCAATCTCCATCATACTTATTCAAATTCGTCATCAATTAAGGAGATTTCGTTGTCTCTTTCGCTTCATCTTCGTACTTCTCTTCAATTTTACTATAGATAAGTACTAATTTTGTTTTTCTAGATCTGATTTGTGCGTTTTCAATATCATTCTTATCTAATATCCATTTCATTTTCGTTGATTTGTTGTATATCCGTTTGTACTTATATCTTTGTTGTTAACTTACTTGTTTTCTCATTCCCCCCCCCCCAATAATTTATACGGTTTTGAGTTTGATATGATAATTCTAAATGATTTTGCGCTTTTCATGTTGTTTGTAAGGTGTTTGAGTAGTTTTTTCATTCAATTGTGTTTTCGCATCTTTCATAATTTTTAGGATTTTGTGATTAATCTGTTAATAACAGTTATTGTATTACTTTAACCGAGTTATTGTATTATTCAAACTCAGTTATTGTATTTTGTAGTTACTTCTTGTTCGCTATGTTAGAATATATTCTGTTAATAATAGTTATTGTATTGCTTTAACCGAGTTATTTTATTATTCAAACCTAGTTATTGTATTGTTTTAACTTAGTTGTTTCAAATTAGAATTGTTGTAAGATGGTCTCTTCTTATATAATATGTTTAAGTTGGTTATAATAATATTATATCTCAATTATTGTATTGTTTTAACTTAATTATTTCAATTTGGAGTTATTATTGTGGTCTTTGACAATATGCTTATAGTAGGTTATAATAATATGCTTTATTTCTCTAAAATATGCAGTTATTTTATAGTAGTTTTACGGTTATTTCAATACTTATAGGTGGTTATTTTATATAAGTTGCATAGTTATTATAACTTACCCTCTTTTTTGTTTTTATTTCTTTCAGTGAGCTTTTGTTGTCTGCTGGTTCAGCCCTCATCAATAGGCAAGACATACTTGTTGAAGAAACGTGAAAACAACGACAAGACACGGTTCTTGTTGGAAGAAATACTTTTAGACGTTGTATTGAAGATAAATATATGTAATATTTGTGATGTTACTATTGTTAGATGTATTATTTGAAATTCTTAGATGTACTTATTATTGGAGCTTGTGTCCTCCACAGTTAGTGTGATTACGTATATAAATCTCTTATAGGTTCACAAGGGTATACTTAGTATTTTATCAGTTGATTAACGTTTACTTAATAACGGTTGGCTTGCTAGAAGTTTGACGTTATTATCATACTGATGGCGGTGATCAACTGGTCCCTAAAAGTCACACCTAAAGGATGTGTTTGAGAGATGTGAATATATGAAAATATAATAACATTGATGCCTTATATGACTAAAAGGTTAGTCCATGTATTTGACTAAACAGTTAGTCAATGTGATGATGAGACGATTATTTAATACAATTAAATAATATTAGCTGAGACGAATTAACTGTTAATTCGTAAATTGAATATAAATTGTTATATTTAATTAATGTATATAATGTTAGCTTAAACGAATTAAGATATTAATTCGTAATTAAACGTAACCAGTTATATTTAATTAGCAAATTATAAATATATTATATTTATAGGTAATGTATATATTATGCGATATTGTCATAATGTTGACAGACCGGTATTAATAAATCGACTACAAACTGTTGTGTGTAAACTTATTACTACATGTCGACATAAATAGACAATTGAGAAAATAATACACATTATATACAATTTGAGAACAACCAAAAATAAGAAGATTTTTCTCCTTATTTTTGGTGGTTGGTGAAACCGAAAATAAAAGGAAAAAGAGGAAGAAAATATCTTCCTCTAATTCACTCTCATTTGGACGGTTTTAAGGAGCAAAAGAGGATCATTTTCTCTTCACTTGCTTTTTGACCTAATTCTCTCATCACATCACAAAACCCTAAAAAAATAATTATCAATTTTGGGGATCTATTCTAGCAAAGAAAAGAGGCATTTCTTAAAGCATTTTGGGTGCAACAATTAGGAGAATATCAATTTCGATATTGTTCTTAGGCCAAATTGCAAGGACCAAAGGTTAATTCTAAATCTCTATTCTTTTATTTATGAAATTCGTTTATGACTAGTAATTTCATATATCATAATTCGTTATAATCCAAATTTTTCTTGATGAAGTATACTGATATTTCCCACACTTATGATGATGCTTAGATATAATTTTTTGGAGATGTTTAAGTGTAATGTGTTGGAAACAAAATAGTTATATATTGAAAGTAAGTGGGTTTTTTATAAAACCTTGTTATATATTATTATTTCATTTTTCAGATTTTGCTAGTGCATTAACCAATCTCAATTATTAATTGAATGAAAATGACTAGTTATGCAATTAAATAAGATGAAAACAAACACCAGAGTTTCTACATTACAATAACTGAGTTTTTCTACATTATAATAACTGAGTTTCTACATTACAATAACCGACTTATTCAATTAAACAAGATGAAAACTAACAAAAAATGACCAAGTATATACATCAATTTTTCCATTGAACGTCAATTATCCACGTCTATCGTGATTCAACCTGCAAATCACCAAAAGGCATAATATAACTTAACAGAACGTTCAAGAAGTAACTGGATTGTAAAATAACTATTATTGACGAGTGAATAACTGAATCACATATAGAATAACTGACTTTATTCATTACAATAACCGAGTTTCTACATTTCAATAACTAAAAACACCAGAGTTTCTACAGCATTACAATAACCGAATTTATACATTACAATAACTGAGTTTCTACATTACAATAACTGAGTTTCTGCATTTGAATAACTATTAAATAACCACGTTTCTTCATTAAAATAACTGAGTTTCTACATTCAACTAGACATTTTAACAAACAGTTGGTGTGCTAATCTAAATTACCAACAATTTTTCAGGATTACGATAATAAATCATCAATCAAATGCCAACGGTATGATAAACAAGCATACTAATGGAGTAGCAATTGAAATAACTCGCAAAATAACATATATTGACTTATATAATCTACATTCTACGCTTACCTTTGATATAATGATTTACGCTCGGGTTTCTGGAAATTTAGGGCAAAAATAGACGATTGATGCGTGTATTAATCAAATTGAATGAAAATAATGAACTAATTTCGTGTTTTCGACTTGAATGATTTCAGTTTTGTAAAAATTTGATTGGATTATGCCATGGATTTGAAAAAAATAGGAAAAAGAGGGGAAGAATGAAGAAAGCAGGGGGAATAAGGAAATCGTAAGAATGGGTGGAAGATAGAAGAAAAAAAATGAGTTTATGTATTTTTTGGGGTCTAATCTCAGGCCTTGATCTTGTTAGATCCAATGGTATATAAATGCGGGGTAACTCATTAAAATTGGTAAACACACACACACACACACACACACACACACACACACACACACACACACACACACACACACACACACACACACACACACACACACACACACACACACACACACACACACACACACACACACACACACACACACACACACACTTGATCATTAATAGGAATATACATAACATGCCATATAGGTATATATTATGTAGCTCCAATGGAAATAAAATGTACCTTTGGCATACATATATTTTACGTACATACATTTTTCGTTATAATAATATGACCTATAATGAATGTAAATTTTATATTAATTTGGTAAACAATAATTACAAATAATAATTACCATAGGTACATAAAATAATTACTTTAACTTTTATCAAGTACATTTAACTAACCCAGTATGTACATTGATTTAATACTGAAGGTACATTGAATATAAGTTAGAAGTACAATTAATAATTATTATATGTACATATTGTTTTAACTCAGGTCTTAACAAAGATATATATCAAAAGATATTTAAAAATGACAACAAGATGGATGTATCACAGTGGTAATAGTAAGGGCATTCAAACCACGACGTTGTGGGATCGAGCCTTATCAATGGCTTATTTTAAGGATTGGCTTAATAAGAAATCTAATGTATAAAATAAAGAAATAAAAAATTTTCATAAATATAGTTAACTAGAATTTAACTAAAAATACTAAATTACTAACCTAACCTTAAACTAACTAATGGAGGTTAAGTCTAGTTTGCCACTTGTCACAATGTAGTTTGTTGTGTATGGAAAAACTCATACACCTCGCGTATGTGTATCATCTTCCGTGTTTTATCACCTATGCTTTATATTGGATGGGATTGATGGCTAAAAGACGAATTTATTTATTTTTTTGTTAAAAGACGTATAGCATGTGCACTCAACTTGTCTGATAAAAGTAGAAATGGCATTTTTTTCCTTTTAATCAGTATCCACATGTTCTTCTGTCACATTCCTTTACTTTTGTACCGCATTTAAGTACATGTTTACACTACTGTTTTTCTATAGTAGCATGTGTATATTTTATACAAATTAGTTTTGTATATCTTATTTTTTTCTACGAATGTGTTTCGTAAAGCATATATAAAAATGTAAATTGGTTTTACACATCATTGTTAATGTCTAAGTGACATCGTATACAATGCTAATTTGCTTAGCTTAATTTTATTTATACGAATTTGCTTCGTAATAATTTCATGAGAAAAAAAATTAAGTTTATAGAGTTTTATTCTTTATGTCATTTTGTGATGATTACTAGCATAACGAAATTTTCGAACATGTGATATGGATAATAAAAATCTTGGGGTAATTTAATTTTTTCAAGCGTGCCTAATGTCCATTATGTCAATATATACTTGTAGATGGCTAAAAATATGATTGGTGACTTGTCCACGACTGAAAAGCTAGATGGTACGAACTATGATATCTGGCATAGGAAGATTCAGTATCTTCTTAATGAACGTGAGGTACTTGAAACCTTGACAACTACTGTGGCTAAGCCTCAAGAAACTGAGAAAACTAAGGATTTGGCTAAGTATAATGAAAACTTGAAAGCCCATGATGAGTGGTTCAAAAGGGATCATTCTGCACGCTTTACTACGTTGTTCTGCATGCACAATAATTTAATTGGTGAGTTTGAAATGTGTCCTACTGCTAAGGACATGTGGGACAAGCTTAAGATTTCGTTTGGTCAAACTTCGGCAACGAGGCTCCGTGCCTTGAACCTGAAGTTTATGGATTATTCGATTGATCCTAGACACAATGTGACCGAACACTTACGTGTCATGAGTGCCATGATACGTGATTTGAAAGCTTTTGGGCGAGATGTGCCCGATGAGGAACAAGTAGTGAATGTGCTTCGCTTTCTTCCCTCCGATACTGAGGAGTGGAAGAATTTTAAGCTCCTTGTAACACCCCGGCCCAAACCGGGTTGGGAGCGGTTACTTATGATAACTCATCAGGCTGTGTACATGGCTCACAGATCAACATGGGTCCTTTATAGCGCATTTTTGTCCTCACTCATGCGCATCCCGGGAACCTTCCCAGGAGGTCACCCATCCTAAGACTACTCCCAACCAAGCACGCTTAACTTTGGAGTTCTTTCACATGGATGACCATAAAAGAAAGTGCACTTTGTTGACATGAGTAGTACTTTTAATCCCTTTAAGCACTAGTCATTTAAGCCTATTACTGGACCTCTTCAATTAACGTGGGGTGTTACAATCACCCCCATTTGAAGAACGCAACGTCCTCGTTGCGCTTGGGAGCATAACCGCTAACCCTAGAATCCTCCCCCGCTAGGTGGGTGATCACAATGGAGCGTATAACAACTGCCTCTAGGAGCGTATAACAACTGCCTCCTATCACCACACGGTCGCAGGGTTGCTCTGATACCACTTGTAACACCCCGGCCCAAACCTGGTCGGGAGTGGTTACTTATGATAGCTCACCAGGTTGTGTACATGGCTCACAGATCAACACGGGTCCTTTATAGCGCATTTTTGTCCTCACTCATGCGCATCCCAGGAACCTTCCCAGGTGGTCACCCATCCTAAGAATACTCCCAGCCAAGCACGCTTAACTTTGGAGTTCTTTCACATGGATGACCATAAAAGAAAGTGCACTTTGTTGACATAAGTAGTACTTTTAATCCCTTTAAGCACTAGTCATTTAAGCCTATTACTGGACCTCTTCAATTAACGTGGGGTGTTACACTCCTCATGTCTCACAGTGAAAATATCAAAACTTTCACTAAACTTGCTAAACATGTGGAGATGGAGGTGGAGCGTCAAAAGGCGCTCAAACCACCTACTCCTGCTGCTGCACTTGTTTTTCATAATAAGTTTATGAATAACAAGGGTAAGAAAGGGAGACGCCCAACTAATACTAATACTCCTGGACCACACGGTGGAATCCAAAAGCAACAAAAGGCTAAAGAGCCTAAAGAGGTCAATTTAGCGCGTGTGAAGTGCTATAATTGTGAGAAGAAAGGTCACTTTGCTCATAAGTGTCCCGAGCCAAAGAAGGTAATTTTCTCCTCTAATGATCATGATTTGCTTATATGTTCCCATGCATTAGTTGCTAATTCTCATTCTAATTGGATTGTAGATACAAGGGCGAGCAAGCACATAGTTCGTGATCGTGATGGGTTTATGGACCATCATCAATTTTCGGTGGGTTCACAAACCGTCATGCTTGGGAACGGTAGTGAGGAATATGTCCTTGGAACTGGTACCTATCAAATAAAGCTTCGTGGAGGCAATATGTTGCTTCTACATGATGCCCTCTATGCCCCTAGGGTGCGATGTTGCTTAGTTTCAGTAATTAGTTTATTGAAATTAGGATTTGTTTTCAATTTTAAAAACAGTAGTTTGGAAATTTTGTATCATGGCTGTAATTCCATGGTTTTCTGGGTCTTGTTACTCGACCGAATAGGGCTAACTCGACCGAGTAAAGTGTCGTGTGTTTTCTGATCAGGCCACTATCCAGGAACACTCGGCCGAGTAGTGTAATACTCGGCGGAGTAGAGGGTACTCGGCCGAGAACTCTTAGTACTCGACCGAGTAACCGGTTTGACGGGATTTATTTCCGCGATTTGATTAAAGATGATTAAAGGTTATATAAATCGTGTTTTTACAGTTTCTATTCATATTACCAAAACCTAATTACAGTCTACGCTTCTCTAATCATCCTTAATCACTCTTAAGGCAATTGATCGTCCGTGAGTCTTTTGTTCATCCCTTTCGCGTCAGTTCGTCGGTAAGTCACTAATTCCGTATCTTTGGTTTAGTATTGTCTTTTAGGGTTTTGCCCTAATTCTTAGATTTGGGAAAAAGGTTGATTGGCATGTTTGTGATTAGTATTGTTGTGATTATTATTAGGTGAAGGATTCGTAGAGGAACAATTCTAGCTTCCGATGTGTGCTTGTGATTTGGATCAGTGATAAGGTAGGGTTTTCCCTACTCAGTTGCCTATTTAATTGACTTAAAACGGTGTTCATTGTTGTATTGGCATGATTGGAATTATTGTTGGAATTGTCTTTCTTGGTTGTTGGAATTGTTGTTGTTTGTCTATGTTGCGAGGTGCGTCCTCGGCTGAGTGGAGTCATTTTCGGGAATGGCTTCACGCCCTTGATTCGCCCCTTGTGGTTCCCATCACAAGGGGGATATGCACATTCATGGACATGGGTTGTTGCTCGTTGTGATGAGCGGGGCTTAGGTGGGCATGACTACGGTCCCCCACTGGCGGTGAGGATTACCGGTCACGACGGGTAATCTGGCAGGGCTAAACACTTAAGTGTGTAACCGCATATGAGATGTGATTAGATTGTAGAATGGTTGTATAGTTGTTTGCCTTGGTTGTTTCTTTGCGATTAGCTTATATTGATTATTCAGTGAACTGACGCCGTTGTGTTTTATAAAACTGTGGTGATCCATTTGGGGATGGTAAGCATATTGTGACAGGTGATGATTACATTTAGCTGCGGGGACGAGGATGGGATGTCATCACTTTGACTCTAGCGTCCGCTGTCACGAATTTAGATATCTTGTTTTGATGTATTGAGATTTATATACTGTTACTTTAGTTTTTAGTTGAGACGATGTATTCACTAAACTTTATACTTTAATAATTGTTCTTGAATGGTTACTTTTGATATACTTGCCTCGGGCAACCGAGATGGTAGCATCTTCATATGCTAGGGTGGTCCTTGGTAAGGCACCTTGGTATGTGGGGGTGTTACAAAGTGGTATCAGAGCGACAATTTTGGAACCTAAACCAATGAACGAAATGAACATAGGGAGTCTAATTAAAATGAACCCGGGTAGGAGTTTTTTGGAGCTACCGCAAAGGTTTGAGAGACGTCTCAAAACCGCAATATTGCCCTTAAAACTTCGAGCCAGTCACTACGGGGTATGTCAAGGGGATCGTTGTGTGTGTGTGTGTGTGTGTGTGTGTGTGTGTGTGTGTGTGTGTGTGTGTGTGTGTGTGTGTGTGTGTGTGTGTGTGTGTGTGTGTGTGAATAGAGTGGTGCATGTGTGTCTTGGTTGGAAGTGATTTGAAAAATGTACTATGTGGTAATCTATGTGCATTAATATGGCTATGTGGACTAATGTGGTGATTTTGATTAGTGATATGATTGGCATGGGTGAGTGGAGGAACAATATGAATAGTACTGAATTGTGATATGTTTGGTTTTAATTTCATTTTGCTGAGATGCGACGCGTATTATTCGGTTTGGAAGTATGAGCGTGAATGTGGTAAGAAAGAATGAACGTGACTTCTAGCATGTGTAGTATATGAATGTTGTGTTTAATTTACATGTGGGTATGATAAAAGTTCACCTATGTACTGGTTTTTTTTTAGAAGTATTGAGTTGCTATTGTTTGCCTTATTCATGTTTTAAGTTGTTTTGTTAAGAAAGATTGATTTGTATGAAGACCGATTATAGAAGGGCTGTCTTAAAACAGTCATAATTCGAGTTCTAAGAATGATATTACGGTGATTCCAATTTGAGATGATAGCTTGTCTTCTTACGATTCAAACGATAGGTCACACGCTCAAAACGACCAAGTAATGAGTAAGATATGGCTGTTTTACGAAAACTGGACGTTCCTGAGAACTGTACAGGAACTCGGCCGAGTAGTTTGAGAATTCGGCCGAGTAACCCGTATTCGGCCGAGTAATCTTTTTGTAATAATTTAGGTCAGTTTCTGGAGTCGAGAACTTGGCCGAGTGGTAAAGTTACTCGACCGAGTGCCCAGTACTCAACCGAGTACCTTTTTGGGCGGTCGTTTTGAGTCGGCGGCTATTTTCTTACATTTTTTTTTATTTGAGGTTATGTACACACGTATGTCTTGGGTTTTAAAGCATTCATTTACATATGTGACGGTCTTGATACGTAAGTTACTAGATACTATGATGTGGAGAATACGAGCTTATGTAGGATATGTGTTTGGTAGGGAGGAAATGAGTACACGTGATTGTGATGGATGGTGGAAAGAGTAAGCGAAGATGGCGAGTTATTGAGATAAGGAGCACATTCTATGAGGTATGGTGAGTGAATTAGTCGTTGGCTTAAGTGGTGTAGCGATGACCGTCTATGGTCGAGTGATGATGAGAGTGGTAATGTAAATTCGAGGAATGTGATAAAAGAAAAGTTTGAAATGAGGGATGTGAAAATTATGGTAAATTGGGATATATAGTGATTTCTGGAAAGAGATGATTATGACGATGTTGGTTGAAGAGATGTGTATTGGAAGGTTGTGAAAAAAAATTGGAAAAGATTGGTGTCTAGTGAGCTTAGATCGAGGGATGCCGTAATGAGGATTTGTATGTAGTAGTCATTATGGAAATTTGTATTACTAGAAGGTGAGCCTAGTGTATAATCATTTGGGAGGTCACGGGATGAAGTGAATCTTGGTTTTCTAGAATTATTAAAAGAAGATGTAAACAATTAAGGAGAAATCTTTGAGTGGGTGGATCTATCGATGGGGAGTATGAGTGAGAAGCATGATGAGAGGGATTGTTGATAAGAAACGAATGAAAGATAATGATATAGGCTAATAGAATTTGATTTTTGGAGGTAATAGGAAGAGAAGGATGATGATAAGTTGAGTGAATGTTCACAAGAATTAGGGGACACGAAAGTAAGGAATCGTGGAGTTATATGATACTATCATGAAGGTGTGAGTTAAGGGATATATATAAATTGCAGGACGACTTGTTAGTCATGAGTTTTGAGTAATTAAAGGAGTAGGAAGTTGGTAGAGTATTTGCATGGTATGAGACCATGGTGGTGAGCTAGGCGACGATATAATCAAGGATAAAATTTAAATAGTTGTTGCGGTAATTTTTGTTCATGGACTTAATGTTCGTTATTTGGGATGATAATCAAAGAGAGGAAATGTATTGCTGTATTTAGAGGTGATGGTAAGAGAGTAGTTATATGAAAGTTGGTGGTGTCGTAGTGTTGTCACTAGTGGTTAAAGATGATGTTAAATAGGGAAGTTAGCCATTCTAAAGAGGTTGATTTTGTGGAGGCCTGATTGGTATGTATGGTTGTGAGGGAGTATAAGAGGTAGATATAGAAGGTGTTTGTGGGAAATAATTTGTATACTTCCCTTAATATAGAAGGATTATAACGATTTAACAAAGATGATCTAAGGTCATAAAATAAAATACATAAACATAAGTAAAAGATTCAGAAATAACCTTCGGTCCTAGCAAATATGGCCTAAGAACAATATAAAAATTGATATTCGCCTATTAGTTGCACCCAAGACGATCTGAGATATGCCCTTTGATTATGCTAGAAATCGATCTAAAATTTTCTGTAAAATTTAGTTGTTTTTGTGTTTTTTCTGATGAGAGAGAGGAAGCAAGGTCAAGAAAAAGCATTAGGGTAGAAATATGTAACACCCCGGCCCAAACCGGGTCGGGAGCGGTTACTTATGATAGCTCACCAGGCTGTGTACATGGCCCACAGATCAACACGGGTCCTTTATAGCGCATTTTGTCCTCACTCATGCGCATCCCGGAAACCTTCCCAGGAGGTCACCCATCCTAAGACTACTCCCAGTCAAGCACGCTTAACTTTGGAGTTCTTTCGCATGGATGACCATAAAAGAAAGTGCACTTTGTTAATATGAGTAGTACTTCCAATCCCTTTAAGCACTAGTCATTTAAGCCTATCACTGGACCTCTTCAATTACCGTGGGGTGTTACAATCACCCCCACTTGAAGAACGCAACGTCCTCGTTGCGCCTGGGAGCATAACCGCTAACCCAGAATCCTCCCCCGCTAGGTGTGTGATCACAATGGAGCGTATAACCACTGCCTCCAGGAGCGTATAACAACTGCCTCCGATCACCACACGGTCGCAGGGTTGCTCTGATACCACTTGTAAACACCCGGCCCAAACCGGTCGGGGAGCGGTTACTTATGATAGCTCACCAGGCTGTGTACATGGCCCACAGATCAACACGGGTCCTTTATAGCGCATTTTGTCCTCACTCATGCGCATCCCGGAAACCTTCCCAGGAGGTCACCCATCCTAAGACTACTCCCAGTCAAGCACGCTTAACTTTGGAGTTCTTTCGCATGGATGACCATAAAAGAAAGTGCACTTTGTTAATATGAGTAGTACTTCCAATCCCTTTAAGCACTAGTCATTTAAGCCTATCACTGGACCTCTTCAATTACCGTGGGGTGTTACAAATAATTCTCTCCCTTTCTTTTTATACAGACCGAATTACCAAGTTAATTAGGAAAGATATCACTCTCCTAATTTTCGGCCTATGTTGACCGAAATAAGGAGAGTGATATCTTTCCTAATTAACTTGGTAATTCGGTCTGTATAAAAAGAAAGGGAGAGAATTATTTCTACCCTAATGCTTTTTCTTGACCTTGCTTCCTCTCTCTCATCAGAAAAAACACAAAAACAACTAAATTTTACAGAAAATTTTAGATCGATTTCTAGCATAATCAAAGGGCATATCTCAGATCGTCTTGGGTGCAACTAATAGGCGAATATCAATTTTTATATTGTTCTTAGGCCATATTTGCTAGGACCGAAGGTTATTTCTGAATCTTTTACTTATGTTTATGTATTTTATTTTATGACCTTAGATCATCTTTGTTAAATCGTTATAATCCTTCTATATTAAGGGAAGTATACAAATTATTTCCCACAAGTGGTATCAGAGCTTTAGGCTACGATTTTAATTTTGATGATTATCATAAAATTTGTATGCAAACAATAACCTAATTCTCGAATAAATTAGGGTTTCGGATTTTTTTTTTGTTCGAAAAAATTTTTTTTGTGTGCCGTTTTTCTTGCCGTTTTTTCTTTTTAATTTGATGATATTTTTCCATTTTATTTTTCATATTATAGTTTATAATCAGTTAAAATTATCATATGAAGAATTGGTAATTTTTGATTTAATGCAGATTAAGTTAAAATTAAATGGAATCGTCATGTTTATGATAAAAAGATTGTTTTTGCTATATAGTTTTTGGCATATGAATTAATCATGTTTATTGTTTCATATGCTAATCATGTTCTAATAGCAAAGATAAACAATTTAGTCATCAAATCTTGTTTTAGGGCATATTGCCGCAAAAGAAGAAAAAAAAAGGGGGAACGATTTTAGGGTTTGCCGGAAAAAAAAAAAATTGTTTTTGTTTTTGGTAAACCGAGAATGAGAAAGAAAAAAAAATAAAAGGAAAGTTTTGTTTTCTTATTTTTTTTGCCATATTGCCGAAAGAAAATTTATGGAAAGTTTTTTTTGGGTTTCCTAATTGCCGAAAAGAAAGAAAACAAAAGGTAACTGGCTGTTTTTTTTTTTTTTATTTCGGCCGTGATATAAAAATAAAAATAAAATTTGTTTTATTTTTTTTTTTGCCGAGACAAAATAAAAAAAGTTGAATTTGTTTTTTTTATTTTGGCCATTTAGTTATTGTGAATCGGTTCACAATTTAATGATACCGAGTTATTTTAAAGCAGTTTAAAATTTTGACGGATATAATTCATATTACAAGTTTAATATGGATTGAGAATGAAATTAATGTGATTAAATTGCGGAATTGTCACTTAATTTAATTTAAATAGGTGGTTTGGATAAATTAATCAACATAATTAATGTATTGTATTATGTATGTTTAATTTATTTTAGTTAATGCTTTTATTTTTGTTGAATGAATCGAATGAATGAATTTTATTTACGTATTTATTTTTGCAATCGGTTGTATTTTATAATACTTAGTGTGGCCTTAGTCAATCATGTTTTCGTAATGAAGGAAACATGATTTCTTATGTAATTATGAGATCTCGAATCTCCTTTATTTTAGTTTTGGGTTTTTGAAATTAGAATGTAATTAATAGGTAAATTATGTAATTTTATTTATTGTAATTTCAAAGAAGACTAAAGATGAAGATTCAAGCTCACTCCCGCTACATGGATCAAGATGGAACATCAAGACAAGCTTCTCGGGTCCAAGGATGGATTCCAAACTTGTATTTATTGTTCATTTTGATAGGATAGGCCACACTAGGACTTTTACTGTTTTTTTTTTACGTTTTTCATTTTATTGCTTTTCATTCACATGCTAGTAATTGCATCATATTCCGCCTAAAACCAAACCACCTACTACTAAAATGCATGAAAATTGACACATATAGGTTGTATGTTAGTTTTCATAGACATACAGATGTCACATGTTTTTAAGCCATCACCTTAATTTATTCATTCACGCATGCTAGATATTAGTTCACTTAAAATGAATTAAAATAAAGCTGATGTGATCTTCCTCTAAAACGGAAATTGAGACTAGTCTTTATAAGGGCAAACAACTTTGAATCCCTTCTTCGTCGGTAGGCATAATATGACCCCTTCTACGTTGGGTAAGTAGTTGTGTTGACTTAGTTTACCTCAACATCATAGTCCGAAGAGTTTCTCGTGATTATGATGGACTATAGATAGAATTTACAGAAATTTATCGACCAAGAATTCTAACGGTAGAATTAGCTAAAAGGTTAGCTTATCAATTTACAGAGAATTCAGTCTTGGGGTCATTTATACAATTCTTGAGGGGGGTCAATTGTATAAATGTTTTTGAGTCTTCGCGTTATGACATTAGCTCATTAGACTTAAAATTAAAACGATGCACATGCTTATTATTTTATTCTTCTTTCGCAGTGTAGAACACGTTTATTATCGATAATACTGTTACAACAAATGGCTGGAAATAACGCAATCCCAATGCCTAGTGCCACACTAGATCGTTCGTCCTGGCTAAAAATGTTCATGGACCAAATGAATCAGTCCACTCGACTGAAGAATGATGGGTCCAATTTTGCGGACTGGGAGACGGCTCTACGGAATGTCCATCTGGCGACGGTAAGCTCGGGTATTTAATCGAGCCAATACCGGTCAACCAGGCCCAAATGCAGGAGTCAACGAGTCACTCGCTTATAGTGATTTCGTTATGGAAGCGGGTGCGATAAAGAACGTACTCATCTTTGCAATGGAAATCAATTTGCAGAGACGCTTCATTGCCCAAGGTGCAAACAAGATTTTCACCACGCTCATTAACGAGTTCTCAAAGGCACCGAGAATCGTTACATATGAGCATACATGTCGCTTCTTTGATGCGAAACTCCAGAAGGGCCAACCGGTTAGCCCACACATTCTTCACATGATTGAGAATGTCGAGAAGCTGGAGGCACTGAATTGTAAAATCAGTGAGAGCATTGTCATTGACCGAATGCTTCATTCTCTTCACGATGGCTTTGCCCTTTTCAGGGCGAACTACTATATGAATGACTTGAAAAAGAGTCCTCATGATCTACACTCTCTTCTCGTACAGACCGAGAAGGATATGAAATTGAGTGGGAGCATGAAGCAGGATGTTCTCACGATTCACAACAAGAGTAAAGGTAAGGGCAAGGCTCATGGCGACCTAGCTGTAGGTAAACCAAAGTTTAAGAAGTCAGGAAACGGTAAGAGTGCGCCTGGTGAGACTAGTGGCTCACATGGCAAGACAAAGAGAAGGGGCGGTGACATAGAGTGCCACCATTGTCACAAGACTGGACATTGGAGGAGGAACTGTCCCGTCTACCGTGAGGACATCAAGGCAGGCCGCGTCGTTCCTGTTGGTATGTCATCTTATATTCATATGATTGAGATTAACCATGCAAGTTTCTGAACTTAGGTACTAGATACTGGTTGTGGTTCTCATCTGTGTAATCATTTGCAGGGCCTAAAGAACATCATACCTCTCGAAAAAGGTGATGTGGACTTGCGAGTCGGGAATGGAGCACGAGTTGCTGCTGCCTCGAAGGGAACATATGTAATCCAACTCACTAGTGGTCTTGAGTTATCTTTAAATAACTGTTACTATGTACCCAGTTTATCTAAGAATATTATTTCTGTTTCCGTACTTGCTAAACACGGTTTTGCATTTTCAATAAAGGATAATAGTTGTATTTTCTCTTTTAATGAAATGATTTATGGCAAAGCAGTTTCCATGAATGGAATTTACATCTTCGATCAAACCACGGAGGTATTACACATGAATAATAAGAAATTAAAGGTTGGTGACAAAGATCAAACCTATCTATGGCATTGTCGAATGGGACACATAAATGAGAAACGCGTGAAGAAACTCGTCGATAATGGGACTATTCCCGCATTCGATTTTTCTACATATGGCACGTGTGAATCATGTCTCATTGGCAAGATGACTCGAATTTCCTTCAAAGGTGTTGGAATGCACGCTAGTGACCTATTAGGACTTATACATACGGACGTATGTGGACCTATGTCAATTACCGCTAGAGATGGCTATAGATATTTTATCACTTTCACGGACGATTTGAGTAGATACGGATATGTCTACTTAATGAAGCATAAAAGTGAGTCCTTTGAGAAATTCAAGGAATACCGAGAATAGGGTACTAACCAATCGGGTAGAAATATTAAAGCACTCCGTTCAGATCGGGGTGGCGAATATCTTTCAAATGAGTTTGATCAACACCTGAAAGTCTGTGGAATCGTTTTGCAGTTAACTCCACCTGGAACACCTCAATTGAATGGTGTGTCCGAACGGAGAAATCTAACCTTACTTGATATGGTTCGATCCATGATGAGTCACACGGTAGTGCCTGATTCATTATGGGGTTATGCTCTTTTGTCAGCCGCTCTTATACTTAACCGAAGTCCGTCTAAAGGTGTCGACAAGACTCCATTTGAAATGTGGAAAGGAACAGTACCCAACTTGTCCTTTATTCGGGTTTGGGGCTGCGAGGCTTATGTCAAGTGAAGTAACGAGGATAAGCTCGGCCCTCGATCGGTCAAGACATACTTTATAGGTTATCCAAAAGGAACATTTGGTCATTACTTCTACTCGCCTACCAAACATCGAGTTTTTGTTGCGGCTAGTGCGACGTTCTTAGAGAAAGAATTTCTCGAGAACAAGTCAAGTAATAGAACCTTCGAGCTGTCGGAGATTCCAGAACCAATAACCGAGGAACAGATGGAGGAAGTTGTACCTCCAACTGATGATACGGTTAATATTCCTGAGGAACCTAGGAGGTCGGGTAGAGACTCTCATCCTCCGGACAGATACATTGGTATGGTCGAGGAGAATGACGTTTTACTTCTAGAAAGTAATGAACCCGCAACCTATAAAGGTGCTATGGCCAGTTCCGACTCAAAGCTATGGCTTGAAGCCATGCAATCCGAGATGGACTCCATGTATGAGAATAACGTATGGGATCTAGTTGATTTACCTAATAAGGTAAAACCTCTACAGTGCAAATGGCTTTACAGAATAAAGCGTTCTGTAGACGCGCAACCAGATATCTATAAGGCACGACTTGTGGCAAAAGGTTTCACTCAAGTGCAAGGATTGCATTATGATGAGATTTTTGCACCTGTAGTCATGCTACATTCCATTCGGATAATCTTAGCGATTGCCGCATTTCATGATTATGAGATTTGGCAAATGGATGTGAAAACCGCCTTCTTAAACGGTTATTTGGAGGAAGAGTTGTACATGGTGCAACCCGAAGGTTTCATAGATCTTAAACATCCTAAGAAAGTATGCAAGCTTAAGCGTTCCAATATATAATATGTGTTGAATTGTCATCTAGTGAGGATCGAACCCATGACCTCTTGGTATGTGTACCCTCACTATTACCACTATGACACATTCAGCTTGTTGATATTAAATACAACTGATTATATTTAATTACGAATTAACAGATTAATTCGTCCAAGATAACCTTATATATATTTAATTTAAATATAACTTATTATATTTAATTTACTTAATTGATGATTAATTGTCTCAACTTAATATTATTTAATTTTCATTAAATAATTATCTCATCAACACATTGACTAACTTTTTAGTCATTTTGGGCATCAATGTAATTATATTTCTATAATCACATTTCTCAAACACGTCCTATAGGTGTGACCTTTAGGGACCAGTTGATCACCGCCATCTGTATGATAATAACGTCAAACTTTCTAGCAAGCCAACCGTTATTAGGTAAACGTTAATCAACTGATTAAATATACGAAGTATACCCTTGTGGACCTGTAAGAGATTTACAAATGTTATCACACTAATTTGTGGAGGACACCAGCTCCAACAGTGTTTGCTAGTAGTTGGGTACTTATGATATGGTTATGTTTGTCGAGCAGTGATAACTGTGCAGATGGGAGGATATGTTATGAAGGGCATATGAGTTAAGCTCGGGTAAGAGATATCCATTATCAAGTGGTAACTTACGTGATTAGGATTGGCTAGTTAGATTTGATTATGGTTCTGTGACGTGTGTAAGTGATTGTGTGAGGTTCTGACCTCATGAGTAGTAGTATGGTATGATGTTCATAAAGTTGTTATCTAATTATTCTGTGTAATATGTTGTGTTGGTGATCTAGTAAAGCGGTATTAAGTAACTTTTCTTTTATCAAGGAAGTGGTACTGAGTCAGTAATTAACGATGTGGTTGTGGTGTCTTGGGTTGCGATCCGGGCACGGTACTCCGTGTTGCGATGCAGGTATTTTTGCGCTGCGGTGCGGCTGTTGGTGGCGGTGTTGCGATGCCATCATCGGTTCTGGTGGAGTAGGTGGGGTACTTGTGAGATGAACTTTTGAAAGGTTATGTCAGTCTAGTATGGGCATATAGATTGTTGTTCTATTTACTGTTGTTTCCTGTAATTTTTACTTGTGGCCTGGGTAAGACTAGAGTATAATATGGAAGAGAGTTGCACATGTGGTCGATGTTGTCATAGTTAAAGTGATACCTTGTTGAAAAAACATAGTTGTGGGAAGGGGTTGGAACACTTTCGATCTTATGTTAGATGAGACTTTTGTTGAAATAGTTGTGGCAAGTAATTAGCGAAACATGTGGGTACTCATACTAGGAGTTGCAGTTGGTTCATAGTTTTTTATCGGAGCAGTAAGTATTATTGTAACACCCCCATACTCCAAGTGCCTTACCAGGACCACTCAGGTATGAAGACATTACCATCTCGGTTACCCGAGGCAATGATAATCAAACAACAATAAAGAAACAACGTTTATTATAAATAATTTAGCGAATAGTTACAATCCTCAAAACCAAACCAAAAGTACGATACTTTATTTCAAAATGATTGTTCTAACTGAAATGTAAACAAACTAAAGGCTACAGCGGAAGACTCCTATCATCATGTCGTGGCATCCCAGCTATCCCAGTACTCATCTCAATACCTGCTCAATATCTGCTCACCATCCCCGAATGGATCACCGCATGTTTACAAAACAACACCGGGGTCAGTACTAATCACACAATCAATATGTATAACAACAATAAGATACACAGACAGCTTTAACTGTCACACACACACACACACAACCAACCAATTCCCATCATCTCAATCCGACCGTCCCTTTGGACCAGCACGTCGGTGGGGGACCGCAACCGTACCCACCAAATCCCCGCTCCACATAGTGAGCGATAACCCTGTCCATTAATGTGCACATCCCCTTTCGTGGCGGGTTCCACAAAGGGCGAAACTAGGGCGTGAAGTCACTCCCGCAAGTGACCCCACTCAGCCGAGGCCACGCCTCGTGAACCATCAACAACGATCACAACCACAATCACAGTACAATTATTATATCAAACAACCAAATACAACACATCAACCAATACCCCATTATGGGACTAATACTGAGTAGGAAATCCTACCTGGTATGCACACAATCGACGTCTCTCTCTACCGCCGAGTCAAAAAGCCTCTTCTATGAACCCTCCTCCTATCATATAACACATAGAGGCTACACATCACATACTACACATAAAAACCCCCAATCTCTAAATTAGGGTTTAACCAAATCAAGGGAAAAACAATAAAAAGGGTATGTGGATCTTACCCTCGACGCAAGGAACCCAACGATATAAACAACGACAAGAACTGACCGTCTGAACTCCGGGAATTGTTAAGAATGCGATTAGGAAGATGAACTTGTTGCTTTCTCTCTTAATCAGAAGTTTAGGTTTTGTAAAAGTGATTTAAAACAATGACGACGAAACTTAAATACCTTAATCGCATAATTAACAAAACCCGAGAAAACTCCCCGTAAAACCGGACACTCGATCGAGTACCCAAGGTACTCGATCGAGTATTCTTACTCGATCGAGTGCCCCTGACTACTCGATCGAGTACCCAACAGTCGAAACTATTTTATTTCGCAACTTGCCCTTACTCGACAGAGTAAGGGCTACTCGATAGAGTACCCCAAGACTTATAAATACGGAGTATTACAGTCTTCCCTCCTTAAAAGGAACTTCGTCCCCGAAGTTCAAACCACTACTAAACAAAGGTACTCCCATAAGCTTCCCGACTCGGCAACCAAAACAAAATTCAACATAAAACATGATACTAACCCAACTCATCCCGACACAATATATAAAAGGGGTATAAAACTCTTAAAAACTGCTCGCGATCATCTCCTACCCCCCCTAAAAGAAACAAGGTTACGTCCCCGTAACCATACATACCTGATCAAAAAGGAAAGGGTAACGCTCTTTCATAGCTTCCTCTGGCTCCCATGTAGCTTCCTCGGTCTCGTGGTTAGACCACAGGATCTTAAGCAAAACTGTCTCACCACTCCTAGTCTTTCTAACCTTTCGGTCTAGGATCTGCTTAGGCACCTCAAGATATGATAAGGACTCATCTAGCTCTAAGCTCTCTGCCTCCAACACATGTGACGGGTCACTCACATACTTCCGCAGCTGCGATACATGAAACACATTATGCACTCTCTCTAACGCAGCTGGTAAAGCCAGACGATAAGCAACTTCCCCAACTCGCTCTAAGATCTCATAAGGCCCTATAAACTTCTGACTTAACTTGCCTTTCTTCCCAAATCTCATAACTCCACGCATCGGAGACACTTTCAGAAGAACCTTGTCCCCAACTTGAAACTCTATGTCCCGACGATGTAGATCTGCATAACTCTTTTGTCGATCCTGGGCTGCTCTCATCCGTTCCTCGATCATCTTAACATTTCCACCATCTCATGCACCATCTCTCGGTCCTAAAACCACTTTGCCTCAAAGACTATCGTCCCCAGATTGGACTCCTACATCTCCTCCCATACAAAGCCTCGAACGGTGCCATACCTATACTGGTGTGATAACTGTTATTGTAAGAAAATTCTATCAAGTCCAACCTCTGCTCCCAGCTACCACCAAAATCCATCACACAAGCTCGCAACATATCCTCAAGAGTCTTGATTGTTCTCTCGATCGCCCGTCTGTCGCAGGATGAAATGTTGTACTCATCTTCAAAGTTGTTCCCAACGATTCCTGCAACTCCTTCCAAAACCTCGATATAAACCTCGCATCTCTGTCAGACACTATGTCCTTAGGGACTCCATGTAACTTAAGCACGTTCTTTCGATAGGCCATAGCCAATTGTGCCTTAGTCCATGTATCTTTCATTGGAACAAAGTGAGTGACTTGGTCGACGATCCACTATCACCCAAATCATGTTGTTACCTTGTTGACTCTTTGGCAAACCCACAATGAAATCCATGGAAATGGATTCCCACTTCCACTCAGGCACCTCTAAAGACTGAATCTTACCTTGTGGTCGTCGCTGTTCCCCTTTAACTCTCTGGCATGTCAAACAACGGGACACAAACTGTTTGTCTCTTTCTTCATCCCGAGGCCACCAAAACGTTTTCTTCAAATCCTTCTATAGCTTGTCTCCACCTGGATGAACTGAATATGGTGTGCAATGCGCCTCTGTCATGATTGTCTTTTTCAACTCCTCGTCATTAGGAACACACCACCTACCATCAAACCTTAAACTACCATCTGTATGAATAGAAAACCGGGACACTGTCCCTTTCTCTACTCCAGCTCTCCACTCCACTATCTTAGGATCCAAAGCCTGCTTATCCCGAATATCATCATAAAACTCCAGATGTACTGTCATATCACCCATGTCATCTCCTTTCTGCATCATATGTATCCCAAAACTCGCTACCTCATCCCTCAGCCTCATCAAAGATAGAGCTGTACACAAGGAATGTACACTCTTCCTACTCAAAGCATCAGCAACAACATTGGCTTTCCCTTCATGGTAGATAATTTCCATGTCGTAATCGCCAATCAACTCCATCCACCTCCTCTGCCTCATGTTCAACTCTTCTTCGCGTGAAGATGTACTTAAGACTCTTGTGATCGAAAATACCTTAAAGATTGCTCCATAAAGGTAATGTCTCCAAATCTTGAGAGCAAACACCACTGCACCCAACTCCAGATCATGAGTAGGGTAGTTCTCCTCATAAGGCTTCAATTGCCTAGAAGCATAGGCAATCACTTTGCCATTCTGCATCAACACACATCCCAGCCCATTCTTCGAGGCATCTGTATAAACCTCAAAGTTCTCGCTCCCTTCAGGCAATGCTAAGACAGGAGCTGTGGTCAAACGCTCCTTTAATGTTTGGAACGCCGTCTCACAACTCTCATCCCAACGAAACCTGTTCTCTTTCCTCATCAACGCTGTCATCGGTCTAGCTATCTTGGAGAAATCTTTCACGAACCGTCTGTAGTATCCAGCTAAACCCAAGAAACTCCTAACCTCAGCAACATTCTTCGGTGCTTCCCACTTTGTCACCGCCTCAATCTTCGCCGGATCCACGGCTACCCCATCTTTAGAGATTACATGCCCCAGAAAAGCAACTTTCTCTAACCAGAACTCACACTTGGACAGTTTAGCATACAACTCATGATCCCTCAAAGTCTGCAACACGATCCTCAGATGCTCCTCATGCTCCTCCTTAGTCTTAGAGTAGACTAAGATATCATCGATAAACACCACTACAAACTGGTCCAAGAACGTCTCGAAGATTCTATTCATCAAATCCATAAACACTTGTCGGCGCATTAGACAACCCAAACGGCATCACCACATACTCATAATGGCCATACCTTGACGTGAAAGTTGTCTTTGGTATGTCCACCTCTCTAATCTTCACCTGATGGTACCCCGACCTCAAATCAATCTTAGAAAAAAGACCGTTGCACCGCTCAACCGATCAAACAGGTCATCTATCCTTGGCAAAGGATACTTGTTCTTTATCGTAACACGGTTCGGCTCCCCGTAATCTATGCATAACCTCAAACTCCCATCTTTCTTCTTCACGAAAAGAACGGGTGCTCCCCACGGCGATACACTTGGTCTAATGTATCCCTTCTCTATCAGATCATTCAATCGCTTCCTAAGTTCCTCCATCTCCTTAGGACCCATACAGACGGTGCCTTAGAGATTGGCCCCGTCCCCGGCTTCAACTCAACGGTGAAATCTATCTCCCTCTTCGGTGGCAACCCGGAATTTCCTCCGGAAAAACATCCGCAAACTCCCCACCATAGGTATCTCATCAATCGGACTCTCTATCCGATCATCTCTCACATGGCACAAGATCAGCGGACATCCCTTCCTCGGATAAGACTTCAAGGTGACAAGTGCAATCAACTTAACTTTGGGTTTGACTAGAAACCCACGATAAGACACACTAACACCCTTAGGACCTCTTAAAGACACTCTCTTTTGATGACAGTCTATCTTAGCTTTATACTTTCCTAACCAATCCATCCCAACTATCATCTCAAAACCGTTAAAAGGAAACTCTAGCAAGTCTACAGGAAATCAACTTGCCCAACTATCAAAGATACATCTCTGAACAATCTCCCACACGATACAGACTCACCCGAAGGTATGAAAACTTGCTCACTAATAGACTCATATACTCTCAAACCCAACTGTTTTACATGACTCGAAGACACAAACGATTGAGAAGCCCCTGAATCAAACAAAACAAAGGTAGGAATACCATTAACAAGGAATGTACCGGTGATAACGTGCGCATCTTCCTCAATTTGCTTTCTTCTCCATCATGAATAACTTGCCACCGGTCTTTTGCCCACCTCCCGGACAAGATTAGGCTGATGTGGTCGGCTTAGCACCCGACCCTTGATTGTTGTTGTTGTTCGCTGGTGGTTTCTGATAAGAATTACCGCCGTTGCGGTTGCCTCCACTCGGTAGCTCGACTTCCCGGTTTGGCCATGATCCCGCCGGCTCGTTGCTCGCGAAGCTCGCGCAGTCTCCGGAAAGATCCCGGTGCACTTGTGCACTCATGTCTCTTGTGGCCTACACCACCATAGCTATAGCAGGTAACTCCCCAACTATTACTCACACTCCCACGGCCACGCCCAAAGGAAGCCCCAAACACTAAACCCAGGCCCGAGAAGAAAATCCCTTAGGACCGATTGTGGTTGCCTTTCTTGTGATTCGATTGGCCACCACCCTCACTCTCGGACTTCCTCTTCTCACCACCTGACCTCTCCCGAGCCATCTCCACCAACCTCTCGGCTCTCCCGGCCTCTCTCATAAGCTTCCTTAACATCTGTAAGGATTCCCACGGGTAACTTATCCATAATCTTAGGGGTCAACCCCTCTCAAACCTCAATGCCAGATTCTCCTCACTCAAACCCATATCCTCAAAGATACCTAGACTTCTCATTGAACACTGTAGTACTCGGCCACAGACATCTCGTGATCATCTTAAAACCATCAAACTCTTCTCTCATCTTACTCCTCACATGTTTAAGCACGAACTCCTTCCTCATGACCCTACGAAATTCCTCCCAAGGTATAGCAGGTAAGCCTTGGTTTGTATATATCTCCTTAGCACTCACTTTCACCGAATCCCACCACTTGCCCCGCCGCCTCCCTCGATAGAACGCACTGTTCCACCCTTATCTCATCGATGTGAACCAAATCCAATATGTTTTCCATCTGTCTCAGCCAACTATCAAGAAGGTTAGGTTCCCCAACTCCCTTGTATTCTTTCGGGTTAAACCTCGCAATGTAAAGGCTGATTTTTGAATGATCAACCTCCTTCTCCTTATCCTTATTCTTGTCCTCATTCACTTTCTTTAGGGTCTCAGTAAGAGCATCCTGGTGCTCTAACATCTTAACGATGTCATCCACGGTCATAAGCTCAGCTCTCGCATACACAGCAGTTCTCTTGGGCGGCATCTTGAAACTATACATATATAAGAAAGGGTAGATATGAACATACGTACTAAACCTCAAAACACGAAAACACGCCACACAGAACCCACTCGATCGAGTTCCCAAACACACTCGATCGAGTAACGGGCTACTCGATCGAGTGCCCCACGTACTCGATCGAGTACCCAAACTTCAGACCCCAAACAGACCTTCTGATCTCTTACCTACTCGATCGAGTATCTAGGCTACTCGATCGAGTGACCCCCTACTCGATCGAGTACCCCTAGTTACTCGTTCGAGTGCCCCAAAACTCAATTCTGGACTCAAAATCGCCAAAAACCCACCCGATCGAGTCAGTCCCACTCGATCGAGTAACACTAATTCATAAAAGCTACCCGCATGTTACGTCATATGCTAACATGCTAAACTTTATAAACCACATTATATCATAATAAACATGCTACGCATCTTTTCTACTATCTACGAGATCATTTCATCATGTTATTAAATGCCACATTGTAAATCATCCAACATGTTATCATTTCATCAACAAATTCCCACATATCACCATTTTCTTTCACATGCTCAACTTTCTACTTCAACACCCAACAATTAACACATTCCATCACATCCGTACGCAAGTTAACCAAACACACATACGACTCGACAAACACTTCCCCCATGTGACCGGTTCAAAGTTGTAGGGCGACCCCTGCGACTTTAGGACGTCTCCCAAGCCTTTGCACTAGCTCCTACAACTTTTACCCCGGGTTCATTTTAATTGACTCCCTATGTTCATTAGGTTCATTGGTTTACGGGTTTCGGGATCGTCGCTCCGATACCATTTGTAACACCCCATACTCCAAGTGCCTTACCAGGACCACTCAGGTATGAAGACATTACCATCTCGGTTACCCGAGGCAATGATAATCAAACAACAATAAAGAAACAACGTTTATTATAAATAATTTAGCGAATAGTTACAATCCTCAAAACCAAACCAAAAGTACGATACTTTATTTCAAAATGACTGTTCTAATCGAAATGTAAACAAACTAAAGGCTACAAACGGAAGACTCCTATCATCATGTCGTGGCATCCCGGCTATCCCAAGACTCATCTCAATACCCGCTCAATATCCGCTCACCATCCCCGAATGGATCACCGCAGTTTACAAAACAACACCGGGTCAATACTAATCACACAATCTATATGTATAACAACAATAAAGACACACACGACTTTAATCGTCACACACACACACACACAACCAACCAATTCCCATCATCTCAATCTTCGACCGGCGTCCCTTTGGACCATGATTCGCGATGGGGACCGCAGCCGTACCCACCAAATCCCCGCTCCACATAGTGAGCGATAACCCTGTCCATTAATGTGCACATCCCCTTTCGTGGCGGGTTCCACAAAGGGCGAAACTAGGGCGTGAAGTCACTCCCGCAAGTGACCCCACTCGGCCCGAGGCCACGCCTCGCGAACCATCAACAATGATCACAACCACAATCACAATACAATTATTATATCAAACAACCAAATACAACACATCAACCAATATCCCATTATGGGACTAATACCGAGTAGAAATCCTACCCGGTATGCACACAATCGACGGTCTCTCTTTTCTGGCGAGTCAAAAAGCCTCTTCTATGAACCCTCCTCCTATCATATAACACATAGAGGCTACACATCACATACTACACATAAAAACCCCCAATCTCTAAATTAGGGTTTAACCAAATCAAGGGAAAAACAATAAAAAGGGTACGTAGATCTTACCCTCGACGCAAGGAACCCAACGATATAAACAACGACAAGAACTGACCGTCTGAACTCCGGGAATTGTTAAGAATGCGATTAGGAAGATGAACTTGTTGCTTTCTCTCTTAATCAGAAGTTTAGGTTTTGTAAAAGTGATTTAAAACAATGACGACGAAACTTAAATACCTTAATCGCATAATTAACAAAACCCGAGAAAACTCCCGTAAAAAACCAGGACACTCGATCGAGTACCCCTTACTCGATCGAGTGCCCCAGCTACTCGATCGAGTACCCAACAGGTCAGAAACTATTTTATTTCGCAACTTGCCCTTACTCGACAGAGTAAGGGCTACTCGATAGAGTACCCCAAGACTTATAAATACGGAGTATTACAATTATGTTAAGTTATGGACAAGTTTGATGACAATAAAAGGGGGAATTTGAGGATGAAGTGGGTGTGTAATAATTTTGGGTCGTGAGTTAGGTGGTGGGGATAGGTACGTGAATAGAAAAGAAGGTGGTTGTGCGACAATGTGGAGAGTTGTGGTGGTGGTTATGTTGAGGATTTTGTGGTATATATTAGATAGTGTGCGGAATGATTAGGAGTATGGAGAGAGAGAGAGAGCCTTGGAACTGGGAATGGTTATCGGTGTTGGGGTTATAGTCGGTATGGTGATAAGGGGAAGGAATAGCTAAGGATCTGATACTAGTTGGGTTACGAGGATGTAACATTTATCTTAAGAGGAGTAAGATGCGACAAAGAGAGTTTGATGGTTATGCGTACGGTGGTATATTTTGAAGTGTTGAGTCTTTATGTGGAATAAATGATGGACTTGTGGTTGATATTATGAAAGGTGGAGGTTATGCTTGTAGTAGTACGTATTTTATGTGTATGGTTATAGAATAAGGCTGTAGGTAAGTATGGTTACGATAGTGTTGGCAGTTTTGGGTGGTGACGTTATAAGTGTGAGTAAAATTCGAGGACGAAGTTCATTTTAAGGGTGGTAGAATATAACAACTCGCTTGGTAGATGGTGGTGATATTGGATTTTCTAGTGAGCGGTATGGAAGTAAGACAAAGTTGGTGGCGCTTGTGTTGTTGGTATTCGATAGAGGTATGGAGTTAGGTGGGCTACTCTATGGTTGATCCTATGTTGTGAGCTGCGTTTTTAGGTAGGCGTTAGGCGTTGTTGGTTAAGTTAGGATGGAGGATGAGAGTTGTGTGGTGATGTGATGGTTGGTGGAGTGATATGTGTGCTTGCCATGTAGGTATGGGTGTGAACTTCGGGGATGAAGTTCGTTTTTAAGGAAGGAAGACGGTAATACCACGGTTTTCTAGGTCTTATTACTCGGCCGAATAGGGCTAACTTGGTCGAGTAAAGTGTCGTGTTTTTTCTGGTCAGGCTACTGTCCAGGAACACTCGGCCGAGTAGTGTAATACTCGGCCGAGTAGGGGGTACTTGGCCGAGTACTCTTAGTACTCGACCGAGTAACCGGTCTGACGGGATTTATTTTCGCGGTTTGATTAAGGATGATTAAAGGATATCGCGAGATTGGTTTTTTTATTCGTTTGCTTTGTTTGCTTTTGGTTTTTTCGTGCAGGTGTCAAATGTCAAGTGGAACAAGGCGCCATCATCGGGACAGGAAGGAGCCTATAGAGGAGGAGGGGAGTATGGTCGATTGGGAGGATGATGGGGGTGACAGTATTGCTACAAACGAGTTGATTTTGGTAGGCAAATTATGGGCGTCGAGGGCTATCAATATTAAGGCAGCAATCGATACTATGATTAAATTGTGGAATCCATCGAAGTCTATGATGAGGAATATCATTGATGCTAAGGAGAAAACTTTTGTTTTTCGTTTTGGATCAGAGAGGGACAAGGCTAGGGTTTTAGAGGGACAACCATGGCACTTCGAAAAATTCTTGTGGTGCTTTAATGAGCCGAATCCAGCAGGTAAAATCACTAATGTTCCGCTATCTCGATTTCCAATTTGGGCCAGAATTTACGATTTACCAATTTCTGGTCGAACGAATTTGGCTAATGCTCAGAAATTGGGGAATTGTTTAGGGAAATTTATTGGTCTCGAACATGGACGAAATGCCGAGCTCGATAGGGCTATTCCAGTATGAGTTTATTATGATATCAATGTGCCTCTTAAGCTGTCTATACCAGTTCCTATGAAGGATGGACGCACCATTAATTTTTCGGTCAAATATGAGCGCCTTCCAACATACTGTTATGGGTGTGGTTTGATTGGACACGGTGAAAAGATTGTGAAGATGGTCCTTATGTGGAAGAGGATTTAATGTTCGGGGGCTGGTTGCATGCTTCGCCTTGGAAAGTTATTAAAACTGTTAAAGAGGGAGTGGGAAAGGCAGCTAGGGACCTTCGGCCAAGCTTTGAGGCCGTGGGTAATGTGGATACAGAGAAAACCATTTCAGCCATGATCAAGAAGTTGCAGGCCATTTCTATTGATCTTAAAAGCAAGAAAAGTGAAGCGACAAAACCAAAGGAGATGAATGAGGGGGGTGAAAGAAGGGAGGATAGGGAGGAACAACGAGAGGTAGTGTTAGAGGGGAGGAAGGCAGGAGGTAGGAGGCCTTAGATGGTGGTTTGCAGTGAATATGAGGAGGGTGGTGGTCAGGAGGGTGACTTAATGGGTAGGGAAAAACAGGGTGAGGGAGTGGGCAGTGAGGTAGGGGCAATTATCGATACTCGTTCTATGGAGCTTAATGCAGGGGTGATGGTGAAGGAAAGCGAGGGGGCGGCAGGGCAAAGGGAAAGAAGGGAGGGAAGGGGGGAGTGAGGGTGGAGGAAGTTGGACGCGGGTGTGGAGGACGGATGTGGCAGGTGGATCACAGGCGGGGAGGGAGCCTGTGAAGGAGCATGGGAGAAAAACGAGGGCGTGAGGAGGCACCTATGGTGGAGGTTCAAAAGCGGTCGAAATTATTCTTAGACGGGGTTGTCTTAGTACCTGAGGCGGAGGTTGACATAGTTCAACCCCGCCGAGCCCCATGAATATTTTAAACATTAACTGTCGCGGCTTGGGCAACCCCGACACGGTTACTGCACTCCGTGCTCTTGTACGGAGGGAGGCCCCGGCTATATTGTTTTTATGTGCGACAAAACTTTGTGGTCGTGAAATGAGAAGGGTGAAGGATAAATTGGATGGGTATCATGGAATGGAGGTAGATAGTGCAGGACAATCGGGTTGTTTAGCTTTCCTGTGGAAGAAGGAGGTTGACTGTTTTTTCATGTCGGCTTCTTTGCACCATATGGATTTTACGGTTCGAGGAGAGGGTGGGGAATGGCGGGTTACGGGTTTCTATGGCTGGGCTTCGGTGTCTGATAGACATCTTTCTTAGGAGCTTCTTAGGCTTCTAGGAAGACAATCTCAGTTACCATGGGTTTGTATAAGGGATTTCAACAAAATTATGTTCTCGACTGAGATAAAAGGTGGTAGTAGGCCGCAGTGGCAGATGAACAATTTCAGGGAAGCGGTTGATGAGTGTGGTCTTCGGGATGCTCCGTGGGAGGGATATAATTTTTCATGGGATAATGGGCAAGCTGGTGAGGCGAATCGACAGAGTATGCTTGATAGGGCGTTGTGCTCGGTTCTTGGCTAGATTTATTTCCTTTTGCAAGACGCTTTTACCTTGATAGAGAGTGGTCAGATCATGCGCCTATTAAACTTCTTTTAAATAGGAGGAAAGGGGAGACAACGAAGGAGCGAAAATTTAGATTTGAGCAGGTTTGGGTTGGTGTAGAGGGGTGTCATGAGGCGATTGAACGAGGGGTAGAAAAAAGAGGTGTGAATCTTACGCGGGTCTTGGATGAATGTGCAAGAGAGCTGAGGGCGTGGAAGAGTATGAGTATTTCGGGCATAGGACGGGATATTGGGCGGAAATGTAAACTTTTATCTAGATTAAATGAGGGGGAGAGGTCGGAAGATAATGTGAGGAGAAGACGGAAATTAGTTGCGGAGCTGGCTGATTTGAGACGTAAGGAGGAGCAGTATTGGCGGCAACGATCGCGGGCCCTATGGCTTAAAGATGAGGATCGTAATACGGCTTTTTTTCATACTCGGGCTGGTGAGCGTAAGCGAAAGAATTTTATTAGTAAGCTTGTGGATGATGATGGGAACGTGCATTCAGGGGAGGAAGGAATTGAAAATGTGGCTATGTCTTATATCCGCGACATTTTACGTCTTCGAATCCGACTAATTTCGAGGTGCTCGACAATCTAGGCCAGCGGGTGACAGAGGATATGAATGGTATTTTGGCTAAGGAATATACCGAAGAAGAGGTAGTGACGACGCTTAATCAGATGCATCCGTTAAAAGCTCCGGGCCCGGATGGTATTAATGGGTTATTTTACCAGACTTACTGGGATTTGGTGGGTTCGATTGTAGTGAGCACTGTTCTCGCTATTTTACGGGGTGAAACCTCGCCGAGAGAGTTAAATAAGACTAATATTGTCTTAATACCTAAGAAGAAAGCTCCGGACAAAGTTAGCGATTTTCGGCCGATCAGTCTTTGTAATGTGGCATATAAGTTGGTTTCAAAGGTTTTAGCGAATCGGTTGAAAAAATTTCTTGGAGATATTGTATCAGAAAATCAGAGTGCATTTACTTCAGGTAGAGTTATCTCGGATTATGTTTTAATTGCTTTTGAAATTTTCCATTTTATGAAAAATTCGAGAAATGCCGAGGGGTTCATGGCCATTAAATTGGATATGGCAAAGGCGTATGACAGGCTTGAATGGAGCTTTTCGGAGCGGGTTTTAGCTGTGATGGGTTTCGATAGACAATGGTCTGCTCGTGTTATGGAATGTGTGTCTTCGGTGTCTTTCTCTGTGCTTATTAATGGGAGCCCGTCTCGTATTTTTCGACCGACTAGAGGCTTGAGACAAGGTGACCCTCTTTCACCTTATTTGTTTATTCTTTGTACGGAAGTTCTATCTAGCTTAATGAGGAGGGTCGTGGAAGTTAACTCGTTGCATGGTATTCGTATTTCAAATGGTGCGCCCTTTATTTCCCATCTGTTATTTACTGACGATAGTATTTTCTTTGCGAAAGCGACTTTGAAGGAGATTGATGTGATAAATTCTATTTTGCGTCGATATGAAGAAGCTTTGGGGCAGTTGGTTAATTTGGATAAGACTGTGTGGGGGGTGGGGTGCTTGGCTAAAATACGAAACATGAAAGGGGGTAAAGGTGAAGTGTCGGGCTAAGCTTGTAAACTTGTAACCGAGGTTTCTAAAACTTGCCTAAAAGGGTAACATTAAGAAATGGAAAATGAGATGGGTGAGACGACCCAATATGGAATATGTAGAGAACATGCAGAGACCGAGAGACTAGTTGTGAATTAATTGAGTTGAGAGAGGAGAGAGAAAGCGAATCAAAAGTGAAGGGCAGAGTGGTGATATACATTAGAAAAAGTGGATGGATGACATAAGTAACACAAATTCTCATTATAGACGGACACTATCCGTCTATACGTATAGACGGATATTATTTCTCCTCACAAAATATCCATTTGCCATAAAGTGGGAAACACATGGGGTTGCCCCACCTTGTCCCCCTACACATTTTATTAGAGGTCTTTATCCGTCTGTTCGCCCCACCCATCTATACCAAGACCTATTGCATAAGTAATAATATATGGACGATCCACTTGTCTTGGCTACGCACCTACGCCTCGCAGTCAACGAACAATTTAAGGAAGAAATTTCATGAACCATTGCCGGTATATGACCAACTATTGACATGATTGGCAAATGCAGATAATGGAGCAATGTGTGGCCAGGCTGGATGTAGCCATGCTTAATGCTCTCCTTCGGGAATCTTCTGAAGACATTCCTACTGATCCTGTTTCTGACCCAATCAGCGATGCCCAAGTTCTGCCCATCCCTGCTGGGAAATCCAGCTTTGGTGCTGGTGCACAGCTTAAAAACGCAGTACGTGTATTTTGGCTTTACGTTGAGTTGATGCATCAGATTGCCGTTGTAGATAATTCGGCTTTTTTTTTTCAAACCTAACAATATTATTTGACAAACTTCTACGGAGTACTTAAATTTCCCACTTCCTTTTTTCCAGCTTTTTTTTCCCGGTAACTTCATAGTGTTATTTTCCGCATTCATTCTCATATTGGTTTTAATTTCTAATAACATTACTCGTGAAACTTAACATTGTTTTTGATGTTGGATTACTTGAGATTTCTTTAGAAGTAAAGAGGATTATCTCTATGAAGGATTAAAGAAGGAAAGTCGATAATATTGAGAGGTATTATCCGACTACAACTCTATAGTTTTCTTGTACAGTAAGGTGTAACTATCATAGTCAAAGATTGAGATATTGTATTCCTTAATTGTAGAGATATTAGTTCCCTAAGAAATAGGATAGTTTAGTATTGTAATTGTTATATAAGCTTGTACCATTGCACGCTTTATATTCAATGAATTTCAATCATTCAATCTACTTCTTCTTCTCAGTTTAATATGGTATCGTGAGCCAAGATCCATTATTTTCTCTTTTCACAATAAATAAACAAAAACACACAGAAATTTCAATGACAGGAACTGATGCAAAGCCGATAGGAAGTAGCGGGGATAATGAGCCACGCACTATTCCGATTACTTCGCCTCTCTACCTTCATCCATCGGATAATCCCAGTCTCAAGCTTACGCAAACCATTTTTAACGGTGACAATTACGATTTATGGGCTGACGCCGTTAAGAATGGACTTGATGCGAAGAACAAGTTGGGGTTTGTTGAAGGAGAGGTCAAAGAGCCAGAGGCAGTCGAAGGAGAGGACAGCCTAGAACTGTTGGCTTGGCGACAATGTAATGCCATGTTGAAAGCATGGCTACGGAATGTGATTGATGAAAAATTACATCCAAGCATCATCACCTTCACGGTGACTGTTGCAGAAATTTGGGAAGAGTTGAAGGGACGATACGCGGCAGGAAATGCCCCGAGAGTACATCAATTGAAGAGTGACCTCCATGAATGCAAACAAGGTCGGGAATCCGTGGTGGAGTATTACACCAGACTAAAGACGATTTGGGACGAACTTGCAAATTATAGCAAGGTTCCAAAATGCACCTGTGGCACAGGAGCAATGATAATAAAGGAGCGAGAAGAAGCGAAAGTTCATGAATTTTTGATGGGACTGGATACGGCTTTATATGGTGGTCTTCGTACAAATTTGTTGATGGAGGATCCCATCACATCCCTGACTCAAGCATATGCTCTGGTCTTGCGAGAGGAGAGACATACGAACATCACAAAGGTCAAGGAAGAGAGAAACGAGGCGGCAATGGCAATTAAACACTATGGAACAGGTCGAGGCAGGGGTGGCTTTTCCAGACCAGATACAGAAACAGAGGAATTGCCACCTCGGTGTACACACTGTGGTAAATTCTACCACACGGAGGATAGCTGCTACGATAAGCATGGATATGATGTGGTGAAAAGCCGAGGACGAGGAAGAAGAGGAAGCTCTCGTGGAAGAGGAAGAGGACGCGCAGGAGGACGAGGACAGCAGAGCACTATTCATGCCAATGCTATTGGTAGTTCGTCGGGGTCAAAGGAAGCAGAGACATCCAAACAGAATCTTCCTTTCACAACCGATGAAATTGAGAGGATTCGTACCTTGTTGAGCGCAAGTCCAGAAGTTAGTGAAACACTTTCAGTTATGAAAGCTAATGTTATTAATGAATGGTTAATTGATAGCGGAGCCTCGCATCACATGACGGGAAAAAGGGAGTGTCTCGATAACATCTGGACAGAACAACCGTCGCTTGTAGGGCTCCCTGATGGCAGGCGAATTAAGGCGGTGGAACATGGCGAAATTCGAATTAGTTCCAATTTTATTCTAAAGGATGTTTTATTTGTTCCTTCTTTGACATGTGACCTGATATCAGTGAGGCAACTAATTGCAGAAAATAATTGTTTAGTAACGTTTTATCCCGACTATTGTATTATGCAGGACCGGACTACGAGGACGGAGATTGGACGCGGTGAGCACCACGATGGGGTTTATCATTTCCAGCCTGTGAAAGCCGAGTTGGTTAGAAAAGCATCAATAACCAAAGAGGACAGATTATGGCACACTCGACTCGGGTGACCCGTGTTGGTTGCAATTTAAGTTGGAATTCTAGTTATTCTTGTGACCCGTGTTGTCGGGCTAAACAAACTCGCTCTCCATTTCAGCTCAATAATAAAAGATGTGAGGTATTATTTGGCTTAATTCATTGTGACATTTGGGGACAATATAGAGTAGCAAGTTTATCTCGTGCACATTATTTCTTGACCATTGTCGATGACCATAGTAGGGCGGTATGGGTGTATTTGATGAAAGACAAAAGTGAGGCAGGAGAGTTGATGCGAGTCTTTTGTCACATGGTTAAAACATAGTTCGAAAAAACCGTTAAAATCATTTAAAGCGATAATGGAACGGAGTTGTTATCCGGACCTATGAAATATTTTTATGAAGAAAACGGAATTATTTTTCAAACTAGTAATGTTGATACACCACAACAAAACGGAAGGGTCGAGAGAAAACATCGACACATATTAGAAAAAGCACGAGCCTTACGATTTCAGGCCAACCTACCTCTTCATTTTTGGAGGGAGTGTGCATTGACGGCTGCTTATTTGATTAATAGAACTCCAACACCTCTTCTTAGAGGAACGAATTATTGTATGCCAAGGTACCAGTTTTGACTAATCTCAAGGTATTCGGGTGTCTTTGTTACGCACATAATAAAGACAAACCTCGGGACAAGTTTGGAGAGCGAGGTAAGCGGTGTATTTTTGTAGGATACCCCCATAGTAAGAAGGGATGGAAAGTATATGACCTCAAGGAAAAGAAAATGTTTGTTTCCCGTGATGTAAAATTTTTCGAGAACGAGTTTCCGTTCTCAAACCCAGAAACAGGCAGTAGCTCGCAGTCACCCAATTCAGAGTATGAGCAAGATGTAGGTGTAGAGTTTTCTGAAATAGGTGACAAGCAAGAACCGTTGCTTGCGGATAGGGGGAGCAGTGAACCTCGAGATGATGTTAAAGAACCAGAAGAGTCCATTGAAACAGAACAGGTTGGACAGGGAGAAGCGATAAATAGCGAGGTTCCAAATGAAATTGTGAATGGGGAATCACGGGAGACAGAGGCATAAATGATGGGGCGAGGAGCAAGGCAAAAGTTTGAGCCGGCATGGAGAAAAGATTATATATGCAAGTCCACACAAGTGATAAAACCCACGCGTGATGCTCATCGTGTTCAGTCAAGGTCCGCAAAGTCAGGTACTCGCTACCCTTTAGTCAATTACGTTATTACCAATTGTTTCTCTTCCCCTCCCAGAGAATTCTTAGCTGTTATTGATGCCATTCGAGAACCTCGGAATTACAATGAAGCAGCGGGACAACTGGAATGGCAGGAAGCAATGAGAAAAGAAATCAGTGCATTAGAACGAAATGGCACCTGGAAAATCGTCCAATTACCGGATGGAAAAAGGCCAATCGGTTGCAAGTGGGTATATAAAGTAAAATACAAAGCGGACGGAACCATTGAGCGTTACAAAGCAAGACTTTTTGCTCAGGGATTCACGCAGATTGAAGGCATAGATTACCATGAAACTTACGCACCGGTGGCAAAAATGACGAGTGTTCGATGTATGCTTGCAGTGGCGGTCGTTAAAGGATGGAATATTGAACAACTAGATGTTAATAACGCATTTTTGCACGGAGAATTGGACGAGGAGGTCTATATGAGAATACCACAAGGTTTTGAAAGGGGAGAAAATAAAGTTTGCAAATTACTCAAGTCGATTTACGGACTCAAGCAGGAAAGTCGAAATTGGTTTGAGAAATTAACAGCTTCACTAAAGAGGTATGGGTTTGTCCAATCTTTGGCCGACTATTCGCTATTTACATATCGTAAAAACGGAATTTTTATTGGAGTTCTAGTATATGTAGATGACATGATAGTCGTGAGCAATAATAGTGTTCACTGTGAAAAATTTAAAGCCTTCCTTGACAAGAGTTTTGGGATAAAAGATTTGGGCCGTCTTAAGTATTTCTTGGGCATCGAAGTGGCCCACGGTTCCAAGGGCCTGTTTCTCAATCAACGGAAATACGCTCTAGGAATTATAGAGGAGACGGGAATGAAAGGAGCCAAGCCTGTTTTTACGCCAATGCAGCAACATCACCGTCTAGCATTGGCCCATGGAGACATTCTGAAAGATGTTATGCGATATCGGAGGCTAGTTGGTCGACTAGTTTATTTAACAATAACTCGTCCAGACTTAGTGTATGCCGTACACACTTTGTCGCAATTTGTTAATGAGCCTCGGACAGAGCATTGGGAAGCGGCTTTACGGGTGGTCAGGTACATTAAAATGAACCCGAGTAAAGGAATTGTGATGAGAAAGGATGCAGATTTGCAACTTAGTGGATATTGCGATTCGGATTATGCCAGTTGCCCTTTGACGAGAAGATCCTTAAGCGGATATTTTGTGTCCCTTGGCCAGTCCCCAATATCGTGGAGAGCTAAAAAGCAAGTCACGTAGAGCCACGTCTACTACGTCAAGTGAATACCAAGCAATGGCAAAGGCAACAAGTGAATTAATTTGGTTAAAAGCATTCCTTGCTTCATTAGGTGTTTTTCACTCGCATCCTATGTTTTTATATTGTGATAATCAGGCAGCGATTCATATTGCTAAAAACCCGGTATTTCATGATCGGACAAAACACATAGAGATCGATTGTCATTTCATTCGGCATCATGTTGTCAATAAAAACATCAATATGAGGCACATTCGCAGCAAAGAACAAATTGCCGACTTGTTTACCAAAGCACTTGGGGGTGAAGCGTTTGATCACCTGCAGCGCAAGTTGGGACTTGGTTTACCAAGTGGTCCAACTTGAGGGGGAGTAAAGAAGGAAAGTCGATAATATTGAGAGGTATTATCCGACTACAACTCTATAGTTTTCTTGTACAGTAAGTTGTAACTATCATAGTCAAAGATTGAGATATTGTATTCCTTAATTGTAGAGATATTAGTTCCCTAAGAAATAAGATAGTTTAGTATTGTAATTATTATATAAGCTTGTACCATTGCACGCTTTATATTCAATGAATTTCAATCATTCAATCTACTTCTTCTTCTCAGTTTAATAAGGATAGAACTTGGAGACATGTATTTTTGTTTTTCCACTATTGGCGACACACACATTTGTTGATGGTATTATCCATAATATTCTACCTTCCCAGTAAAATATCTGTATCTCATTATGATTATTGATAACAGATTGGAAACTGGTCTACATTGTTGGCTGATCTATTCGGCAATGACGATGATGTCCCTGAAGATGGAATGATTGAACATGATGTCCATTATAAACACGGATCATCCTTCAAATTATTCTATCTCCTTAAATCATTGAGTGACCTCATGATGCTTCCTAAAGACGCTACTGAGCAAGTCACTCAGTGATAGAGAAAATTACTAGGGTGTCGTTAATCCACTAATTAACCTATCAAACAAACAATTTATAGACCTAACTAGACTCTACTAACTTCTAACAATAATAAGGTAGTAAAATGGCAAGTTAAGGTCGAACCCAAGAGAAGGACCTTAAGCTAAAAACTTGAATGTATATGATAAACTATTGACTAACAATTAATTAAAGTACTAAGACAATTAAGACTCAATAATTGAAACTAATCACAAACAATGTATATTAACAATGTTCAACATGTAGGAAACATAAAAGGAGAAATATTTGGTTGGAAACAACATGAAAAAGGGGGAAAAAGAACCGAGTAGTGTTAGTCCAGTGGTAGTCGGGTTAAACTTTGAAGCTTGCAGAAATGCAGGAGTTGAGAGGTTCCGGGTTCGACTACCAGTTGGGCGATGATCACTTGGCCACTGCAGCCCCCGAAGGGGGTGACTTACATCGTCCATGTGGTGGTGCGGGAATGCATGGGCCCGGGGGGCTCAACCCCCCGTCATCAAAAAATATTATAAAATAAAAATAAAAAATAAGAATGGAGACTTTTCAATTGTGGCAATATAACAAACACTTTTTTTTGGCAACGACAAAGAAAGGTTCCTTACATAGTGCGTAGCCGACTCTCGGAGCCAGACTTTATTATTACATTATTTGAAACATAAATTAAACTAAGAAAGGGGTTAGCAAAAAGAAAATGCTTCTTGAGGGGACGATTTGAGTTTGCCAAATGAGCAAACACTTAATAGGCAACAATCAATAATGAGAAATAACTTGATGTAATCTCTTCTTAGTAACCAACAATTAGCAAAGCTTTGCCCTTTTTGCTCTCTTAAAATTATCTACCCAATACTACCATCTCAAGATGTTCATACATGCAAATTAAACCATCTACATATACCCTTCAAACTTTCATTAAACCATGAAAAGAGACTAAGCATGATCATTAAGAGTTTAACCAAAAGATGGAGCTAGGATTAATTCCTCATAAGATTAAACCATACAAATGAGAAAAAGACATAAACTTTCCTATTTGTTATATGAATCCTTTAAACCAAATCAACATACAACAAACTTGCTTCAAACAATCCCAGATAGATTAAACCATTTCTCTAGGATTTGCAATAGTTGAACAACAATAAGCATGGATGGCCAACCCAAACATAAACTCATTTAACATAAGAAATTAAGCACAAAGAAAGAGTATTAGATAAATTAAGAGAGATTAGAGAGTCTTACAATACCAAAGTTGGAAACTTTGAATGAAACTACACCAAGTAAGGAAAGATTAGCCTTCCATAGTTTGCTTACAACCCATAAAATGAAGAAAGATTAACATAAATTAAAGAAAATTATTGTCTTAATTATTACAAGCTTAAGGGTAAAAACATGGATTAGATGATATTTTTAGATGAGTGTAGCTCGTTTTTAGATCTCAAAATTCTAGATATATATATAGGGAGACACAAGAATCTAGGTTAAGTCCCTCAAGAAAGCCCAAAACACGGAACTAGAGTTGCGATATTCAGAGCAGAGCGCAGGCTGCGCACATTTGCGCAGGCTGCGCTTCAGACTGACAACAACGTCTTTCGAAGGCCTTATCTCCATCGTTTCTTGGACAAATGAGGCGTGTGACCTACCGTTGGAAAGCTATGATCACAAGCTTTTACCTCCATTTGACCTTGCATAAATAAGAGGTCTAGAACTCCAGATATATCCATTTGAAGTTGACCCTTGTGAAACCAAGTTTTCAATTCTTCATTTTGGCTCTTGTTTGTCTATGCCAAGGCATCAAATCTTCCATTAGCTTACTTTTTTTTGACTTTGCACTTATTCCCTTGGCTTACCTTTTGCTCTCCTTCTTCACCTTGGTTGACCGTGGCTCGAGTTTGACTTGTGAGTCGGCTTGTACAAAATGATCCATTCATCTCAACTTACCAATATGAAGTACTTGAATTACCTTGAGATGTAAAGACCAACAACAAGTTCAAATGATCCAAATTACAACCAAAGTGGATTCACCGGAAAATACAACGATTAACACTCAAAAACGGATTTGTGACAAGTTTATTCAACTAAAATTACCTAATTAGGCCGACACTATTTGACTCTATCAAATACCCCCACACTTAGACTTTTGCTCGTCCTGAGCAAAACACAAGACAAACAATTGAGCAAGTCTACAAGTGAGTATGGGTGTAAATGATCACTCTTCCCTTACCTTTTCCTTCTTATATCTCCCTCTTGAACAACCACCAATTAAAGAGAAAATCTAGACTTAAAGTTGACACAAAATCTTCTCTCACTCACCCTCCTTATATCATCCCTCACACAAGACATGACACAACTCCAACTCTGACTCATCACGCAACTCCACCCTTCTTATATCACCAAAGAAGTAGTAATGGTCACTCTTGCCTTATCCCAAGGCAATAGCAAAGTGACCCATCAAAATCCCCCTATCAATCACAACTCATCACTACTTATAACACCCCCTTATCACTCCATACAAATGCAAGCCATGGTTACTAAGTTGGACAACACTACAACATTCACAACCTAGCAACCCAAGAAAAACCACCAATTTAGGATATATTTTCGTGACTCAAAAAGAATATAAGTCCTAAAGCTAGCCTCCTTCCAAGACCCTCCTTATCACTCCCTTCTTATCCCTCCTTTTTGATGTTTCATTTTTTCCTTTTTCAAATTTTTTTTTTTGGTTAAAAATCCCTCATTTTGCCTAAGGTGCCCATTCGGGTTTTCACCTTAGCTTTTCCTTTCCTCTCATGGCGGCTCGCAATTCGTTTCTTCATTTTGCCCGGAATGCCTTTCGGGTTTTCAATCCTTCCTCGGCCACCTTCTCATTTTTGCCTAGGCGCCCACCCTTGTGGGTTTTCACTTAGCCGGAAATTTCAATTTTTTTTTCTTTTTTAATGCCTCAAAACATGAAATAAAGCTTACAGTCGACACCGGGGGGGGGGGGCCACGGGGGCGCTTGAGAAAACAATCGTTTGCATTTGTGGAGTCGCCACCAATTTTTATGGGAAATTGGAACCGTTCGAATACCTCGCGTCATGCCAAGACACAAAGTAGTGACATGAACACTAAGAACTCGTTACCCTTACCATTCTATGCCTAGAATAACTCTCGTGGATGCCAATGAACACGGATGTTCACAGAGATCTGGAGTAAGAGGTGAGGGTACGTATTAGGAAGTTCTTTTGATCGAACACCTAATCCCGCCCGCCTTGATAGCGGCATCTACTAATGATTAGGGAAAATCATCTATACTCGATATGTTGTCGATTATATGCATGCAATGCAACATCCAAAGTTTTAATCCTAGCATATGAGAATTAAACTATGTCGGTGAACACGTAACTAAGCAAAAAATTGGGTCGAAGTAGAGATTAAGGTCGATTACATGTGAAAGCAAGCAAACGATACGATGATAAACAGGAAATACAATAATTAAAATTACAATAATTACAATGATTTAATTGATTTACGTCGAAAATACATTTAAAACGGATAATTTGAGAAAAGAAAAGGAAAATAAATAAGGTTAGAAAACGGACAGATTAGTGATGATATTACGGGTAATAGTTGATTAATAAGTAAAACTAATAAACTAGGTCAAAGCAGAAACGGAAGTTCAGAGACAGAAATCACCCAGGAACAGGCGCAGCAGAGCTGCGTCCCTTGGAAGAGGCGCAGTGGTCACTGCGTCTGGTCCTGAAGTGAATTCTGGCTGTGAAGCCGGAACTGCATATCGTTAATGTTCGTTGGTGAATTTAATGATCGATTATTGGCATTCGACTCAAGTAGAAGTGATTTAACAGGTTATTTACATGTAAATTGGTCATAAAAGCGATAAAAAACAAACTCAAATGAATTAGAACGAATTATAGACTAATTATGAGTGAATTAAAGATTAATAAGAGATTAATTACAACGAATTTAGGTCAAATTACTAAGACGGAAATGAATGTAATACGCGATAAACTGAAGAAAATATACAAAAGTCGAATCCCAAAGATTTGATATGAGTGAATCGAATCTCCAAAACCCGGGTTTGATTTTAATGACGAAAACCCGCAAATATGTATTATAAGGGATTTAAGTCGGGATTAAAAGGCGGAGATTATACATATTATGATTATAGTTATTATATACGAATGAAAAAGAAGAAAATAAAAAGAAAAACGAAAGAAGACGAATTAACAGAAAGACGAGGAAGAAGAAGAAAAGCAAGAACTGCGGCAGCCTCAGGACGAGGCACAACAGTTGCTACGTTTCTTCTCGACGTCTGTCTTCTGTTAACCGATAAAAATAGGCTTGATAAAAGGGTTTTGTAAATCGGTTTTAAACATGCTTTTGACGTAAACCTTACAATAGTTTATACAATAATAAAATACAATAATAAAACATGGGATTTACACCCTCAGACTTACGTGTTTGACGAAACGAGATTGATTAAGTTAACGATTAGTGATTGCTCTACTCGAATGTATGATGAAAGTGCCCTCGTAAGAGAAATTAAATTAAATTGATTAGATTGATTGAGTGGAGTTGGTCAAATTGGTCGGTCATGCAAAACGAGGCTGGTACTCAGAAGGATCCGAGCTTACGTGGTCGAAAGTTCAAGCACGTAGACGCCAATAAGCAAAGTGCACGATCTTAGAATGTAAAGGGAGAAGAGAATGGTGGACACTCGCGTGAGAAATATGAGGAACGAAGGTCCCTATTTATACTAATCACACTGAGGAATTAGGGCTTCGGTAAAACTTTGGAAACAAATCACGAAAAGATCTTAAAATACGCAGAAAAGAGCAGGGGAAGAGGCGCAGCAGGTGCTGCGTCCTTTCCCCAGGAGTTTCGTCTTGCGGAAGAAAGATTTTCCGCGTTTCTGTTATGGAATTGCGGTAGATCTCGACTTCCTTGTTGTTTAAAATATAATTTCGGGATATATTTTGCCAAAATATTAAAACATTAAAATATGGAATAGAAATATCCGGAATATTCCAAAACATTCCGACTCGGCATTTTAAACGGTTTATTAGAAAATGAAGACGGTGTTTGACCCGGACTCTAAATGAACTCTAATTACTGTCAAAACGACCGTAATGGCGCGTAGATGACGACCAAGGGGTAGACACAAGTATTTGAGCTCTCACTTGATGATAAACTTACGAATTATCATAAATCATTCCGTGTACCAAACATGCGGTCCAATCATCACCGGGTGGCTTGCGGGAGGTGCAAAAATGAGGTATCTACAGAGCCCCCACTTTGACTGAGGCTTGGACAAGGCGAAAGTTAAAGTATAGCCATCAGGTCAATCTAAGATTACAACCTGACGATTATGGCGACGTGATGAGGAGTGTCGTCGGGGCTCTCAATCAAACACAATTTATAATACTCAACAAACAACTAGTTAGCGGTAAGTCGAGGTCGATCCATGGGACGGTGTGCTTTGGGTTCTAAGTCTATCTATCTCAATTTATGCTAGTGTCACAATTTGGTTGGGTTTGTAGTTGTGTCTAAACTAATGAAAGTAACAACGTAGAGCAAACAATGAACTAAGAAATGTAAACAATTGATTAAAAGTGCTAGGATGTCATGGGTTCATAGGGGATTCATGGTATTGATCATACAAACATGTTTACAATTATATGCAAGCAATTAGTGTTGTGGAGGAACCGAGTTGGGTTATGTCTTACGGTTCATAGGAAGGGTTGGGTCCCGGAGCCGAATCGATTAGATTGTACAACACCTACAAGTCGACTTACTTTCCTCCTATTCAACTTCTATGCATGATCTAACAAGACTCGAGTTGGGTTATATCTTACAAGTCAAGTTGAGTAGATAAGAGATGGTTGTAAATGCAAGGATTCATAGGCTTAGCATTTCATCAAACATAACATGTGCATAAAGTTGGCATCACAACAAGCAAGCAATTTAATCATGTGAACATATTAGATTAAGCATGAACCAATCCCATGTTGGTTTCCCCTAATTACCCACTAATCCTAGCTAAGTAACTACTCACTCATCATCATGGGAAACATGTCATTAATGGTGTCAATCATCACAACAAGTATAAACATGATAATAGAATGAAGAAATGAACAATAAAGATTAAAGAGTAAAGTAATTATACCAAACTTGAGGTGATCCAAATAATAATGCAAAGAATAATAGAAGAACTTGATGATTGATGGAAGGTTGTCAATCTCCCAATAATAACCCAATAATCTTCAATTACCCAATAATAAACTTGAATAATAAACTTGAACAATAATTAAAGAGAGATTAATGTGTAATTTGTGGAAAGATTAAAGAGTAATCCATTCTAATCTACTCCTAATCTAATCTAAAGGAGGATTTTCTAGCTAAAAACAACATGGTTTGATTATTACAAATGGGGTATTTATAGTGGAAATTAGGTGGATGCATTAGGGTTAACTAAGGGCTAAACTAGTAATTACACTTTTGAGATTTGAGCAGGGAGACTCCGGTATTTTTCGAAGGAAGGGAGTCTTTCATTGAAGCTTGAAGAACGAAATTATGCTGTAAAGGAATCCGGGCGGATTGTTGTCGGGACGGACGGAATCTGGTAGTGGAATCCGAGCGGATTCAGGGGAATCCGGACGGATTCTAGTGGGGCAATCCGAGCGGATTAATGAGCAGGACGCTCGGATTGTTTTGTGGAGACGGGCGGATTTGAGACAATCCGCTCGGATTGTTCTTCAGCCGTGGTTCTTCTTCTTTTCTTCCCCTTTTTGCTCATTTCCATTTTTATTCTTGCGAGATTGGTCTTTAGTCCTTGCTTCCTCTTCATACTAGTCCATCTATTATCATCAATAAGCTTCCAAATGTGCACGAAAAGACGGGAATTTCCGCCTTATTATCTCCTTTTCTACAAGACATATGAAATGCGATAGAAAAGCAAATAGGAAGGTTTTGACGGATAAAATGGCCAAAGAATGCTATAATAGTATGCAAAATAGGCTCAATTAGGGGACTAAATGTGCGCTAATTATGGTCACATCAAATATCCCCAAACCGAACCTTTACTCGTCCCGAGTAAAGAGGTGACAAAAACTAGACCTTTATTTAAACTAACCTACTAATATAACCGATATGAGACAATTAGCGGGTCTCACTCCGCCCCTTCAACTCACAACAAGACAACCATGAGGTAGGATGCCTTCTTGCAAGGCAAGGTGGGGCTTGCCAAAATGGCGACACATCCAAGCATTAAGCACACAAAATCAAGTAATGGATGCATCTACAAAAGGAATAGCCACTTTCCTCATCTAAGTGGCGGAAATTATCTACAAGGGAAGCAATTCAAGGGTACACAATCCTTCATAGATGCAATTTGTTCAAACTACTAAGCCTAGAAGGATACCAATAAATCACCTCCAAAAGGTGTCAAGCTAGGGTACCTTTGTCCTCAATCGTTAAATGCTTTTGTCAAGAGTAGACTCCCTATGGTGTTAGAAACACTGGAGGATCGCGGAATTCCCCTCTTGCCTAGACAAGAAGAAGGGTCGTCCCCTCTCTACCATGCACAAAATGGATACGATGGATAAAGGGATCGATAGATATTTGAGTCTCATTTGGGAGTTTTCTTTGTTTTTGTTTTCCCCCCAATTTCATTGGCATTTGACATTTGAGAACACTTTCTTTGCCATTTCTTTTTGATTTTTGGCAATTTCAACACTTGACAACTTTTTTGAATTTCTTTTTGAACATTTTCAAAGTCACCCCAATTAGTAACGAGGGTGCCTTGTATTTGAAGCTTAGGAGTTCTATTTTTGCTCCTCTTTTCATTTGATGCATTTTTGCAAACTTTCTTTCATTTTTCATTTCTTTGAACTCAAATTGATTTCTTTTTGTGCCCATTCCCTTTGATGACAAAAATGTGTGGTAGAACATGGATGAATGATGGATGTATGCATGGTTTCAAGGGTCACCTTGGAATAAACGGTAGCCAAGGAGTTATCACACCACAAGGTACTCTTGACTAGGCCTTAATCCATGGGTCAAAGGATACTAGCATGACACATCCTAGGGTGTTTTACAAGTATTCTAACAAGCAAAGTCTTAAGAAGAAAAAGCATCTACTAGGGCCTATATACACTTGTCAAGCTTCCCAAGTAGACGGTTTCGCAAAATTTTTTCTAACATGCAAACTACATGCCATGATGCAACTAACATATAAACATCCTAATGCATATGATTCTACCAACTAGTATGCCATATAAACTAAATGCAAATCCTAAGTTCACATTGTTATACCGCATCAATCAAAATAAAGCCACATAGTCATTAACATAAAGAGGAAAAAGGAGATTGGAAAGATCATACCATGCGGTCTTCAATATCCTCATGTCTCGGATGTGGCGTAGTCAATCAATGTGAAAAAGGATGAACAAACACAATATATACAAGACAATATATACAAAGGAAATGAACTTGTTTTTGGATTTTTCAATTTTTCAAATTTTTATGGTTTATGTTTTTATGAAATTGAAAGACATATTTTTGTGATTTTTTTCGAAATTTTTCAATTTTTATGCATTTTTGGAATATAAATTCCCATCCCCCACTTTATTTTGGACATTGTCCTCAATGTACATGTAGGAGTAGGAATGAAAAAGAAATACATGTTTTTGAATTTTTGATATATATTTTTTTTTGGAAATAAAGTACAAATGCAATGATATGGTATGAATGAATGCATGCTCTAACTAAATGCAATTCTATATGACATATATAACAAATGAATGCAAACTATTCTACACTAGATGATGCATGATAAATGCTTAAGTCACTTATGATCAAACCTCCCCAAACCGATTTAAACACTATTTCTAGTGTAGAAAAGAAATAGGTTTGGTCACTAGTAACTATGCATGAATTCTAATCTATATGCAACTATCTATATGAATCATGTGATATATATTACAATGCAAACTAATGTAAATGGACTAACTAATGCAAAAGCAATATGAAATATAATACAAATGCAAGCTAAATGTTATACTAAATGCAATGTGAATATAGAAGAGAGAGGGAGAGATGGATATCATACAAGTGGAAGTGGTGAAGTAGGCCTCTTTCACTCGTCATCCTCATCTTGGTCATAGCCATAACCATGAGAGCTTCCGGCTTGATCATGTCCGGGTGCTTGGCCCCAATATCCTCCTTGGTCAAAAGCTCCTTCTTGACCCGAGTACCCTCCACCTTGGCTAGAATGCCCTCCATTGCCGCGACCCCAAGCTTGGTTCCCATAATTTGGGAACAAGAGCTCCGGTTGTGCCCAAGAGGGTTTAGGACCATCGGGGTCAATATACCCTTGTTGAGCCATGTTATAGTATTGGGGGTAGAGGGCTAGGTAGTTGTCTTCCCTCCCTTTGTGCACCCCAAGATCCACTCTATTCATGAGTGCCATCAAATCATTAATACCCGGGGTATTGGGGATTTCTGGTTGAAATGGGGTATGTGGAAAGGGGTAAGGTGGGATAGGGACATAGGAAGGTGGGCGCATTTGTACCCCCGGCCCTCCACGAGGTGGTTGACGGCGTGGCTCTTCCCTTTGAGGGGGATTATCAAGAATTTGGATATCAAGGAGGTAGCTTGGTGGAGGGGAGTATGGACTCAATCGTGGTTCGATGCCCGGTATCTTCCATCCTTCAAGGATCATCGAAGTGCAACCCTTGGTGTACCATTCCACGCTCTCATCTTGAGTGTAGTTGCACCATCGGTGACTATAGAAGATGGTGTGCTCATCAATCAAAGTCCTCCCTTCAAGAGGAACATAGGTTCCTCGGGCATTGAACCTGGGGCAAAGGTGTTTAGCCAACATTGTAATTAGACCTCCCATCACGAAGGTTTTAAGTTGAGATGTCCCTTGAGCAAAGTCATTGAACCTATTGAGTATCTCAAGTGGCGTATTGAAGTTATAACGCCTCACCGCTCGAACATTCAAATGAGACTCAAGAAAAGTTAAGTTGATGAGAGTACACCGATCTTGCTCGTACCTCCCATTGATGCATCCGGCTACAAAGCGTTCGGTGAATCGAATCACCGGGTGTTGAATAGCAAATGTATAGCAACGCTTTATATGGGTAAAGTTCCTCCCGGAGATAGCTTTCCAAAGAAAATCCACACTAAAATTATCGGGCTTGTCGGTATAGGCGGTGGGTATTTTAAGACCGAAAACATAGGCAAATTCCTCAAGAGAAAGAACATGGTCTCGGTTGCATAACCTAAACTCCATGCCTAAATTGTTGCGGGCATCCGCCACAATGCGAAGGCTACTCAAGAACTCAAGGGTGAGACTAAGGTAAGTCTCTTCATGAGCATGGAAAAGGTCCCCAATGCCAAGGCCATTGAAGAACGCCTCGGTAGGGTACCTTATCTTAAGGATTTCCAACACCCTAGTGTCAACAAATTGAGTAGGTCCGTATTTCTTACCTAGAAGCTCGACGAAATTTTCGCGGTGGTCGTCGGATATGAAGATCACTTCTTGGAAGTTGTTGAGTTGTTCAATACCTCCCCTCATTATCACATCTCGTGGTGTTGAAGAGGATGATCCCTTGCGCTTCTTTCCGATCGAATCAAACAATTTCTTGGCCTTTCCCTTGGAACTCATGTTGGTGATGGGGTGATGTGGGTGATGTGGTTGTTTTTGAGGATATGAAGGTGATTTTGAGAATTGAAGAGAGTGTTTTAGGGTTTGATAAGATGAGGAAATGAGGGAGAAGGGGGGTGTTTATATAGAAGAAGAGGGGAATCCGAACGGATAGGGTTGGACCTGACCCGTTTTTCTCGCGTGAACGAGACAATCCGAGCGGATTGCGAGGCAGGACGGACGGATTCTCGATGGGCAAGACGGGCGTCTTCGCAGAATCCGCGCGGATTCTAGAAAAAGAAATCGTCGGTTGAAGCGAGGACAAGACGGGCGGATTTTGTGCGGGGACGGACGTCTTGATCGGGACGGGCGGATTCTTGATAATCCGTCGGATTCTAGCGCGAGAATAAAATCTTGCTTCGGACATCATTTGGGACGGGCGTCCCGTGAAGAAGACGGACGGATTGTAAGGGACGGGCGGATTTCTTCGAATCCGCACGGATTCTTCAGCAGTTTCAGCTTTTTCTCTTCCGTGGGCCCTGGACGGGCGGATTTGCTTGGATCCGAGCGTCTCTGCTTCTTTCTCTTTCTTCTTTCGTGAAATGATAAACCCCTTTTCCCTGATTTTCTCCTTTTTCCTTATCTTTTTCTGAAATTTGCTCATAAATCATGTAAGATGACTCTCTCTCTCTTCTCTCTCATGCAAGAAATTAAATGCAAAAATAAAATGTACAATATTATACAAAATAAAGAGGTTCAAGAAATATCTTACAAATGGTGGTTTGAGGTAGGACTCCACCAAACTAGTTCAATTTGTAGAAGTTCTTATCCATAGAGCTTAAGGCTCTTAGTAGAAGATCAAAAGCTTGTGAGCAAGCTCCAAACAAGCATAAGTATGGGTTGCTCCACTTGAAGATGAAATTTGGCCAAGGAAGTTTGTCATACATCCTTTCTTTCACCTTGTTCTTGGCACTAGAGCTTTCCCGATACTTCAAGTAAATACATCCATGATTCTTGTTAAGATTAAGCATGAAGTGTGGTCCATTTCCATCCGGGGACTTCCACTTACCAACTTCTTCTTCAATTTTGGTGATGACGATAGCATTTTGATTTTTCAATCCTTCCAAGGTGGAAGGAGAATTTTCATGACTTTGATGATCGGATACCATGGGAGTTGAGATTATGGGTGCCAAATCTTCACAAGTAGCCTCACGAGCAATTTTCTCTTTGAGCTTTTTCACCAAATAACTATTGTAAGACACTTTGGCTTTTTGAAGAAGATCTAACATATCCTCTTCAATGATCATTGGCTCCATGATAGGTGCCAAGTGGTCTTCATGAAGGATAAAGGAAGGACGTTCTTCTTCATGATAGGGTATCTCAAATGTCTCAAGGATAGGCTCCTCAAGCAAGGTGATTTTGTGAATCTCTCCTCTAGGTTCATCATCATTATTGCTATCTTCACGTAAATCATGAATGGGGGCTTCTTTTAGCTCTTTTTTCAACACCTCAATGTTCACGTCAAAGGACACACCCTCATACTCACAAAGGCTAAGAACATTTGGTTTGCTCAACCTCATGTCTTCCTCATTAAACACAACACTCTCATAGTCACAAGAGCTCAAGGAATTTGGCTCCTCCCACTTCTCATCTTCCATGTCAAAGGTCACTATTTCAAACTCGCATTTATGCTCAATATCCAAAGAATGGTGGTGAGTGATTGCTTGGAATTCTTTTAATTGGTCAATTTGAATCTCCAACTCCTCACTTTGGGAAACAATGCTTTGAAGGACATTGTCCCTCTTTTGGCTCTCCTCTAGCATTTGTTTGAAGAAGTTTTGTTGATCTCCCATCATTTGAAGAATCATATTTTCAATGGGTTTATCTTCTTGTTGTGGGTGGGTGTGAAAGTGGTTGTATTGTGGCAATTGAAGTTCATTGTGAAATGGGTATTGGGTGGGTGGTTGTTGTTGATATTGGGTGTGGTGCTTTTGGTGGGAAAAATTGGGGTAGTGGTTAGGATTTTCGTTGTACAAATAATAAGGTAGGTTTGTGTTGACTTGCTTCTCAAACTCCCCATACCCATAGTCATACTCAAAAGATCCACCACATACTCCATAAACCAAGTCTTGAGTCATCATAACTAAGACAAGGAGATAACTACAAACATGGAAACTACACGAAAATGGTAAGAACAAGCCTCGAGGAACAAGTTCCTCAAGGTGAAAGCAAAAATAAAAATAGACAAACAAGTAAGAACTTAATCACATAGCACCATCCCCGGCAACGGCGCCATTTTGATGTGGAGTGTCGTCGGGGCTCTCAATCAAACACAATTTATAATACTCAACAAACAACTAGTTAGCGGTAAGTCGAGGTCGATCCATGGGACGGTGTGCTTTGGGTTCTAAGTCTATCTATCTCAATTTATGCTAGTGTCACAATTTGGTTGGGTTTGTAGTTGTGTCTAAACTAATGAAAGTAACAACGTAGAGCAAACAATGAACTAAGAAATGTAAACAATTGATTAAAAGTGCTAGGATGTCATGGGTTCATAGGGGATTCATGGTATTGATCATACAAACATGTTTACAATTATATGCAAGCAATTAGTGTTGTGGAGGAACCGAGTTGGGTTATGTCTTACGGTTCATAGGAAGGGTTGGGTCCCGGAGCCGAATCGATTAGATTGTACAACACCTACAAGTCGACTTACTTTCCTCCTATTCAACTTCTATGCATGATCTAACAAGACTCGAGTTGGGTTATATCTTACAAGTCAAGTTGAGTAGATAAGAGATGGTTGTAAATGCAAGGATTCATAGGCTTAGCATTTCATCAAACATAACATGTGCATAAAGTTGGCATCACAACAAGCAAGCAATTTAATCATGTGAACATATTAGATTAAGCATGAACCAATCCCATGTTGGTTTCCCCTAATTACCCACTAATCCTAGCTAAGTAACTACTCACTCATCATCATGGGAAACATGTCATTAATGGTGTCAATCATCACAACAAGTATAAACATGATAATAGAATGAAGAAATGAACAATAAAGATTAAAGAGTAAAGTAATTATACCAAACTTGAGGTGATCCAAATAATAATGCAAAGAATAATAGAAGAACTTGATGATTGATGGAAGGTTGTCAATCTCCCAATAATAACCCAATAATCTTCAATTACCCAATAATAAACTTGAATAATAAACTTGAACAATAATTAAAGAGAGATTAATGTGTAATTTGTGGAAAGATTAAAGAGTAATCCATTCTAATCTACTCCTAATCTAATCTAAAGGAGGATTTTCTAGCTAAAAACAACATGGTTTGATTATTACAAATGGGGTATTTATAGTGGAAATTAGGTGGATGCATTAGGGTTAACTAAGGGCTAAACTAGTAATTACACTTTTGAGATTTGAGCAGGGAGACTCCGGTATTTTTGAAGGAAGGAGTCTTTCATTGAAGCTTGAAAGAACGAAATTATCCTGTAAAGGAATCCGGGCGGATTGTTGTCGGGACGGACGGAATCTGGTAGTGGAATCCGAGCGGATTCAGGGGAATCCGGACGGATTCTAGTGGGGCAATCCGAGCGGATTAATGAGCAGGACGCTCGGATTGTTTTGTGGAGACGGGCGGATTTGAGACAATCCGCTCGGATTGTTCTTCAAAGTGGTTCTTCTTCTTTTCTTCCCCTTTTTGCTCATTTCCATTTTTATTCTTGCGAGATTGGTCTTTAGTCCTTGCTTCCTCTTCATACTAGTCCATCTATTATCATCAATAAGCTTCCAAATGTGCACGAAAAGACGGGAATTTCCGCCTTATTATCTCCTTTTCTACAAGACATATGAAATGCGATAGAAAAGCAAATAGGAAGGTTTTGACGGATAAAATGGCCAAAGAATGCTATAATAGTATGCAAAATAGGCTCAATTAGGGGACTAAATGTGCGCTAATTATGGTCACATCACGACGCGACGTGGCTCAAGGGGTCTGAGCTAGGGACCTATCGTCGGGAACATTTTAGAGTCTATCGACTATCGGGGAGGGTCGTTTAAAGTCCATTAGACTACGTAAGGAAGCTCGCCAGCCAAAAGAAGAGACCATACCTGAGACTTCTTTCTCGAGACGCTTTCGGAGGTGCGTAGGAGCTATGGGTAAGCATAAGAGCTAAGTCTAGGATTAAAGGACATATAAAGGTTGTGCTAGGGGAGTGGGACCCTAAAGGAAAACATCGGCGAGAAGGTGGCCTAAGGGTAACTAAGGCGACTTCGAAGGAGTGCGATCCTATCGGTGAAGGCTAAGTGTAGGAGCATAGGTAGTTGGTGTGAGAACATCTGGAATGAACAAAACGTAACATAATATTGAAGGCAGCAGGACGTTGGTAGAAAATGCTGGGGGGATCTGCTCGCGTCGGTCTCAAGCGAACTTCATATCTTGAGAGGTACAATCGGTTGTCATGAACTCTCGCTGGGAAAATAATTTGAGGCGTGTCGAAACACCGTCGGAGAAAACCTGCTCGTTGTTGCAAGCGAAGTCTTGATAAAATACTGCGACAATTCACAGTCTGCTCGAAAATAGGGGTCCGGACGAAGAATAAATATCAAACGGACCAAATATACGACATATGGTGTTAGATAAGAGGCGCACCAAAGAAGGGCCCACGAATAACGAACTCGTAACGAATTTTTGAAAATCGAATTGGAGGGAAGCTGAGGAAGAGGCACAGTAAGAGTTGCGACTCTTGGAAGAGGCGCAGCACCTGCTGCGTCTTTTCCTGGGTTCGTCCCTGTCTGAGTAAAAACTCGACAGAACCCGTGTTTATTCATAATAACAAAACAAAAAATCCTTTAAAACTCTCTCAAATTCCGTCGACATTCCGCCAAAACTTGATCAAAATCTTGCATTTATCATGACTAATTGAGGTATGTGTCTCATTCTTGCTTAAACATCCGCATTTTGCTTGATTTGAGCCGAGAAAATTAGGGTTTTCAATCCTGATAGCTCGAAAATTTGGGGCTTTTCCGTCAAATGAATATTCCTTGTGAAATTGACATTAGAAATGGATAATTAGTAGTGTAAGGAACATAACCATGTGTTCTTTTCGAATTTTCATTGAGTATTGAGCATTTGAGTAGAATTGAGACGGTTTCTCAACTGTTTCGTAAATTGCTTCGAAAATGGCCTTAGGAATGCCCATTTGTGTTGAAATTTGGTATTTGGAATAATTATGTGATAGGTAAACTTCCTACCACCTCGGATTTTTGATTTGTGACGGATTTTTCAGGAAACATTCCTAGGGCATAATCGTCGTTATAGCGAAATGCTGCCGAAATTTAGACTCAAACCAATGGCTAGGCTCGAACTTAGACTTGACTTGACCCATTTTACCACATGAGCTGTCTGGTTTCGAAAGAAATGGCCAAAGATGGCGAGAAAAGCCATTCTCGGAGCTTGAAAGGCTTGAAAACACCTTGACTGAGGCTCGCTGTCACTTGACGCGGCCTAATTTACTCTAATTTTGCAGGTGACGTGGCTTTTATGTCGGGGAGGGCTCCCATGGACGTGGTTACTGACTTCAACCCTTCTCTTAATTTCGAGGAGGTGTTAGAGGAGGCGTTTGCTGAGTAGGCTGCTGAGGAGGACGCCCCGAGGTGGGCCAACGTCGGACGAGGCGGTCACCAACTAGCGAGGGCACCCCAGTGGGCTGAGAAATGGGATGGCCGACATCTTGTTTGGGCAGCGGAGAGTCACATGTCTTATAGGACGGTGAAGGGCATGGTAAATCTCAAACTCGTCACTCTCTCATCATCTTTCTTTACTCATTTATTTGTCGTTTCATTTCTCTTTTACTTCGAGCTAAAGATAGCTTTGCGTCGAATCGATATAGGAGGCTGGGAACATGAGGTCCTTTTATGGCTACACGACGATGATGGAGGCTTACGGGAGACTGTCGGAGGAGGAGCAGGCCATCATCGAGCTTGGAGCTTTCGGAGCTTTGGTTGGAGCGTGGAGGGAGATTAAGGGAAGGAAGCTTCAGGCTAACCTTTGCCTAATTCGAGCCTTCCTTTCACATGCCTTTTGACGAGGTCGGGGTCACGTTGGAGGACTACGGCATGATTTCTGGTCTGCCGTGTGGAGTGGAGGTTTTGGTGTGGCCGTCGACGGCATGAGGGTGGATTCAGCCGAGGCCAGGAGGCTGATCGGCTGGAACCTAGTGGCGAGTGCTGCTACGGTTCCCGGGTTAGTGCCGAGCTTCTACGTCAGGGATTAGTTTGCGGGTAAGACCCTGACGATGGACGGGAGAGAGGTGGCTCCTCCTCCTTGTACTGCGGAGCAGAGAGCTCGCTTGTGACTCTGGTGGTTCTTGTCTTCACTTTACCTTAGAGACAAGGGGGAGAGGCTGTCGACGAAGCTTCTTCCCTTCCTTTCTGACCTGAGTGACCTAGGTCGTTGGGACTGGGTCACTCCTAGCTTTGCGGTCCCCACTCGCTACATGAGGGCCATGGTTCGTCCTGAGCTGCTGGAGAAGGGGACTTCTCCTACTACTGTCGGTCCTGGACTGCTGTTGGAGGAATGAACTTTCATTTCGTATTATGAAATATCATTTCTTCTTCTTATCGAATCGTGAAAGGTCATTATCAATTATCTTGTTTTGCAGGCGTGGGTGTACTACTTTCCGGGCTTCGCGCCCAAGATGACGGAGCCTGGGCCGAGAGCTTATCCCGTTGTGAGGGATTGGGTGATGTGTCGTAGGAATAGGCAGCGCTCTTCTTACGATGTCTGTCGACGGGGCGTGAACGCCCTGAAGCTGAGTGACGTAAGTACTTTTCCTTCATTTGTTTATTCATTACTTCTTTAGAAGCGATCATAAGAATGACCTCTTGTTTGCTTATCTTAGTGGGTACCCACGCCTTGAGTGGACTACCTTGACGCCCCTTCTTTCGTGGCTGAGGTCCTTCGACCTAGGAGCTCGAGTCGGTTTCTGTTGAGGACGCCGATGGGTCCAGTGTGGTATCTGGGTGAGCGCTTGACTCGTCAGTGCTCACGTGATGCTTTCACGGTTCCCATCGATCCTCCTCGGACGATGTTTAGGGATCCTTCTAACGCTGAGAGGGAGGCTGACCTGGCGGACGTCGGTGGCGACGCTCTTCTTCTTCCTGGTGAGGAGTACTCTGCGTTCATTCGCCAGAGGTTGGCGTACTGGCCGGTCGTGGTAAGTGCTTCATTTTCCCTTTTTGAGTTAACTTGATAAAATGATGAATGATCATCAAATAAAGACTTCATTTGTATTTTCAGGAGGTTGAGGAGGCGGGCGGTGAGCCCCCAGCGTGCCCCGAGACCCTCGAGTACACCGACACAGCGGGGATGACGACAATCTCCGAGCTCCGCGACTTTGGCGAGGCGGTGACAGATGCTGGCCTAGAGGAGTGGCAGCACTTGGTTAGGAGGGTAAGCCTCCGATTCAGTTAGCTTTTGCTGTTGTATAAGAATACACTTGTCCATTTTATTGAAAACCTTTGTTTATTGAAATGCAGGTGGCGCCGTCTCGGCACGTGGCATTGTGGAGGGTGGCCAACCGGCTACGGGCTACTGCCATTGAGGCACTTGCTGGTGGTCGAGGACGACAGGTATGAACCTTTTGTTTACTTCATTTTGAATTTTGGTAGTTTTTTTGCATTTGAAATGATTGAAATGAGGCATTTATTTGTCATTTTCAGAGGGAGCGTGAGCTAGCACAGTCCCAAGAGGAGACAGCTTGCTTGCTGAGGGAGTTGGAGGTTCAAGACGCCGAGATTGCCGCTCTCGAGGCCAGGGTCATCGAGCGAGATGGCGACCAGGAGTAGTTGTCTTTGTTTTTGTTGCTTCTATTGTTGTCGTCGGCTTTACTGTACACATTTTGTACATTTAGGACTTCATTTTGGACTTGTTTTGGGCAAGCGCCCCCAGTTTGTTGTACATATAACATTTTGGTTGTATATATGACGGCCTGAGTGTATTTGTTGCTGGGTTGTATGTTTGTTCCTGCAGGTTAGATTTGAACAGGTTCGGTAGATGACGGTTTACGCCGTCATGCTGCCGAAATTTATATAGAAACTACACATAGAACACATATTGTACATATGGCTTAAACTAGCGCAAAGCAAAGAAAAGACCTTAAAAAATGCAAAAACTTGCCCAGAAATGAGCGAAAAAATTTTGCTCGAAAAATGACCGGACGGTAGGGAGGGCCACCTCCTAAAAAAACGAAAAAAGAAAATGTACAAGTTTGAAATGAAATGTGAAACGGGAGTGAAATGATTCCCCCAAAAAAGAAAATAAAATGAAATGGGTAAGTGTGCTTATTTGACGAAAATGTCGATTTTGTCTCGAAAAGCGTGCCTGGAAGATTAGGAAACATAAAATATGGTAATTTGACGGAATTACCAAAATAATAACCTATTAGGAATAAGAAATTATATCAAGAGGAATTAGGAAAGATCCAACGTGGAAAAAACACAGAAACCCTCTGAGGAAGAGGCGCAGCACGAGCTGCGACCCTTCGAAGAGGCGCGATAAATCTTTGCGCCATTTCCCGATTCGCCGATTACGACGGATTTTAGGAAACAGTTTTTAGTATAAATATAGACGTCGAGGGAGCTTTTATTCACATAATTCTTCCGTCCTTCTTCCGTCTATTATATAAAACTCTCCTATTACATAGAAAAATTTACAAATCATGGATGCCTTGGAAAATCGTCTCAATGATTGGACAAATGAATTTACAAACGTCGAGAAGCATGATATGGGTGCTTTCAATTTGGGGTCAATCTTGAGTTTGAAACTGATGAAGGTTGTAAAACCATTTTTGGAAGCTTGTCTCAAATATTGGGACCGTAATTTCCACGTGTTTGCCTTCCCTGAAGGTGACATCTGTCCTTTTCCTGAGGAAATTGCTGCAATTGGAGGATGGGACCCAGAAAATATGCCTATTATACCCTCTAGCTCTCAAGGGTACAAAAACAAGTTTAGAGATTTACTTGGGCTGACTAAAGCGGAGGTTGACCGTCTTGTAACCTCAAAAGGAGTCTGTATGCTCGATTTTATTGATCGGTTTATAAACAGGGAAGACCCTTCTATCTCTTATGTGGCGAGACGTAGGGCATTCGGGTTTTGCCTACTACATGGTTATGTTCTCCAAGGGCATGTTGATAAGGAAATGAGAGGGGATCCTCGTTACTTGAGCTTAACTGAGCAAATGGAGCTGCGCAGGAGCCCAACTTGTCTGTGCCTAGGAGAGATCATTTTGGGGCTGGATAACAGGAAAGCCAACCGCGAGCTTCCTTATTTGGGAAGTCCTATTATTTTGCCGGTAAGAACCTTCATGTACAATACCAACCGTTTTTCTTTTCCTTTGTCTTTTTTCTTTTTTTTCTTTTTCTTTTTTTTTTCGCTTCTCTTTTTTGTTTTTGTTTTTTTATTTTTTATTCTTTTTTTGTTTCGTTTTTTGTTTGTTTTTTTGTTTTTTATTTTTTTATTTTTGGTTGCATACTAATTCCCGTCTTTGGTAGGTCTGGCTCATGGAGCGTCTGCGGTTGATCGAGCCCCCAGCTAATGTACCCGGATATCATACTAGGTCGATTGCGATGAGGACCAGGCTCTATATGGTGGACTTTACTCGGGTTTGCAACTATTGGGAGAACAAGCTGAAGAATGAAGATGGTCCCTTGATCAGATGGGTTGTGCCATGGTGGTATCTCAAGTCATTTACTGGAGTGTCATCTTTAGATCCTACTCGATCGGTACGCATTCCTGGCTTGGAATTCATGGTATGCATCTTCCTGGAGAGACTGATGAGGGAGGTGGGCCTTTAAACAGAAGATTCATAAGCTTGATATTGTTTCTCAGACTGCAGTGGCACATACTGCTGAGAGTCGCAGAGAGTGGGCCCTCAAGTGGGCTCAGAGAAACATGTGGTTCCTACATTCCTCTGTTAGTTCATTGTGGGTATCAGATTCCTATTTGCAGTGGAGGAAGGCTACCACTCCCGAGGAGCGCGAGAAATTCAGGAAGCGTGAGCCTGTTGACTACAAGATCCGTGAGGTAGAAAAGGAGAACCAGAAATATTTGACTGAGGGGGAGGAAGACGCCGGATTCCGAGTTGTTCATCCGTCGAATAAACCGAAGACTTCTCCTGCCGCAGAGATAGTGGTTGATCGAAATGGTAAAGCTAGACCGCGAGAGAGACCTTTGGTGATCAGGTCCGAGATAGCACAGGAGCGCCCGCTCGTGGTCGAGATAAAAAGTATGATAAAAATGACAAAGGCAAGGGAAAGATGGAAGGGTAGCCTAAGTTGTAGTATTATTTATTATTATTATTATTATTATTTGTAATAAGTGGTGGGGTTTTTAGAAACCTAGCCTATTTATTATTTTATTTTTTTTAGCACTTTTATATTATGTGGCGTATTATTATTATTTATGGAGGAAAAAAGAATAAAATATTAATTAGTTATGAAACTATTGTGATTTCCCTTCTTTTATTATTCTTATCGAATTTCAAATGCAAATGCAATTGTCCTTCTATTTACATTTAAAATAATGGGTTGTATCCTGTAAAGGATTGCCTACGTATTCATTTTAAAAATGAAATCAAACACTTGCACGTAGTTCGATTAAATGCAAAAGAATAATTGTTCTAAGCAAGAGCTTGTAGTGAACTAGAAATTGAGCATGAGCCTTACTTACTCTAAAACACAATTCGATTAATTTGATGATATGAGGATGACGAATTGTCAAAATGCAAGAGCAAGGTGACATAAGCTTTATTTCAGCGGGTCAGGGGCCGTTTTTATTTCGTGTCGCATGAGCGACACGTGGGTGTTACGTGTGGCACGTTTTGGTCCTATTCTAGGCATAATATCGTTTTAGTTGGTCGAGGTTAGTTGGTTTAGCAAATTCGTTCCCATCTAGGCCTGTGATTCTAACCGCACCCCCCGGGAATATGGACTTGACCAAGAATGGTCCGGCCCAGTTGGGGTTGAACTTTCCTCGTGGATCGACAGGTAGAAGAGCTCTAACTGATTTGAGGACTAAATCTCCTTCTTTGATGTTTCTAGGCTTGACCCTTTTGTTGAAGGCTCGTTTGATACGTGCCTGATATGTTTGCACATTATGTAATGCACCCAATCTTCGTTCATCCAAGAGGATGAGTTCTTCATATCTATCTTTCTTCCAATCGGCTTCTGGAATTTGACTTTCGAGTAGAATGCGTAAGGATGAGATTTCTAGCTCAACTGGTTGCACAGCTTCCATACCGTAAGATAAATAGAAAGGAGTGGCCCCAGTGGGCGTCCTAACGGATGTGCGATATCCCCATAGAGCGAATGGTATCTTACTTGGCAAATCTCGATAATTATCGATCATTTTCTTGAGGATTGTGACAACATTCTTGTTGACTGCCTCCACTGCGCCATTAGTTTGTGGTTTGTGTGGCGAGGAATGGTGGTGTTTGATTTTGTACTTGGCTAGCAATTGTTCAGTCTCAGCCTGGAAATGTGGCACATTGTCACTGATGATCTCATGTGGGCAACCATATCGACAGATGATATTGGTTTGCATGAACTTTGCCACATTCTTGGCTGTGAGACTGGTGTAAGATGCTGCTTCTACCCATTTGGTGAAATAGTCGATAGCCACCAAAATGAAACAGTGACCTCCTGTTCCGGCTGGGGTGATCTTCCCGACGATGTCGATTCTCCAAGCGGAAAATGGCCAAGGAGAAGTCATGGTGTAGAGTAGTGAAGGAGGGACGTGTTGCACATTCCCGAAGATTTGGCAGTTGTGACAACGTCTGACATATTTGATGCAATCGGATTCCATTGTTGTCCAGTAATATCCCATGCGCGTTATTTTCTTTGCCATCATTGGTCCACTCATGTGAGGGCCACATTATCCATCAAGGACTTCTTCCATCACTTTCTGTGACTGTGAATGATCAATGCAACGCAAGACTACACCAAGAGGTGTTCTTTTATACAATTCTCCTCGCATGAGGATGTATTGAGAGGCGAGTAGGTGTATAGCACGTTGTCCTCTCTTATCCATATCCGGCGGATAGGTGCCATTAAGCTTGAAGTTTAGAATGTCTTGAAACCAAGGTTCCCCTGGGTTTTCTTCTTCATCTGTGATTTGGTGCACTAGGCTGGTTATGACCGTCGTTCGATGCATAAAGGCATTTCTACCATATTGTCTGGCATGTTAATCAGAGATGCAAGTTATGCAAGAGCGTCTGCAAACTGATTTTCTTCTCGAGGTAGGTGTAGATAAGTTACTTGATCGAAGAATTGGGCAACTTGGTCTATCCTGGCCTGATAGGGTGTTAGACTTTTACTTTGAATTTTCCAAGATCCCGTAATTTGGTTGATGATCAAGGATGAATCTCCATGAACTCGAAGATTCTTGATGCCTAAACCTACTGCCGCTTGTAGCCCAATGAGGCAAGCTTCGTATTCTGCTGCGTTATTTGTCACCTCGAAGTCGAGTTTGACGGAGAGTGGTGTATGCTCACCTTCGGGAAAAATGAGCAATACTCTTATTCCAAACCCCCTTTGATTCGATGCTCCATCAAAATAAAGGTCCCAAGAGTCTACATTGGTTTGAAGTATATCCTCATCTGGAAATGACCATGTGTCTACTGCTTGGGTGTCGTTGATGGGATTATCTGCGAAGAACTCGGCGACGGCGCGCCCTTTTATAACCTTCAGAGGTACGTATTTGAGGTCGAACTCTGAGAGCATTAAGGTCCATCTTGCCAAGCGTCCGTTGAGAATGGGTTTTTCGAAGAGGTATTTGACAGGATCCATTTGGAGTACACCTTGACGGAGTAGCTAAGCATGTAATGGCGTAGCTTCTTTGTTGCCCACACAAGAGCGAGGCATGTCTTTTCGAGTGGTGTGTATTTGCATTCATACTCCAAGAACTTCTTACTAAGGTAGTAGATAGCTCTCTCTTCTTTTCCGACGGTTTGTGCAAGCATAGCCCCCATGGCTATTTCGGTCACTGTGAGATATAAACCAAGAGCTTGATCTCGTTGAGGAGGCATGAGCACTGGTGGTTTGGCCAGTATCTCCTTGATTTTGGCAAACGCCTTTTGACAGTCTTCATCCCATATGGTGTGATCTGTTTTCTTTAGCTTTTTGAAGATGGGTTCACAGATCATGGTAAGTTTCGATATGAATCGACTTATATATTGCACCTTGCCTAAAAATCCCCTAACTTCCTTTTCTGTCTGAGGTTGTGGCATTTCGATTAGAGCTTTGATTTTGGAAGGGTCGATTTCTATTCCTCGCTGACTGAGGACATATCCCAGAAGCTTGCCCGACGTTACCCCAAATGCGCATTTCTGAGGATTGAGCCTCATGTTGTACTTTCGTAGTCTTAGGAAGAATTTGCGAAGGTTATCAATGTGCCCCTCTCTAACCTTGGACTTGACAATCATATCGTCTACGTACACCTCTACTTCTTTATGCATCATGTCATGTAGGAGTGTGGTTGCAGTGCGTTGATACGTGGCTCCAGCATTGATTAATCCAAATGGCATAACAGTGTAGCAATAGGTGCCCCATTGAATAACAAAGGCGGTCTTATGCATGTCTTCTATGGCCATCTTTGTAACACCCCTATTTATTTAGGAGCCTTTAGCAAGACATTCCCAATAAATAGGACTGCTACCATCTCGGTTGCCCGAGGTAAATGATACAAATTAAAACAAACCAAAGTACTTTAATAACTTTAACTTATATAATGGTTTTATTACAACATGATTAAACCCAACTAAAATAATAAACAATACAAAATCGCAGCGGAAAACACAATGAATAGACAATTAATTAAATTGTGATTAACTAATTAAGTCAGCTAGACGCCTAGGCTACGGCCAAGTCCTCACGCAATCCCATAAGCTCCCAAGTCAGCTAATCTTTAGTACCTGTCAAATCTGCTCCCCATTATGGTTCATCACAGGTGTTCACGAATACACTGTCAACCACGAGGTTGAGTAGGATAATCACACAACATTAAATATACAAACTAACAGATGAAAACACGTGGAATAAATACCACTACCAATTCCAATCATAACCACACTAGTCGTCCCGGTCCTTGACCGAGGCTCCACCACACCGTCGTCCCGCCAACTCCTGGCCCGGGGATAAACACAAATGTCGTCCCAGTCTGAGACTGAGGATATCTCATAACTCATTGTCGTCCCAGTCCGAGACTGAGGATAATCAATAAAATAACATGCCAATATAAATATTGTCATACAACAAAAAAACATCCGACTATAATTGAGTAATAATAATTACGCATCCATTCAATTCCACAAAACAAAACGAGTTGAGTAGTTATCCTACCTCGTCAGCAAATTCCAATAACGCGCAAAGCCGAGTAAATAAAAATCCAATTAACACAGCTTTTCACAACTCCGTCACCTTGAGACAAGTAATAATTATAATTACTAATTATTCTAATTATATAAATTATAACAATCAAACTAATTAATTAATTGATTAACTATATTAATTATTACGTAACTTGGTAATTTAAACCCGTCTTAAAAACAACTCAACTGATATATTCATAATTTATAAGGATTGCATAACCATTTAAATTATTAATTAAAAACCCGTCTTAAATTAACCAAACCCATGAATAACCCGTGTCAACACCCAAATGACCCGACTAGCACGTTAAACTCGTGTCCCTCACCCATATTATTATATCATTAATAGTGTGTATGGCCATATCTTTAGACAAACTCACCCGCATCCCTCAACTCCCCATACAATCACACGACACAACCCCAACAACTACCACCGCACACACCACCCACGGCCACCATCGTGACCACCCTAGCCAGACCCGACCTTCTCCCACGACACCTCCACAAAACTCCCTCAAAACACACCCTCAACCAGTAATAACAATCAACAACAAACACTATCACTACCGAAAACCCGACATCGACAACACCTACTCTACACACCCACGAAAACCCGACCACAAATACCACCTAACCTGCCACCTATAACCACCATCCAACTATTCACTCAGCCCTCGACAAAAGCCACCCAACACACCCTAATTAAGGCCAAAACAACCATCACAAACTCCCCCGAAAACAGTCGCCATAACACGGGTTGCTCCCCTGTTTTTCGAGACCTGACCACCGTGGTTAAAACACCACACCACGACCAACACCAACCCTCAAACCTCCACTGACTACCACAATGGACATCCCTGGTCCAAGGAGGTTCCAACGGTACCAACCACCCTCGGTCACGGTCACAAACGCGACTATGGTATCCGTCTTAAGACGGTCACGCCCAAACAAACACCCTCCCCTGTTTTCACGCAGTTCCGGTCACTACCTACGCCAACCACCATCCCCGACCACCCTATAGCCACCAATATACTAGCCATACCACTAAGAGTCCAACTATTCCAGGTTCGAGTCACAATAGAGGGTCCAATTTGGGTTTAACCGAATATCAACAACCAATAACCATAAAATACGTGTTACAACCACCCGCATAAACTCCCTTCAAACGCCCCTCTCCTGTCGGTCAAAGGTGGTCAACGGTAGGTCATAATCACTCCCTAGTGGTCCATGGTCATGGTGATGGTCTTAGTTCGTCAAACGGTGCTCTAGTTTATGAGTTATAGCAAAGCAAAGTATATACATGAGACGGCTTACCTCGAGTTAATTAGCGATATAAATTCCGTCTTAATTCCTTCTACGCCTCTTCCTCTTCTCTCAAATTTTCAGTTTTCATATGATAAACTAGGGCAAGGTATTTATCTCTATTTATAAGATAGATTTAGATCTATAAGAGAGCAATTAGGAAACTATGTAATTAACTTATTACTATTATTATTATGAATATTATTCTTATTAGAATTACTACTATTATTATTATTATAACATAATTATCGTTTATTACCATTATATGAATTATCGTATATTATTATTATCCAATTGCCATCCCGACTCAAAATTCTATTATTTTATTTATTACTTTATTATATCATTCTGTCTTATTCACAATTATTAAATATTAACCTTTTAAACTTTTAATTAATCCAAATTACATAAATCATTCTTGTAAACGCTTACGAAATTACGGGGTATTACAATCTTGATCTGATTATATCCTGCGTACCCATCCATGAAGGACAACAACGCGTGATCTACTATATTGTCCACCAATATATCGATATGTGGTAGAGGAAAGTCGTCTTTGGTACTCGTTTTGTTCAAGTCTCTGAAATCAACACAAACACGGATTCTCCCATCCTTTTTGGGTACGGGTACTATGTTGGCTACCCAGTCTGAATACTCGGAAACTTTGATAAACCCGGCTTTGAATTGTTTATCGACTTCGTCTTTGATCTTAAGAGCCCATTATGTCCTCATTCGACGAAGCTTCTGTTTTATAGGTTTGAAACCTGGTTTGATTGGAATTCTGTGCTCTGCAATATCCATGTCGATCCTTGGCATGTCTTTGTAGGACCAAGCAAAAACGTCTTTGAACTCGTGCAGGAGGTCTATGAAACCAGCCCTTTCGGTTGGGCTCAAAGTTGTCCCTATCCTAAGTTCTTGGGGTTCTAGTTCGGTTCCTACATTGATGGGTTCAGTGTTATCTATAACTGGTGCCCCTTCCTCCCCTTGTAATATTTCTTTAGCTATGTAGGGAGGTAGTTCGATGGAATCTGGGTCTGTGTCATCTTCATTATCATCGTAAATAGAATTGCATTCAGAATAACACAAAGAGTAAACAGAATCTGATTTATTCATATTAAATTTTGAAAAGAGTTGAAACAAAGAAGCCATCTGTTCAGTAGTTGGTGGCGGCAAAGGGACAGCTGTTGGGACATTTCCCAAACTACTGTTACTACTTGATACTATGCTAGGAGAAACAAGGGGATTGGGAGTGACGATAAGAGGAGACTCTCTAGGGACTTCTGTAGACTCCGACTCTGATTCCGACTCCGACTCTGACTCGAATTCGTGGTCTTTTGGTTCTCCTTTAAACATCTCTCCTTCTCCAGTGGTGAGCTTGACGAGTCTTCCTTGGTTGTTTGTCCATTTGATCGATTTTCTCCATCCTTTTTGCTGATTCGAACTGGTTTCAGTGATTAACGCGACAGGGTTGAAATGGTCATCTTGAAGTATCATGGTAATGATCTCGTCCTGTGCAGCTCTAACAAATCGATCTTCTCCAAACAGAAGGCTAACGGCCTGTTCGTCTAAGCAAGGTGCTTGACGAGTCTTGACGGTAGGAACCATTTCTGAAGGAATGAAGTAGCAATCGTGAAAGATCTCGATTCCAGCTAGTTGCTTTCCTTTGTAGTGCCAAGGTTCGGGGAACCCATGAAAGTATTCTTGACTCCCTTCTCTAATGAAGTATCCATTTAGGGTATGGAGGTAGGGTCACACTTGGATTCCCACGTTCTTACGGTTTTGGAACTGTGTGAGCATCTCTAGAGCTTCTTCTTTCGTGGGTTTGTATCCCAATCCTAACGTTATCCTTTGAGAGTTTCCTTCTTTATAAGGTGCAAAGGTATTTCTTCGGACAAGATTCAATAGTATTCCCGGGCAGTATCCCTGAGACTTGAGTATATGGTTGACCACTATATTGGAATATGGATTGAAGTACAAGGGTGCCAGTTCACTTTCTACAAGGTTTATGCTATGGAAGCCCCCAAGCTCGTATACTGGATATGTAACCACTTGGTTGCTTGACATATTTTCTATCACTGCCTTAATAGGTGACGAAGTGATCGTCACTACTTTGCCATCTAGTGGAATCTTGATTTTCTGGTGGAGGGTGGATGTTACCATTTTGGAAGTGTGAATCCAAGGCCTTCCCAGAAGTATGTTGAATGATGCTTCGATATCCACTATTTGAAAGTTAACCTTTCGCTTAATTGGCCCCGTGGCTATGGTGAGATTGACTAGTCCTACTACCTTGCGTCGTGTACCGTCGTATGCGCGAACAACTTGGTTGGTAGGGGTCCAATCCGATTCTTTTATGCCCAACTTATATGCCGTTTTTAATAGTATGACGTTGACCACAGAGCCATCATCTACCAAAGTCATTGGCACATTATTCTTTAAGCAAATGACAGTAATGTATAGAGCCAGGTTGTGATTAGCGCCGAAAGGTGGTAAATCCTCATCTGAGAAAGTAACTGGGTTACTTATCTTAGTTGAATCTTGGAAGACCAAGTTGACTACATCATCAGGTGTGGCGTTGTATGCCACGTTTAATTTAGCCAAGGCTTGCAGCAAAGCTTGGCGATGAGGGAATAAACTTGTAACTAGTTGTCAGACTGAAAGATCAGCCTTTGTCTTTTGTAATTGCTTTAGCAAGTGGTCAGTAGACGTATCTTCGCCATCATTTAGTGTAACGACGTTGGTTTTAGTAATTGGACCATTAGCTATGGGACCATTCTGACAAACATTTTGAACGAGTAAGGTGGTCTATATCTTGGTTTTCACCATTCTTGACTATGTCCTCACTAATCTTGACTAGGTAGTGCTCAGTGAGGTATTCATCCTCATCGTCATCGGCCCATATGCCGTTAATAGTAGCAAGCTCCCTCAACCTGATGATTTCAGCTTCTAAGTGGATTATTTGATCGATTAGGTTATCAACCACAGTTATCACTTCTTGCATCGTAGAACTTGGGGAAAGATTTAGTGGCATACTTTCCTTAGGTGTAGTGCTTGGATTGTGGAGGGATGCCACTACATTTTCTAGTTCTGAGACTTGTCTATTCACACTCCTTGCCCATGCAATGAAGTCGGTGATGGTAGGAGAAATGGTGGAGTAACTCCCTTCACCTTCTAATGCATGGATCTCATCTTCGGCTGGAGAAATGAGGTGTGAACAATCTAAGGTAGATTCTTCATTTGTAATCATCAGAACTCCAAGAGGATTCTGAGTATTGTTAGGCTTACCACCAGGAGGTATGGGTAGGCGACCGTCTTCGATCATATCTTGAAGGACATGCTTTAGATTGTAACACTTTTTTGTATCGTGACCCTTACCTCTATGATATTCGCAGTATGAATTTTCGTCCCAGAACTTGGATTTCTTTTCTGGATCAGGTGTAGGTCCTATGGGTTGGAGCTTACCATGTTTCATTAACCTCTTCAAAGCGTTGGAGTACGTGTCACCAATGTTTGTGAACTTCCTTTGGAGGTTATTCTTCTTTGATGATTCAATAAGGTTAACCTCATCAGTCTTGCTAGTAGAGCCGTAAGAACGACTTGTTGAGTCTTGATATCCACGACCCACCGTTTTGGACAAGAGTCCTTTACGGATGTCATCTTCAATTCTTGTTCCTAGCACAGTTAAATCTTTGAAGGTTTTATTGTTTTGGTATCTCAAGTGATTTTCATAAATAGGCCTTAAATTATCCACGAACTTTTCCACAAGGGTAGCTTCATCCGGAAGCTCGACGAGTTGTGTACTAGTCTTCCTCCACCTACTTAGGAAGTCGGTGAAGCCTTCTTTCTCATTTTGGGTAAGAACCTCTAAAGTGCGCATATTGCCTTGGATTTCAGCATTATCCGCATATTGTTTAGCGAACTCGATTGCAGCATCGTCCGAGGTGGCAATCTTCTTGTGTTCTAGGGAATAGAACCATTGCTTAGGAATGGTGTCGAGAGATGAAGGAAAGATCCTTAAGAACATCTCGGGTTTGATGCCTTTGATAGACATGTAGTCTTTGAAAGCACGGGTGTGGTTCAAAGGGTTTTCATGTCCCTTGAACTTTGGGATGTCAGTCATGTTGAAGTTGGTTGGCAATTTGGCACTCACGGTCTCATACTTGAGATTGTTTTCCCTGTAGATATCGTCTCCTTTGAGGTACATTAATTGCTCCTCCAAGTATTGGAGTCGCTTCTCAGCTTCAGTAAGACCTACTGGAGGGTTGACTTCTGCTTGTCAAACATAGGGTGGAAAGTTTTCGTTCATAACTTCAATAGGAATTTCATCTTCTGCAGGAGGTAGCCTAGTTTCTACCACAATAATCCGGTTTTCAATAGCATTAAGGCGTTCAAAAGCTTGTTCTTGACTTGTTTGGAGACGAGCGAGCGCAACTAGGATTTGATCATTACCATTTTGGGATTGTCCATTGACACTTGCGTGACTAGTTCCAGACATCTTGGAAACTGGATAAGAGATTGACGACGAATCAAAATACGATCGACCATTCT